>NC_092716.1:86423162-86733283 GCF_047496885.1 Scyliorhinus torazame | reverse complement strand
CGATCGCGCACTCAAACCGGGTCCTGAGCCGTCGACTCAAACATCCCCGCCCCCCCCAGAGCCGCCCCCGGGGGGGGGGGGGGTGTGCTTGGCAATGGAAGCGGCTGCTGGGGGTCGGGGGGCGGGAAAGCGGTCGGCGGGCGGCTGAGGGAAGAGAGGGAGGGAGCGAGCTCGCCGCGCCCTCTGCAGGTGAGCTGGAGAAGTGAAGCACGAAGCAATGAGGAGGTGGAGGGGAGACAGGTGGTGGTGGAGGAAGGAGGAGGATCCGCAGCGACAGTCCCGGACTACCAGCGGCAGGCGCACTGACGCCAGCTTGCTGCACTTGGGCTGAATCAGAGGGATATTATGACGCCAATAATGCAGAAAAAAATTATACAGTTGGACACAGCAAAACAATGCCGAGGGTGGTCTGGGCTGGGGTGGGGGGGCTGCCGTCAGGGAGAGCACAGGTAATGAAGAAAGTTTGGGATTTGACACATCTAGATTGTCAACAAAATCTGTTCACTCTTGGTGCTACCTTTAACTGCAGGGACGAACTTAATAGGCAGACCTGATGGGGAGATGCCGGCGTTGGACTGGGGTGGGCACAGTAAGAAGTCTTACACCAGACTTCTTAAAAGGCCTGCAATAGCATCCCTGCTGCTGTGAGCCTCTATCCCAAGACGTGTCTGTTCAAACTGCCTCCCATATTAAGCCTTAGTCCAGGTATCCTGCAGGAATTGAGGATTGACACCCAGGACACTGCTCTGAGAAACCAAGGGACGCAAATAATAGGGGCATTAAAAATATGTTTTTTCTTTCCGCTCTGGCTGATTAGGGGCAAAATGCTGTGTGATCCAGAGTTAAGAATTATCCAGCCGAATGAAAAATGAAATGAAATGAAAATCGCTTATTGTCACGAGTAGGCTTCAATGAAGTTACTGTGAAAAGCCCCTAGTCGCCACATTCCGGCGCCTGTTCGGGGAGGCTGGTACGGGAATTGAACCGTGCTGCTGGCCTTGGTCTGCTTTAAAAGCCAGTGATTTAGCCCAGTGAGCTAAACCAAGAAGAGTTTGTTTATTTCCCAATGGAGGCAAAGTTCCATGAGATTGGACATGTTCAGTGGTTGATGGGGCGGGGGGCACCATCTGAATACCGACGTCGCGTGATAGAACCTCCAGGAATGCGTCCAACTAAAATTGACAACCCTAACGTCAGCTCACCCAAACTCTTCTGCGACTAACCTAGCCGGTGCCAAGTCCTGTTCAGCCATCCCCCCACCCACGCCATGCTTGCTGACCTACATTGACTCATGGTACACCAACACTGCGATTTTAAAGTGTTCAAATCATCTCATGGTCTCACCATCTTTATCCCTATAAGGTCTTCCAGCCTCCAACTCCCCACAGCCTCCAATCTTTGTGGAAGATCCCGCCAGTGGCCAATGGTGAGCGACCTCTGCCGCTGGAAAACATGCCATGGGGTGGCTGGAAAATGCCACCCAGAGAGTCAGTGGAGCTGCAGCCATGGCCATCCTGACTGTCATGGAGGAGGCAGTAAAGGCCATTGCCAATGGAGAGATGGGGATGGCAAAGAGACCGGGTGATAGCATTTTATAGCTGACATTACTTGACACTCTACCCTCACTCATGTCACTGACATATTAAATGTTGTGATCTGTACAATGCTCACTTGGAACCCCATTTCACCTATTGTCAGCACTAACTCATGGGTGCGATTCTCCGACCCCATTGCGCTCTTGCTCAAGTGAAAAAAGGCTGGCGAATAGCGGGAGAGGCCAAAAATGGGAACCACGCCAGGCACCAAACTGTTTGCGATGCAACCGACCCGCTTCCGAATGCAAATCGGGATCCCGCCGTAGTGTGGCAGGAAACATATTATCACCACTTAAACCCTATTTCCATACAATTAATGGGAGCGATCCCATATCCAACGCCCTCCCCTCATTCAGCGGCCTCCCAGCAAGTGGTCACTCTGAAGGCGATTAGTCCTCCTTTTTAAAAACGTGAACCTGGCGGAAGGACTTCCGTGGGGAGCCGAGGAGGTGAGTAGCCGTCTTTGCTCATAGACAAAGAGCCCGGGGCGCTGGGCTTGCCGCCCCAGTGCTCGGCGGGGTGGGGGTCCTTGGCTGAGGGGGGGCATCCTCCGCAGTGGTGGGCCGCCATGGGAAGGTCGGGGGGGGCCGGAAGTGCATGGCTCCATGCCAACCCCGGAATCGTGTGTCCCTGCCCGTCTGCCCCATCTATGACCCATAACCCCCACTGACTGCCGAGGCCTCTGAAGGCTATTGATAATAGGCAATTGGCAATCGTGGTTAAGTGAGCACTTCATGCAACCCAAGTAGATTCCTGAGGGTGAGCAAGCCATGTAGCATGTGGGAGTCATTGACTAGCATCCAAATCAAGTGGTGATGCCTGGACACTCTGCCTGGACCTGCAGGAGGCAACAGCACACATACAGCAGCCAACATCCGAACACCCAGGGGATGGGACACAGCTCTGGGGACATGTCCACATCCGGAGAGTAGGTGAGTGCAATGGGGAGGGGACCAGTTCTCGATCCAAGTGACGTTATGTGCAGGTATCTGGGGTACAGAGTATGGAGTCCGTTGAGGGGTTGCACTGCGGCCGGGGGTGCATAGAAAGGGCATTGCGGGCATTGGAAGGGGGATCAATGGGGCAATGGAGAGTCCCGGGGTGGGAGCCGCCACTGTTTATCAGTCTAACACCCTCTCCCAATTCCTTACAGATATTGAACGATATGGGCGGTATTTTGGACCCCGCAGAACAGGCCCTAGTGGTGCTGCTGGTCGACTAGATGCCGAAGGGCGGCAGCAGCAGTGCCTGCAGATGCTCAATGCAGCGGCCTACGTGCAGGGACCAGGGTTCACCTTGGGACGGAGTGGAAGGTGGTTTGAGCCCCAGCTGCCTCTGCATCATCTGGCTCTGCCAGCCCTGGTGGCTGGCTCCCTGATGTCTGCACCATTGTGTCGGCATCCTCAGCGATGCTCCTCAGTAATTTGTCCATGCTCTGCAGTGCATTGGCAATGGCCACATGCGACTGGGACAAGCTCCGCAGCGCATTGGCCATTCCCATCTGAGAATGGAACATGTCCACCAGAACTTCATCAAGGTCAGCCTGGTACTGGGTGACATCCCCCAGCGAATTGGATATTCTGCCGAGACCCTCAGTCATGGCCGTCACCAACTGCGCGATACCATGGACACCTCCACTAATGCTGCCAACGTCGTGCACCAGGCTCTCCAATGCAGTCGCCATCCTAGCAGTGTTGGCCCCAGTGCCATGCATTGCCGGCCCCATCACCTGCACCTGTAGTCTCTGGGACTCCTCCAAGCGGCTATGGATCTGCTGGAGTGTCGCTGACATCTCCTTCTGAATGTCCCAGCCGCTCCCTAGCTTCTTCATTAGCTCCGGGTATACCTGTTCCATAGGCTCAGCATCTGGCTGAGACCCAGCTGGAACCTGGGACCCAGCAGACCTTCGACTTCTGTCTCGCCTGGGCGTTCCTGCTTCCACCTGATGTACATCCGCAACTGTGTGGTGCTCACCCAGATTGTGCCCCAGAAGCCTCTCACAGATTGGAAAACATTTTTGTTTGATGTAGTCTACAGGGATTTCGACAAGGATTTTGATAAAGTCCCACATGGCAAAATGGTCAGAAATATAATCGCACATGAGATCCAGAGGAAATGGGCAAGTTGAAGCCAAAATTGGATCAGTGGCAGAAAGCAAAATATATTTGTTCACATGTGTTCTTATGACTGGAAAGATGTTTCCATTGGGCTTCTGCAAGGTTCAGTACAGCACTCAGTCCTTGTTTTTTTGTGGTATATATCAGTGATTTAGCTTTAGATGTCAAATATAAATGTAAATAGTGTTCCAGTTCCAGAGGACGATAGGCTGCTCTCCCCTTTGAGAGCTGACTGGTGATGATTTAACCTGGGGGTCACCACACCTCAGGCGAGGAGCAAGGTTGAGAAGGCAGGGCCTTCATGTTGAGGGTGTGATTAAGAAGTTTGCAGATTATATGAAAATTGGCTATGTGATTGAGGAAGGAAGCTGTAGACTGCAGGAAGGTATCAATAGACTGGACATATGGGCAGAAGAGTGGCAAATGGAATTCAATCCAGAGAAGGGTGAAAAAATGGATTTTGGGAAGGCAACAAGGTAAAATAATCACAAAAAATGGTAACATCCTGAAAAATGTAGAGGTAGAAAGGGACCTGGAATGCAGGACAGGTAGATAAGGGTCAGAATTCTCCGGCCGTTGCGATTCCCTTTTCCTGCCTGCAATATACTCCACCCACAGATTTCCTCAGTGTGTAAGTGTCCTTCCTGTCTATTCCCATTATTTCCCCTTTCTTTTGCTTTGCCATTCTTATTTTGATCCATGGATGATTAATGGACATGTCTCTTTAAGACAAGCAGCCTATGTCTTTAATTGAAGCAGAAGACACCAGAAATTTAAGGAGAGATTACCTGCGCGAGAGAGATGGTTTGGGAATGAGTTTGATTGATTGGCTGGTGGCCAATGAATTGATTCAAAAGGCTGTGCTCTGCCCATAACAAGTGGTGGTTGGATCTTATCAAACTGGTATGCTTTTCAAAATGCCACAATTTCAGTTTTGATTCTGGCAGCGCAGATAAAGATCAAGCTAACTCCTTCCAGAATGTGCTATCTCTCTCCAGAAAGCCTGTGGGGGCTGTATTCCTGAAACGACAGTGCCCTGAATACAAACCACAAACTGGAAGCAAGGTTTGAAGAGAAGTAAGGTGCCTCTCCAGCAAAGTTGGAACATATTGGGCGGGATTCTCTGTTACCCGACGCCGAAATCAGAATCAACAATCGGGCGGAGAATCGATTCCGACGCCAAAATCTGAGCCGGTGCCGGTTTGACGCCAGTTTGCGATTCACCACCCCCTCCGAAATGGCATCATGGTGACACGTGGTGCACGCCATCACAATGCCATTGGCGCCTCACAGGCCAGCCCACTTGCAATGTTTCACCCCGATCGGCCGAGTTCCCGACGGTGCGGGCCACGTGTGGCCACACAAATCGTGAACCCAGCTTGGCGGCTGCAGACTGTGCCCAGCGCCAGCATACACAGTTGGGATCCGTGCCACTGGCATGGGAGGCTTCTGCGAAGGTGACTGGTGGGATGTGGCCAGGGGGTGGGCTGTGGGGTCGCGGATGGCGGGTTGGTTCCGCACTCGGCCACGCCATGTTATACTGTACGACTGCTGCAGGTTGTCAGCCATGCGCATGTGCGGCCCGGGACCCGTCCATTCTCCAGCCATTTTTAGCACGGGAAGCGGAAGTTTCAGTCGGCGCCGATGCTAGCCCCTCACCGGTACCGGAATCGGTGAAGAGTTCGCACTGATTTCTTTCAAGTAAGCCTCCCATGGATTCTCCGTTCGAGTCGGCACTTAGCTGCAGGAATGGAGAATCCCGCCTGTGGCCTAACAGGATGGCGGAGACAGAAAGGCACATTGCGTTTTAAAAGGTTCTTGGATATGGACTTGAATTACCGTCACCTGCAAGGGTTTGAATCAAGTGTTGGCAAGTGGGATTAGGCTAGACAGCCAGCACATAGACTATAGACCAAATGTGTCACAATCTATGATGGTAATGCAATGAGCAGCCACCAAGCACACAGATGCTGCATTTTGAAATAATATCCCAGACAATATTGTTGGACCACTTGACAGTTAATTATATTTTTATTCATTCACAGGATGTGGGTCGCTGGCTGGGCCAACATTTATTTCCCAGCCCTAATTGCATTTTTAAGAATCAACCATATTGCTGTGGATCTGGAGTCACGTATAGGCCTAAAGGGCATGAGTGAACCAGATGAGTTTTCACAACAATTGAAATGAAAATCGCTTATTGTCACAAGTAGGCTTCAAATGAAGTTACTGTGAAAAGCCCCCAGTCGCCACATTCCGGCACCTGTTCGGGGAGGCTGGTACGGGAATTGAACCGTGCTGCTGGCCTGCCTTGGTCTGCTTTAAAAGCCAGCTATTTAGCCCTGTGCTAAACCAGCCCCAATTGACAACGGTTCATGGTCATCATTAGACTTCTAATTCCAAATTTTTACTGAACTCAAATTTCACCATGTGCTGTGGTGGGATTTGAACCCAAGTCCCCAGAGCATTACTCTATGTCTCTGCATTACTGTCAGGCCACGGGTTTTAGGGCCGGTTTGCTATGGATTCAAATCCCACCACAGCACATGGTGACATTTGAAACGGTGGTTCGGAGGGTTGGGGGCGGGGGGGGGGGGGGGGGGGGGGGGTTAGCTCCGTTTGGGCGGGAAGGCTGATGGATGAGATCCTGAGGGTGAATAGAAGGTATTTGGAGACTTCTGAGGCAGAGGCTGCAGATGGAGTTCGTATTAGTGTCCACAGGGAAGGCAGCGGGGCAGCTAGGGAGGGCCCGAGGGGCAGTATATGAGTATGGTGAGAAGGTGAGCAGGATGCTGGCCCACCAGTTGAGAAAGCAAGAGGCGGTGAGGAAGGTTGGCAGAGTAAAGGACGATATGGGAAGGGTGGTGTTGGATACAGAGGGGGGTGAACGGTGTGCTTAAGGTATTTTATGGGGGATGATATGAGTCGGAGCTCCAGGGCTGGGGGGGGGGGGGCGGAATGCGGTGGTTCTTGGATGGCCTGGAGTTTCCCAGGGGGACGAAGAGTTGGGGTGGGGATTGGGGCCCCAATCGGCTGAGGGAGGTGATGGAGAGAATGGGGCAATACAGGCAAGCATGGCCCCGGGGGTCCGGGTGGGTTTCTGGTGGAGTTTTGTGAAAAGCTTTGGGGGGGATCTGGGGCCGCTGCTGGTGAGGGCATACAATGAGGCTAGGGAGAGGGGGGAACACCCCATACAGTATCACAGGCTTCCATCCCCCTGATATTGAAAAAGGACAACGATCCAGAGCAATGTGGATCGTACTGCCCGATATCATTATTGAACTGGAGTCACATGGAGGCCAGACCAGGTAAGGACGGCAGATTTCTTCCCTAAAGGAAGAAAAGTGAACCAGATCGCTTTTTACGACAATCGACAATGGTTTCATGGTCACCTTTACAATAGTGTCTGTCTCGACCTCAGTACGTTCCAAAGTGTCTGACAGAACTTTCAAAGTATAGTCACTGTCACACAGCAGGCTATTTTTGCAAAGCAGAGTATGACAAACATCAATGAAATAATGACTAGATGATTTGGTTTTAGTTATGTTGGTTGAGAGATAAATACTGACCAGGACAATGGGGGACTGCATCCACCTTTCTACAGTCCTATGGAATCTTTTACACCCATCCGAAAGACATGAGTTTAATATCCCATCCAAAGGATAGTATGATGCCACACCCAATGGTAAAAGCAAATTACTGTGGATGCTGGAATCTGAATCAGCTTTGACAAAGGGTAATCCAGACTCAAAACGTTATGCATTGTATAGCATCAAATTTTACAACTAAATCTGCTCAATGGCCCGTGCATAAACTGAACAAGGGCCAGATTGTTTTCTAAAACTGCAAGTAAACTCAGAATTTTAATTAGCTCATGCCATTGTGAGTGTTTTATTATAGGTGTTTTAAGCCCACTCCTGGGGCTATGACTTGGAAATTGCACTCAGTAATAGACCTTCTAATTAAAAATAGGGTTCAATTTGTGGAACTGAAGCCACCTGACACCACTTCATATTCTTTTCTGTCACTACAATTAATAAGTTTTCAAAGTAACCAGAGCAAGAAACTTGAAAGTTCATTTTTGAGCAGCGCATTAAAATGTAATTGCCTTATTTGCATGGATACATCAATCGACCCTATGGCAAGTTACTATAATGAATACCATATCCTCACAAGAGACAAGTTACTTAAATTTTGCATTGGTCAAAATCTAGTACAGCAGCATTAGTCCCAGGTATTCCCGTATCACTGTGGATTGTACCTGCTAAATTAATACTTCACGCAGAGTGGTCGAGGTATGGATTCATCCAGAGTGGCTTTCTCTAGGGTGGGCTCCCTGTCCTTGTGGTGGTCCATGTGCTCTCGCCCAGTCTGCGCTCTAGTCCTGAAAATATAGGAAACTGGTCCCGTATTCTCCACTATAGACCCCGGGACCCACTAGGCATCATCCCCAAAATTACAAACGTGAACAGCGTCTCCTGGTTTAAAGCCACTGTTTGGTGAACATATTGCCTCTTCTGGAGGTCCTGCTTCCTTTCCACCTTCCCACCAGGGCTCTGGAACATTAAACTCAGGCGGGTCCAGCGGCATTTGACCATCAGTAATTCTGCCAGCACTATCCAGGTTGTGATGGGCGCGGTGTCGTTCGGTAATTGACCGAAAACCATGCCAGCTTTGTTTCGATGGACCCTGTAGTGTGTTTCTTCTTGCCCTCTTTAAATGTCTGGACTGCCCACTCAGCCAGGCTGTTGGAGAATGTGTGGTATTGGGCCGTTAGTGTTATATTACTGTATTGTAATATAAATATTACTCTTTTGTCTTGCCGAGTTGTATTGAATTCTGATGAGAAATAGTCGAAGTCTTCCAGTTGATGATAAATCATTTATTGAGTAATATAATAATAATCTTGTGAGTTCTTTCACTTTAATACTGAACTAGTAAAATAAATAAGTAAGTTGAGATTAAACTAACAATTCTGATAATACACTACACTCTGATCTGATCGTGTCTTCGGTCTAGCTGTTCTCCACACACACTAACTAAAGAAAGAGCGGGAAACTCCTTTTATAGGTCCTGTTAGTGTTGCCATCTAGTGATCATCTGTCTATACTGACTTCACATTAAATAACATGTATTAACACATACAGCGATCACTACAGTTTGGACGAGTTTCACCACATTGGTGCACATTAACACCTGGAATTCCTCGCTGGTAAAGGAGGTACCATTGTCCATTACAAGCAACTCTCAAATCCCATAGGTGCTGAAGGGTTGGCACAACTTCTCAATGTGATTCATGAGATGGTGGAAGACATTTAGTTCACGTCCATACACTTTGAGTGGGCATCTATAAGGAACAGAAACATTGACCTCATGAAGGGCCCGGTAAAGTTGGCATGAAAGCACACCCAACGCTGCCCCGGTTGTAATGATATGTATATAGTCAGGTTAGTGACGGGTTAGTTATTATATCTCTGTGTAAATCAAACACTAGAGAGTGCCACCACTTCTCTATATTTAAGTCAGACCCTGAGGGAATTCTGGGTATAACAAGGAGTAGCATTAGGAGAAAGCATGGTGATAGCATTAGGAGAAGATTAGATTAAACAGAGTTAACAAGAGGTTAGATCATAGTGTATTTAGTGACTGTTTAGATTATTGAGTACTACTAAACAGACTCAATATTACTTAATTATTAACTGTAGCTCAGTACAGTGTGCAAACTTTAATTAATAGTTTTATAATAAATTAGTTTTGTTTCAATCTTTTGATTGGTGGATTCTTTGTCAACAACACATCGGATCATTCTGGAAGAAAAGACAAAGAACACAACATATTACCATGGTAGTATAACATAGGACCAGAAGTGACTGCTGAAGCTAGTTAGATAGTTTAGTAAGGATTTAGTCAGAAAAACTAACACCCAACTCGAAATTCGAAGAACAGACCTGTTACTGCGGGACATTTAAGAATCCAGGACTGATGGAGAAAGCTCACGCTCCACAATAACTCCAGATTACCGGTAAACTTGATGTTAACTGGCGAGTGTTCAAGCAGCAGTTTCAATTGTATCTGTCAGCTTCTGATTTAAATGATGCGAGTAATGATCGTAAATTAGCTCTATTTCTAACAATGGCTGGTCCACAAGCCATAGAACTGTATAACTAATTTCAATTTGCTGCGGATCAAGATAAGACTAAATATGATGTAGTTATAGAAAAATGTTTCTTCACTGCAAGATCCAGATTAATGAAACTTTTGAGTGTTTTGTCTTCAAAAGAAGAATGCAAAATAATGCAAAATAATGGGGAATCGATTGATTGCTTTGTGACTGATCTCAAACTCTTAGCTCAAATATGCAATTTTTCCATTTTAACTGATGCAATGATCAGGGATCAAATTGTATTTGGAATAATCAATGATAAGCTCATGGAACATTTGCTGAGACAGAAAGATCTCCAGCTTGAAAACGCAATCGAAATGTGCTGTATGCAATAATTATCCAAAAATCAGTATAATGATTTATACTGCGAGAAAAGGGCGCGAAAACGAACCTCGAGGTAGAATGTATTAGGGCTGTGTCGCAGCTCAGAAAGATGCTCATTTTGGATGGCAGCCATCTTGTGCATGTGCATTCCAAGCCTACATATTCGCACTTCGCAAAAAGATGCGAGACGGAAGAAGACAGATCTGCGCATGCGCGAAGAAACTGTACACATGACGATGTGAACATCATGACATGTGGATGCTGTGTACACGCTCACCCTCAAACAAAATGTCCAGCACGAGGAAAGATTTGCTCAAAATGTGGCAAGCACAACCACTTTGCAGCTCAGTGCAGACCCACTCCTAAATTTAAATCTTCAAATTTAAATTCAAAGCAGATGAATGTTAGAAGTGTGGATACAAAGGCATAAGTTTTTCAAGATGACCCATTCTTCATAGGCGTCATTGAGAAGGATGATGAAACCACAGAAGTCTCATCTCTCAAGATCATTCAATCAACACAGATATGGAATGGAACACAGTATTTCAAGTTAATAATTCTCAAATTGATTTTAAACTTGACACTGGAGCTTCTGCAAATTTGCTCAATAGGCTTGACCTTTCAAAGCTGAAGCAAACTCCAAAGATCAATAAATCAACTTGTCAATTGGGCGACTACAATGGCAATGCCATCACCTCAATAGATCTTGCTAATTGTTGGTTACCAATCACGACACTGCTATATCTCTAAGATTTGAGATTGTTGATTCAAACAAATCTTCACTCTTCGTTGCGCAAGCCTGTAAGGATCTACACTTAATTCAGAGGATTTATAGAGTGAGTTCATCTCATCCAACTATTCAAGATGAGATATAAGGAATTCTGGATCATTTTCCACACGTCTTCGACGGCATTGGTACTCTTCCCTACCGATACAAAATTCAGTTACAGCCAGATGCCAAACCAGTCGTACATCCGCCAAGAAGTGTTCCTGCACCACTTTGGGAGAGATTGAAGCTTGAACTTGTTGGAATGAAAAATCTAGGCATAATATCTAGAATTACAGAACGGACTGACTAGGTCAGTTCCATGGTATGTGGAAAAAGTCCTTCCGGGGAATTGAGGATATGCATTGATCCTAACGATCTTAATAAAATTATTAAGAGAGAGCGCTATCCTATACCCAAGAGAGATGGCGAATGCTAAAATATTTTCCAAACTGGATGCCTCCAGAGGATTGTGGCAAATGCAGTTGGATGAATCCAGCAAAACGTTGTGTATGTTCAACACACCATTTAGTAGGTACTGATTCAACAGGATGCCATTTGGAATTATCTCAGCACCAGATATTTTTCATCGAGTGATGGAACAGATGACTGAAGGAATTGAAGGTGTACGAGTGTATGTGGATGATATAATTGTTTGGTCATCGACTAGAGAAGAACACAATTCAAGATCGTTACAAGTATTTCAAAGAGTACATAAATTTGGTTTGAAACTGAACAGAACCAAATGTAGTTTTGGTATCTCGACTCTGAAGTTCCTTGCAGGCCAGATTACAGAACATGGTACGCGACCTGACAACGACAAGATTGCTGCCATACAA
Organism: Scyliorhinus torazame; assembly: GCF_047496885.1. Taxonomy (NCBI): domain Eukaryota; kingdom Metazoa; phylum Chordata; class Chondrichthyes; order Carcharhiniformes; family Scyliorhinidae; genus Scyliorhinus; species Scyliorhinus torazame. The sequence continues at coordinate 86,721,479 of NC_092716.1, read as the reverse complement.
CAAATAAAAGTCCCAGCGATCAAAAAGGCCGTTTTAAGATTATCAGGTGTGAATTTTCTAGGAAAGTTAATTCCCAGCCACTTGTCCAGAACTACTTCTCTCAGAAATCTCATCAAAAAGTCTATCACGTTTGAATGGACTGACACTCATCAAAAAGAATGGCTTGATTTAAAGTCTCAACTGACTACTGCACCTCGTCTTTCGTATTTTGGCCCAGACAGAGAGACAAAAATCTCAACGGATGGAAGTCAAAGTGGAATTGGAGCAATTCTATTACAGAAACATGACAATTCATTATGGTTACCAGTTGCTTCCAGAGCAATGAACTTCGGTATGCACAAATAGAGAAGGAATGATTTGGTTTACTGACGGTGTTCTAAAGTTTCATGATTATGTTGATGGCCTTCCCACCTTTACAGTCGAAACTGGCCACAGACCACTTGTCCATATCATTCATAAGGATTTAAATGATATGATACCAAGGTTACAGTGAATCCTGATGAAGCATCATAGATACGACTTTCAACTTATATATAATCCAGGCAAGGAATTGATAATTGCTGTCGTGTTATCACATTCTGTTAATTCAGAAGAGCAACCATCTGAATTTATACAGCACAGAGAGACTCAAGTGCAGTTTCGAGCTGAAACTCTACCTGCATCAGATGTCAAACTGAACCTCATTTGTGAAGAAACCAAGAAAGATTCAATGTTACAAAGAGCCACAGACCATCTAAACAATGGTTGGCCAAAAGGGCACTGTTCCAAGTTTAGGAATATACAAGCTGAAGTAACAGTTGTGGATGAATTGTTACTTCGACTTGATCGGGTAGTAATACGTTTGTCTCTCCGACCCCTGATTCTGAACCAGATACATGGGGCGTCATTCTCCGACCCCCCGCCGGGTCGGAGAATGGCCGTTGGCCGCCGTGAATCCCGCCCCCGCCCCCGCCGAAGTCTCCGGTACCGGAGATTGGGCGGGGGCGGTAATCGGGCCGCGCCGGTTGGCGGGACCCCCCGCTGGATTCTCCGGCCCGGATGGGCCGAAGTCCCGCCCAGAAATTGCCTGTCCCGCCGGCGTAAATTAAACCTGGTATTTACCGGCGGGACCAGGCGGCGTGGGCGGGCTCCGGGGTCCTGGGGGGGGCACGGGGCGATCTGACTCCAGTGGGTGCCCCCAAGGTGGCCTGGCCCGCGATTGGGGCCCACCGATCCGCGGGCAGGCCTGTGCCGTGGGGGCACTCTTTCCCTTCCGCCTCCGCCACGGCCTCCACCATGGCGGAGGCGGAAGAGACTCTCCCCACTGCGCATGCGCGGGAAACTGACAGCGGCCGCTGACGCTCCCGCGCATGCGCCGGGAAACTGACAGCGGCCGCTGACGCTCCCGCGCATGCGCCGCATTTCCGCGCCAGCTGGCGGGGCAACAAACGCCATTTCCGCCAGCTGGCGGGGCGGAAATCCCTCCAGCGTCGGCTTAGCCCCTCAATGTTGGGGCTAGGCCGCCAAAGATATGGAGCATTCCGCACCTTTGGGCCGGCGCGATGCCCGTCTGATTGGCGCCGTGTTTGGCACCAGTCGGCGGACATCGCGCCGTTGGGGGAGGATTTCGCCCATGAAGTTCACCTTGGCATTGAAAAATGCAAGAGAAGAACACGATAAGTTTGTATTAGCCAGGTATCAACCGAGACATCACTGATACGATACTCAAATACGAAACATGTCAAAAATTCCAACCTACAAAATACAAAGAAAAACTTCTACAGCATGCATTGGAGAAATCTACATGGTCGAAAGTAAGAATTGATTTGTTCCATTGCAATGGTCGTGATTATGTGTTAATCATTGACTACTTTTCAAATTATCCTGAAGTCATCAAGTTGTCCGATTTAACTTCTAGATCTGTTATAAAAACTATGAAAGAAATCTTTGCCAGGCATGATATTCCGAATGCTGTAATGCCTGAAAATGGACCGTGCTTTGATAGTCATGAATGGGCTGAATTCACCAGAGAATATAGTTTCGCTCACATCACATCAAGTCTGCACTATCCTTAATCAAATGGGAAAGTTGAGAAAGGGGTTCACATCATGAAGCAACTTCTTTACAAATCCTTTGATTCTCATGCTGGCATGAATCTTGCTTTACTCAACTACAGAGCAACTCCGCTTACCACGGGTTTATCACCAGCACAATTGTTGATGAACAGGGAGTTAAGGATTACTCTACCATTAGACTACCTGATCCAGATCATCTACCCGTAATAAAAAAGATGCAATGTCAACACGATAAACAACAACAATACCACAATCAACATGCAACTACACTGGAAACACTGATTCCAGGAGACCAAGTCAGGATCTGTAGCCATCTAAGATGGCCACCTGCAAAGGACCATGGGAATTATGGCCAACCCAGGACTCAGACAGATACAGAGCCTAGGTGTATCTGAAACACAGGTAACCAAACCTGATCGAAACCCCTGCTCGTTTACATTTCAATGGCCCATTTTCCCAGGACAATAGAACTCCAATCAAGCAACCGGTACAGCCACAGACTGATCGGCGCCACTCCCCTTACTCAGAAAGCACAACTGCCAAGGTCAATGACCGCAAAGGACCTGCCCAGCTACCACGGCACCCGCCCCTTTATTGGCCAAAATCGAAGACAGTGATCAGAGCCTTGTCGAACTATTGAGTCCAAGGTTAAGGACCACCCCAAAGAGCATGAAATCCCAGAGGGAGAAAGAGGACACAGCCATGTGTTCTGTCTCTTTTGGATCTGGCCTGTACCAACCCAATCGTAGCAGGAACAGCTAGCCAAGTTCAAGACCAACGATCGCTACCTGACGGATGAGCCCAGCAGAGACAGAGCCACTTTCTCCGAACCAGCCAAGAGAAACGCAGATAAAGGCCTTACCCATTTGCACAGTGCCGGTCACCCTGAAGTTAAGTATCGGTTAGTGTGACTGATAGGTGTAGTTTAACTCGTAGTAGATATTGAGTTTGCATGTCGAGATAACTCTTGTGTACGTAAATAAACCATCTTTTGAACTAACTAACTGGTTGTGTGGTCATTTGATCGATATAAGGGAAGGCTTGTGGTTCACAAACATTATTTTTATTTTTATTTTTTTTTTATTCTCCATTTTCACATTTTCTCCCACATTTACATCCATCAACTATAAACAATAATCAGCAAGATATGTCAGTCCCCATAATAACAACAACGATCCCATCTACCCACCAACCCCCAAACCTCAACCCACATGTTTACATAAACAAATGACAAAAATAAATCAGGGATTACCCGTAGTCACCCTTAATCTTACACAGCTCCCACCCCCCCCCAACCCCCCCCCCCCCCCCCCCACCCCAGGCCTCCAGCTCCTCCCGTCCACTGCCTCTTGTAAAACTCCTCCCCCTACCCTCGGTTCCTTCCCCCCCAACTTTCCACCCCGGTTAGACCACTCGGACCCTGTTCTGCCAGGCTCCGATGGCCGCAGCCCCTCCCCCCACCTCACTCCCGTTCACTGGCCGGCACACACCGGCCAGCGTGGAGGCCCCCGCCCGGGTCCTTTTCCCACTTGCCTGGCCCCAGGAAAGCCCAAAGATCCCCTTTTAGCACACAAACCCCGCCTATCCACCTACACCCCAAAGAACTCTCATTTCGAGTGAAAGTCCCGTCCCTTCCCTCGTCCAAATATATACCACATTGGCTCCTTTAATCTCTACACCCGCGCGCAGTGATACAAAAAAGAAGAAAATACAGTCATGAGGTTACATCGGCACATGGCCATTCCTCAGTTTGTCAGTTCTGCCACAGTCCTTCTGCTTTCGCAAACTCCTCCGCTGCTTCCCCCGTTCCAAAATAAAAGTCCCTGAGCTTGTAAGTCACCCTCAGCTTCGCTGGATATACAATGCCGCACTGCACCTTGCTAATGTACAGTGCCCTCTTCACCAGGTTGAAGGCAGCCCGCCTCCTTGCCAGCTACGCCGTAAAGTCCTGGTATACACGTATACCAGCTCCAGCCCACTGCACCACCCGCTTCTGCTTAGCCCAGCTCAGGACCTTCTCCTTCACCCTGTACCTACGGAAGCACAGAGTCACTGCCTTGGCGGCTCACTCGCCTTTGGTACAGGCCTCCACGACCGATGAGCCCGATCCAGTTCATATCGGGAGGGGTCCTCCCCCTCCCCCAGTAGTTTTGCCAGCATCGCGGCAAAATATTCAGTCGGCTTCGGTCCTTCAACTCCTTCGGGCAGCCCCACAATCCTCAAGTTCTGTCGCCTGGATCTATTTTCCAGGTCTTCCATTTTTCCTCGCAGATCCTTGTTAGTATCCATCACCTTCCGCATCTCTTTCCCCATCGAGGCAAGTTGATCACCCTGCTGCAATAACGTCTCCTCCACTTCCTTCAGCGCCTCCCCTTGCTCTCGCACTTCCGCCACTGCACTCGCCACCTCCGTCCTCACCGGGGAAACCGCCTCCTCCACCAGCACACTCAAAGCCTCCCTCATCTCCTTCCTCACCGTCTCCATGCATTTCGCAGTCTGCGCCAACTGCTTTTCAAATTCCGCAGTCATCACCTTGGTTATTTCTTCAGCCGTAAGCAGTGCGGCCTTCCCTGGTGCTCCAGCCTCCATTTTTCCTGGTGACCCCGCGGTGACCTTTTCACTCCCCGACGGACCTCCAGCTGGGTTTTTTTCGGCCGTTTTTCTGCTCACCCTCGACATTTTTCTTTGGGGGTTTTTTCCCTCCTGTGTCTTCTCAGTGCCTCCTCCGTGCCTTCTCCCTTCTTCTGCCGCCTCCGCGGACCCTGGGACCGGGCTTAAAGCCCCGAAATTGCCATTCCTGAGCGGGGGCTCTCCATTGTGCGGCCGCTTCCCGCCCGCCGTCACTGGAAGTCGTTCACAAACATTATTAATAGAGCAACAGATCAAAATGTCTGATGGAGGATGGTCTGCTCCTGCAAAAGTTATTCGTCAAGCAGCACCATATTCCTATGTCATTCAAACAAATGAAGGATCAATTGTTCGACATAATCGACGAGCACATTTGAAACTCAAACAGTCTCACAAGATCTTTCCAGATCTACAACTCCGAGAAAGTATTTTCAATGATACGATGATATCTTCTAAAGTTAGTGAAGATTCACAGAAGACGTTAAAAATTCTGAGTCTCCTCTTCATGATTTAAGAAGGTCAACCAGGAATTGAAGGAAGCCGGACAGACTTAATTTGTGAATCATACCTGCTGAACTTTTTCGTTATTGATTTTTCACTACATGTTAAATTCATATACATATCATGTATTGTACCAATATTATTCATTTTTTCCTTTGTAAACAGAAAAGAAATGTTTTAAAAAAAGAGGGGATGTAATGACATGTATAAGTCAGGTTAGTGAAGGGTTAATTATTACATCTCTGTTAAAATCAAACACTAGAGGGCGCCACCACTTCTCTGCATTTAAGTCAGACTCTGAGGGAATTCTGGGTATAACAAGGAGTAGCATTAGGAGAAGATTAGATGAGACAGAGTTAACACGGGGTTAGATCATAGTGTAGCTAGTGAATATTTAGATTATTGAGTACTGCTAGACAGATTCAATGTTACTTAATTATTAACTGTAGCTCAGTAGAGTGCGAACTTCATTTAATGTATAGTTTTATAATAAATTAGTTTTGTTTCAATCTTTTTATTGGTGGATTCTTTGTCAACAACATATCGGATCATTCTGGAAGAAAAGACAAAGCACACAACATATTACCACGAATGGTAATATAACATCGGCCACTCCCAAGGGTGGAGCGAGACTGACTGAGGGAGCTACTGGTGTTCCTGGCAACCTGCACATTGCTGCACCATTCGCTTGATGTCCCCATCGAGCCCTGGCTACTATACTTAGCTCCTTGCAAGCATCATCATTTGGTAACACTGGGGTGTCCGCTGTGCAAATCTTGCTAATATGCACTGGGCTGGCTGTGGGATGACCTGGTGGACCCCCCACAGGAGGATGCTGTTTTCCACATTGAGTTTCTGCTGTATTGCCAGATAGGCCCACAGTTCCTCTGCGGGTTTCCCTTGTAGTCTGCCAGGTAGGATGACGTGGCGCAATTTCGTCAGCATAGGGTCCCTTTGGGTCCATGTATGGATTTGTGAGGTCGGCACAGATAGGATATCCATGAAATTCAGTGTCAATATGAGTTTGTCCGCTACTGGCGGGGACGGGTGCTTACAGGCAGCGGGAGTTGGCTGAGGGCATCTGCATGTGGGATCTGTGCTCCTGGGCAATGTTTAAAGGTGTACTTGTATGTCACCAACATTGGATTTTGGCTCTGAGGTGGCGACTTTAATTTCTGCCCGACTCAAAAATTTTGACCTGACTGGGATCATCAGTGATTTTTGTTTTTACTGCATAGAAAAGCAATTGTGGGTTTATTAATTGGAGCTTTTCCTATTGGTTATAAGTGGTTAGCACTGTTGCTTCACAGCGCCAGGGTCCCAGGTTCGATTCCTGGTTTGGGTCACTGTCTGTGTGGAGTCTGCATGTTTTCCCTGTGTCTGCGTGGGTTTCCTCCGGGTGCTCCGGTTCCTCCCACAAGTCCCGAAAGATGTGCTGTTAGGTAATTTTGATATTCTGAATTCTCCCTCAGTGTACCCGAACAGGCAGCGGAATGTGACGACTGGGGGCTTTTCACAGTAACTTCATTGCAGTGTTAATGTAAGCCTACTTGCGACAATAAAGATTATTATTATTATTTGCATAATTAGCTTAGGTATTGTTCCAAAAGTTCCAATATCAAACGTTACAGGTTCCTACCCTGGGCCATGTCAGAGTCAGATCTCTGACACAATTTCTGAATGGATTACTCGCCAGGGAGCACGCTTACCATTCAATTAAGGGTGGCAGGCGTGCTCTCTAAGCTGGCGAGCCAATAGGAGATTGTTACATGCACACTGTGGCCTCCAAAACAGGTGGGGAAAACTGAGCATCTGGGTTTCAAACCAGCTATCTTCAAGTTCAGCTGCTCTCTGGGGGCTACACCACCACCTTGTGGCAATGACGGCAGTGCAGTGCGGCTGCACAACATACGGGCACACAGGTTGCTGCAAGAGGAGAGCACAGCCAATCATAGCTGGAAAGAAATGGGACAAATGGTGAGCCAATGAAATATGTGTCAATCCCGTTGAAAAGATGATCGGTTACGCTGATTAGTCCCCATGAACTTACACTAAATGGTTGGCATGATGATGTTGAATATAATGGAATTCATTGCATACACAATCAGACAACCCAACTTAAGTTTTTTTTGTTATATTTACACTTACCCACAAGTTGCAACTCACAAAGGCCTAGACATTCCATTGGTTATTAGCATGTTGTCAAAATCTGCACTATGAAACAGGAATTTCAAGTATCCACATTAATGTTTGTAAAGTAACATTAATGTCACCCAAGATTCCGCCCCTGCCATAGATGCTGCCACTGTGGTAGTCACCACTAGTAGTATATTACATGTATTATGGCACTGCCCGGAAAGTAGAGGTACATGGGTAAATCCCTGCCTGCTGGCTCCACCCAGTAGGCGGCGTATAAATGTGTGTGCTCGCCGGTGCTGCAGCAATTCTGGTTCCAGCTACAGGCGGCACAACATCTTTGCTCAATAAAGCCTTGATTATTCCACTACTCTCGTCTTTGTGGTTATTGATAGTGCATCAATTTATTGAGCAAAGATTTTTTTAAACGATGGATTTCCGCATCAAGCCTGATCGCCTGCAGCTGAGCCCTCAAGCAGCCAATGCTACGTCCGCCTTTGACCACTGGCTAGCCTGCTTCGAAAGGCAGCTCCGAACATCCGCTGAGGAACCCTCGGACTCGCAGAAGCTCCAAGTCCTCTTCACGGGTGAGCCCTGACATTTTTCCTCTCATCCGGGATGCACCCACTTACTCCAAAGCGATGGAGCTCCTGAAGGGACACTACGTTCGACCAGTCAATCAAGTATACGCCAGGCACCTCCTGGCCAACAGCAATTCCCCGCGGAGTCTCTGCCCTGCACATCCTAGGTAGGAACTGTGACTGACAGGCAGTTTCGGCAGTACAGCACACCAAACTTTTAATTTGAGACACTTACGCCACGGGCATGAAGTCTGCGTACGTCCGCCAGCGGCTACTGGAAGGGGCCACGCTTGATCTTGCGGGAACTAGGCAGCTCGCTAATTCGTTAGAAGTGGCCTCCCATTATGTCCAGTCCTACGCCCCCGACCGCACGGCACCCTTGTGGGCATCGTGGGCCCCACCAACTGCCGACTCCAGCTCACCGCAAGCCTGCGCCGCATGGCAGCCAGCCAACTCTGGGGGGCCCAAGTGCTATTTCTGCGGGCAAAACAAACACCCGAGGCAGCGCTGCCCGGTGTGGAGCGTGACCTGCCACGGCTGTGGGAAGAAGGGACACTTCGTTTCCGTTTGCCAGGCCCGGTCGGTCGCCGCTGTTTCCAGCCCCGGTGTTCCTACACTCCCCACGTGCGACCCACGGGCGCTGCCATTTTCCCCACGGGTGCCGCCATCTTCTTCACCGTGAGCCACGTGCGCCGCCATCTCCGGTGCCATTTTGGACGGTGTCTCAGGACCCTCGCTCGTCTGGCTGTTCATTGCCTGCCGCTACCTCCACCACCGCTGACCAGCCCGGGACCTCCCAGCATCTGCTGCAGCTCGCCTTGATCACCCTGGATCAGTCCCGGCCCCACAACCTCGCGACCGCGACGACGACGGTGAAGATCGATGGGCACGAGACGACCTGCCTTTTTAGCTCCGGGGGCACAGAGAGCTTCATCCACCCCACTACGGTAAGGCGCTGCTCCCTCCCGGTACACCCCGTCACCCAGAAAATCTCCCTGGCCTCCGGATCCCATCATTCCGTGGAAATCCGGGGGTACTGCATCGCAACCCTTCAGCAACTTCCGGCTCTACATCCTCCCCCACCTCTGCGCTGCCCTGTTACTCGGCCTGGACTTTCAGTGCCATCTCCAAAGCCTAACCTTAAAATTCGGCGGACCCCTACCCCCCCTCACCGTATGCGGCTTCACAACCCTTAAGGTTGATCCACCTTCCCTGTTTGCAAACCTCACCCCGGAGTGCAAACCCGTCGCCACTAGGAACAGACGGTACAGTGACCAGGACAGGACCTTCATCAGGTCGGAGGTCCAACTGCTTCTGCGGGAAGGGGTCATTGAGGCCAGCAACAGCCCCTGGAGAGCTCAAGTGGTAGCAGTAAAGACTGGGGAGAAGCACAGGATGGTCATTGACTACAGTCAGAACATCAATCGGTACACGCAGCTCGACGCGTACCCCCTCCCACACATATCTGACATGGTCAATCAGATTGCTTAGTATCGAGTCTTTTCCACAGTGGACCTGAAGTCCACCTACCACCAGCTCCCCATATACCCAGAGGACCGCCAATACACTGCGTTTGAAGCAGATGGCCGCCTCTATCACTTCCTTAGAGTTCCCTTTGGCGTCACTAATGGGGTCTCGGTCTTCCTGCGAGAGATGGACCGAATGGTTGACCGGTACGGACTGCGGGCCACCTTCCCGTACCTAGATAACGTTACCATCTGCGGCCATGATCAGCAGGACCACGATGCGAACCTCCAAAAATTCCTCCAGACCGCCAAACTCCTTAATCTCACATACAATAAGGGGAAATGCGTGTTCCGCACCAACCGTTTAGCCATCCTTGGCTATGTCGTGGAAAATGGAGTCCTAGGGCCCGACCCCGACCGCATGTGCTCCATCCTGGAACTCCCACTCTCCCACTGCTCCAAGGCCCTGAAACGATGCCTGGGGTTTTCTCCTACTATGCCCAGTGGGTCCCTAATTATGCGGACAAGGCCCGCCCACTCATTCAGTCCACAGTTTTTCCCCTGACGGCTGAGGCCCACCAGGCCTTCAACCGTATCAAGGCAGATATCGCCAAGGCCACGATGCACGCGGTCGACGAGTCCCTCCCCTTCCAGGTGGAAAGTGATGCATCGGACGTAGCTCTGACCGCCACCCTCAACCAGGCGGGCAGGCCCGTGGCCGTCTTTTCCCACACCCTTCATACCTCCGAAATTCGTCACTCCTCTGTCGAAAAGGAGGCCCAAGCCATAGTGGAAGCTGTGCGACATTGGATGCATTACCTGGCCAACGGTTGGTCGCCTTTATGTTTAATAATACACAGTGGGGCAAGATCAAAAATGACAAGATCCTGAGGTGGAGGATCGAGCTCTCCACCTATAATTATGAGATCTTGTATTGCCTGGAGAAGCTCAATGAGCCCCCTGATGCCCTATCCCGCGGTACATGTACCAAGTGGACCGACTCTGGGCACTTCACTATGACCTCTGCCACACGGGGGTCACCCGGTTCTTCCATTTCATCAAGTCCTGCAACCTGCCCTACTCCATTGAGGAGGTCAGGACCGTCACCAGAGACTGCCAGGTCTGCACTGAGTGTAAGCCGCACTTCTACCGGCCAGATCGAGCGCACCTGGTGAAGGCCTCCCGCCCCTTTTATTGCCTCAGCATGGACTTCAAAGGGCCCCTCCCCTCCACCGACCACAACACGTACTTTCTGAATGTGATTGATGAGTACTCCCTTTCGCCATCCCATGCCCCGATATGACTTCTGCCACAGTAATTAAAGCCCTCCACAGCATCTTCACTCTGTTCGGTTTCCCCACCTACATCCACAGCGATCAGGGATCCTCTTTTATGAGTGATGAGCTGCGTTACTTCCTGCTCAGCAAGGGCATTGCCTCGAGCAGGACGACCAGCTACAACCCCCGGGGAAACAGGCAGGTGGAGAGGAGAACGGGACGGTCTGGAAGGCCGTCCTGCTGGCCCTGCGGTCTAAAAATCTCCCGGTCTCCCGCTGGCAGGAGGTCCTCCCCGACGCGCTCCACTCCATCCGATCGCTCCTCTGCACCGCGACTATCGAGACCCCTCACAAACGTGTGTTTGCCTTTCCCAGGAAGTCCACCTCCGGAGTCTCGCCCCCCCCCCCCCCCCCGTTGCCTCATTCATCCGTGCCACTCACCCTCCCTCCAGCGAACCTCACCGCAGCCCCCGCCCCAGTAGAATCCGTCCTCCCACTTAGGGGTGACGAAGACGAGGACAACGCGCTCCCGGAGTCACAGGTGACCAAGTCGGTGCCCACATCTCCACTAGGACTGAGGCGATCGCAGAGGAGGGACAAGGCCCCCGACAGACTTAACTTGTAATGTTTTCCACCACCCCCGCCGGATCCTTTTTTACCAGGGGGTGAATGTGGTAGTCATCACTAGTAGTTTTTACATGTATTACGGCACTGCCCATATAGTAGAGGTACATGGGTAAATCCCTGCCTACTGGCTCCGCCCAGTAGGCAGCGTATAAATGTGTGTGCTCGTCGGGGCTGCAGCCATTCTGGTTCCAGCTACAGGAGGCACAACACCTTTGCTCAATAAAGCCTCGATTATTCCACTACTCTCGTCTTTGTGGTAATTGAAAGTGCATCACACTGTTACAGAGATGCAATACGAGTTTTATTTATGCCTTACGTAGTGTCAAGTAAGGCAACAGACGTGGGGCAATCAGTTAGCTTGTGATGCACACACTTGCAATACCTTTCCAGCAGTACATGGCATAAATTTAAGAACAAATAACTCATTGGCAGCATGAATCCTGCACACATGGCTGAAGTAATCGGCCTGTGCAAGCTTCACTGGTGTGTATGTTGTAGCCATATATATATATATTTTCTGAATATCTGCAGTTTCTCCATCCATTCTACCAAATGTGGTCCGAAGATAGAACAGGACTGGTTGCATGTGGTGTTCTTCGCGACAATTCTTTTTTTTACAAGTTTCTCCTTAATAAGCCTGTGTATTATTTGTCACCGCAAAAACTATTTTAAGCACTCAGGCAACAAGTTTTAAAAAAATATTCCCAAGAATTTGCCATGTGCCGATTTTGTTTTCTCCTCGACGCTCGATTCTCCGCTACATCGGGAATTCCGTTACCGGCAGTTGGCATGAGAGAATCCTGGCCCAAGTGTTTAAATACAAATAAAATTAAGGGCATGTTCAACTGTTTATTTACCTTGCAGCTCTTACACCACGGTTAGAACAAGCAACTTTCCAATGACATATTATAGAACATAGCTCATGTGTCAGGGGTATGCCCCATTAAGTCAATGGATGTCATATAAGACGGAATACCTGCTGCTCATCTTGTTTACAAAGGCAAGTTTAGGGTTTGATTCATGGTTTTGTTTAGTTAAAGGTTTATTATCACACTATTTGGTTTTTGTTCTAATGGTTTGGGAGTGTGATGATTGTTCTGGAGATATGTAGAAGTGGGAGGGATTTCCTGCGTTGACAGTAATCAAAGACCTTTTGGGTCTTTGGCTATTTTCATTATGTAATGGATCCTCTTGGCTTTCCTATTTTTTCCATTCAATTTACCTACACTTTATAAAGTTTTCCTGTGCTCAGGCAGTCAGGGTGGCACGGGGCACTCGGCCAGATTAATCACATGGAAAGTTAGGGAGTTGAATTGTCCAGTAAAACATTCCAAAGTGTTTTCACATCTCAAGTGCCTTAACATAGATGCTCCATTCCTTCAACAAATGCATCTTTGTGTCAAAGATCACACCAGATTACATGAAACATGTGCTGTCCAGGTGTTTCACTCTTTAATGGCAGAGCTGGGGTGGGGGGAGGGGCAGCAATTTTGCTTAACAAAGAATACAGTGTTCCCCCTTCAATGTAGGGTGCGATTGACCAAATGGGAACTATGTTCCATAGCGAGAATTTATCCGTGTGTTTCCTGTCACTCGCAGCGCCAAGAAACACACCGCTATCTAATGTGATTCCGGTTAGACAAGGGGCTTCCGCACGGCCGAGACCACACTTAGTCCCATTTCCGACACTGAGAAACTCCATTGCCGAAACTCCTCAGTGTAGGGGGAGATCGGGATGCCATTTTTAAATGGCGTTCTGATCTCTCAAGCCCCCGTGCGACCCCGAACGCCCCCCAAGCCCCAATTCACTGTAAGGGGGTCTCCGGGCCCCCCCTCCCCCCTCCCCCCTCCCCCCCCCCCCACACCTGTGTAGGGCGCCCCCGTCTGATCTCCGCCGCACAAATATGCCAGCTTGACATCTTGGCATTGTCAACGTGGCACACTGGCAGTGCCCATGCCAGCTGGCAGTGCTACCTGGGCACCTTGCCAGGGCCAGACTGGCACCCAGTCAACCTAGGTTTTACAAAAGGTGAATCAAGTTTGACAAATTTGCTCGAATTCTTTGAAGACGTAACAGGGAGAGTAGATAGATGCAAACCTGTAGATGTTGTGTATTTAGATTTCCAAAAGGCATTTGACAAGGTGTTGCATAAGAGGTTAATGTATGAAGTAAAAACCAATGGAATTGGAGGCATGGATTGAAAACTGGCTGCCACATAGAAAACAAGAGTTGGAAAAAATGGGTCCTTATCAGAGTGAAAGATATAACTAGTGGAGTACCACAGGGATTCAGTTCTCCACCTGAAATTTTTCACCATTTACATTAAAGACCTGGAGGATGTGGGAAAAAAATGCCACGGGCTGCCTGCCTGGTTGAGGGTGGCGGCAAGGGCGCCGTCTGATGCGTCGCTTTCTACTTGGAAAGGAAGTGTTTCGTCTACAGCATGCATTCCAGCTTTGGCAATATCAGCTCTGATCCGGGCGAAGGCCTGTTGGGCCTCTGCCGCCAGGGGGAAATGAGTGGACTGTATGAGTGGACGGGCCTTGTCCGCATAGTTTGGGACCCACTGAGCATAATACGAGAAGAACCCCAGCAGCGTTTGAGTCCCTTGGGGCAGCGGGGGAGGGGAAGCTCCATGAGGGGGCGCATGCGGTTGGGATCGGGCCCCAGAACTCTGTTCTGGACCACGTAGCCGAGGATGGCTAGGCGGTTTGTACCGTACAACCCTTAATATAGGAACACAATAGTTTATCACAGGGTGTCAGCAACGTTACAGCTCCAGAAAGAATAGCACGAGGAGTCCTGCCCCTTCAGGTGCAGGAAATGAAATGAAATGAAAATCGCTTATTGTCACAAGTAGGCTTCAAATGAAGTTACTGTGAAAAGCCCCTAGTCGTCACATTCCGGCGCCTGTTCAGGGAGGCTGGTACGGGAATCGAACCATGCTAAACCAGCCCTGAGATAGTGCTGACAATGCGTGACACCCAGGCCAACGCAAAAAGGGTGGATTGGAAGGCCTGAGGCGAGATGCAGGCCCATGTGTTAGGATGTCCAAGGCTTGGGGCACACTGTGCTGTCCGTGGCTGAGGCACAGGACAGGAGGGCCCAGTCACATGCGGACATGTCTGGGCGCAGATGGACATTGCTGCGACGCTCCCGAACTTGGCTCATTCATATGGCTGAGGGCATGAAGAGCATTGGCCAGGCACTGACTGACATAAGTCGGTCACAGAGGGACATGGCTCACTCGCTGAGGGATATGACCCAGTCTCATTGTGCCCGACAAGGGTATCACAGGACAGAGTGTGAGGCAAGCAGCAGGCTGCCTCCAATTCTGATGTGCTGTCTGGGGTTACTCCTCGAAGAAGCATTAGGCCACAGAAGATTAGGAAGATAGATGGCAGTTAAATTGGCACGGGTGTAGTATAGAGTTGATGGTAAGCGAGAGCACAACACAAGAATTAGAAGCAGGAGTAGGCCACCAGGCTCTTCAAGCCTGCCTTGTCATTCAATGAGATCATGGCTGATCTCTGTCAACCTCAATTCCTTTTCTCTGCCATTTCCCCATAGCTCTCTATTCCCCGATCTAGCAAATATACTTTAAATACCATCTCCACTTTGAATACTTCTAACGAACCGGCCTCCATGCCTCCGAAATTCGGCACTCATCCGTCGAAAAGGAGGCCCAGGCTATCGTTGAGCCTGTGCAACATTGGAGGCATTACCTGGCCGGCAGGAGATTCACTCTCCTCACTGACCAATGGTCGGTAGCCTTCATGTTCAACAACACGCAGCGGGGCAAGATCAAAAATGACAAAATCTTGATGTGGAGAATCGAGCTCTCCACCTATAACTATGAGATTAAGTATCGCCCTGGCAAACTCAACGAGCCCCCAGACGCCCTATCCCGAGGTACATGTGCCAGCGCACAGGTAGACCGACTCCGGACCCTGCACGGCAGCCTTTGTCACCAAGGGGTCACTCGATTGTACCATTTCATAAAGGCACAAAATTTGCCCTACTCGGTCGAGGAAGTAGGGACGATCACCAAGGACTGCCAGGTCTGTGCGGAGTGCAAACCGCACTTTTACCGGCCAGACCGCGCGCACCTGGTGAAGGCCTCCCGCCCCTTTGAACGCCTCAGCGTGGATTTCCCCTCCTCCGACCGACACACGTATTTCCTCAGTGTGATCGATGAATACTCTCGTTTTCCCTTCGCCATCCCATGCCCCGACATGACGTCTGCCACCGTCATTAAAGCCCTTAATTCTATCTTCACTCTGTTCAGCTTCCCTGCCTACATCCACAGTGACAGAGGATCCTCATTCATGAGTGATGAGCTTCGCCAGTTCCTGCTCAGCAGGGGTATCGCCTCCAGCAGAACCACGAGCTACAACCCCCGGGGAAATGGACAGCTAGAAAGGGAGAATGGGACGGTATGGAGGGCCGTCCAGCTGGCCTTACGGTCCAGAAATCCCCCGGCCTCCCGCTGGCAAGAGATCCTCCCTGATGCACTACATTCCATTCGCTCATTACTTTGCACTGCTACTAACAGTACACCGCATGAACGTCTTTTTGCCTTCCCCAGGAAGTCCACATCCGGGGTATCACTCCCAACTTGGCTCACAGCTCCGGGTACCGTGCTTCTCCGTAAACATGTGTGGCTCCACAAGGCAGATCCGTTGGTGGAAAGGGTGCACCTGCTCCACGCAAACCCACAGTATGCCTACGTGGCGTTCCCCGACGGCCGCCAGCCTACCATCTCCCTCAGAGACCTGGCACCAGCAGGTTCCATCCCCACACCACCCCCGTCGCCACCGGCGCCACCCTCCCCTCCCCCGCCACCCCCATCACCCCCCCTAGGACTGTCCGTCCTCCCTCTGCCGACCCCCGTTGGTGAAGAGGATTTTGGCACACTCCCGGAGTCAACTTCGACCACGACAGCACCAACATCGCCGTCACCACTTCGTCGATCCCAGAGGATGATCAAGGTGCCGGACCGGCTGAACCTCTGACCGGCCCACCGGATGACCAGATACATTTTTTTTTCACTGTTCTGTAAATATTAAAGTTTGCGAATTGTATATAGTTATCTACTACCCCTGCCGGACTCAATTTTAACAGGGGGTGAATGTGGTAAACCACTATGTTCCTACATTAAGGGTTGTACGGTAGAACCTGCACTACAGGTTCACCTGGGCCCCTGCATGCTAGCTCCGCCCAGGAGCCGGGTTATAAATATCCGTGGCCTTCAGCTTGCAGCCATTTCGTCAGCTTCTGTAGGAGGCCACACTTCAGATACTAATACTCAGTTTGAATTCAACTTCATCTCCAGCCAAATTGATCGTGCCTCACACCCCTCATGTAGATTCCGGCTCTGCTTCTGCATTTGCACCAGTGATAGGATCGCTTTATCCATGACATCTCGCATTTGGCCGATCTCCAACTCCAGGAACCTGGGAGCTGGTCTTTTAGCAGCCATCTTCTTGGCTGGAATGAGTCTGTGCTGATTGGAATGCTTAAAACTTACTCCAGCTTGTCAGGTTGTGAACGAGAATCCCGGCCCCAGCGAATCAGACTTAATGCAGGGCCGAGAATTGGGCACGCTGCACATGGGCTGCATGCAGGCCCATTTGCATGACCTGAAGTTCTCCTCGTCCGCATTCCTAGAGGGAGTGCACAGCTCCTGCCAGTCTACTCTGGTGGCAGCACTTATCATAGAATTTACAGTGCAGAAGGAGGCCATTCGGCCCATCGAGTCTGCACCGGCTCTTGGAAAGAGCACCCTACCCAAGGGCAACACCTCCACCCTATCTCCATAACCCAGTAACTTCACCCAACACTGAGGGCAATTTTGGACACTAAGGGCAATTTGTCATGGCCAATCCACCTAACCTGCACATGCCTGGACTGTGGGAGGAAACCGGAGCACCCGGAGGAAACCCACGCACACGCGGGGAGGTTGTGTAGACTCCGCACAGACAGTGACCCAATCCGGAATCGAACCTGGGACCCTCAAGCTGTGAAGCAATTGTGCTAACCACTATGCTACCGTGCTGCCTTAGTCTCCAGAATGGAGAATCCAACCCATTATCTTATGCTTTGCTGCCCCCTACATCGAGTCAAGCTTCCATTTTGCTTATGCTCAAGAAAATAGGCACCCTGAAGAATGTGGCTCACATCAACCTATCTTGCTTTTAAACGCAGATGTAAAGCTGTTAGCTAAGGTACTGGCAGCTGCTTGCAGCCATGTCTCCCTGATATAATATCTGATGACAAAACTGGCTTTGTAAAGGGATGCCAATTATCCTCAAATGTATGTCATCTTCTTGACATTATACTTTTCCCAACTGCCTTGATATCCCTGAGGTTGTTGTCTCACTGGATGCAGATAAAGGTTTTGATCGGGTGGAGTGGAATTATCTGTTTGCAATTTTGGGAAACTTTGGGTTTGGTCCATAATTTAGATTCACCTTTTTACCTCCCCTACAGGTTGTGTGCACACTAATTCGCTACACTCAGAGTACTTCCCCGTAGCCAGGGGGACCCGTCAAGGGTGCCCTCTGTCCCCACTGCTTCTTTCCCTCGCGATGGAATCATTGCCAATAGCCTTAAAGTTTTCCATACTGCTAAAGGGTATCTTTCCAGCTAGTGTGGAGCACAGTGTGTCCTTATATACAAAGAACAAAGAACAATACAGCACAGGAACAGGCCCTTCGGCCCTCCGAGCCTGTACCGGTCATGATACCAACCTTTGCCAAAGCCCTCAGAACTTCCTTGTGCCGTGACTCTCTATACCCATCCTATCTATGTGTTTGTCAAGATGCCTTTTGAACACCGTTAATGCATCTGCTTCCACAACCTCCCCTGGTCAACGCATTCCAGGCACTCACCACCCTCTATGTAAAAAACCTGCCTCGCTCATCTCCTCTAAACTTTGCCCCATGGACCTTAAAGAGTGGTGAGAATGTGGCACTCACTACCACAGGGAAGTGAGACTCACTGGGAAGGCAGGCATTTGATTCTCGTATCTTATTGCCTTTGAGAAGGTGGTGGCCAGCTGCCTTCTTGTGCCTCTGTGGTCCAGCAAATGAATAGGATATGATGCGCAATCAATTGCACAAAGACGCAGATTGGATACAACTGTGCCTTTATTGCAGTCAGATGCGTGGCCTCCTGCTGCAGCTGGTGAAATGGCAGGGCAATGGAGGTCACGCATATTTATACAGATCTTAGTGGGCGGAGTCAGCTGGCAGGGGCTACCGGCGAACCTGTAGTGCAGTTCCTACCTTACATCCCATAATATGGTGGTTCACCACATTCACCCCCTGTTAAAAATGAGTCCGGCAGGGGTGATGTGAAACTATATACACATAGTGCAATTATGTACGGTGTTAAGAATGGGGAAAACAAGGAAGAAAAAAAAGAAAAGTCCATGTTGACGGTCCGGAGTCCGTCAAAGGTTCAGCCGATCCGGTGCTTTGGTGCTTCGTTGGGAGCTGCGTAATGGTGGCGGCGAAGTTGGTGCTGGTGGTGGTGGCACCGATGGCGGTGGTGGCGGTGCTGATACTGGCCAGTCATCAGGAAACACCGGGAGCGTGCCAAAATCCTCTTCGTCCTCTTGTGCGGGAAGGGGGGGAGGGGGTGGTCTGGTGGGGTCAATGTTGGCGGTGCAGTGGGAGAAGGGGGGGCGCATGGGTGGGGGAGTGTGTTGGGCTGGAACCTGACGATGCCAGGTCCCTGAGTGCGACAGTACCTTGGCGGCCGTCGGGGAACTCAACGTAGGCATATTGAGGGTTGGCGTGGAGCAGGTGAACCCTGTCCACCAAGGGGTCCGCCTTGTGGAGTCGGACGTGCCTACGGAGGACCGGTCCTGGAGCTGTGAGCCAAGTCAGGAGCGACACCCCGGATGTGGACTTCCTGGGGAAGGTAAAAACAAGTTCATGGGGTTTGTTATTAGTGGCGGTGCACAATAGTGACCGGATGGAGTGTAGAGCGTCAGGGAGGACCTCCTGCCAGCGAGAGGTTGGGAGGTTCCTGGACCATAGGGCCAGCTGGACGGCTCTCCAAACCGTCCCATTCTCCCGTTCTACTTGTCCGTTTCCCCGGGGGTTGTAGCTGGTCGTCCTGCTGGAGGCGATACCCCTGCTAAGCAGGAACTGACGCAGCTCATCGCTCATGAATGAGGATCCCCTGTCACTGTGGATGCAGGTGGGGAAACCCAACAGAGCAAAGGTGGTGCTGAGGGCCTTGATGATGGTGGCAGACGTCATATCGGGGCATGGGATGGCGAAGGGGAATCTGGAGTACTCATCGACCACACTGAGAATGCATGTGTTACGGTCGGTGGAGGGAAGGGGCCCTTTGAAATCCACGCTGAGGCGTTCAAAGGGGCGGGAAGCCTTCACCAGGCGCGCACGGTCCGGGCGGTAGAAGTGCAGCTTGCACTCCGCACAGACCTGGCAGTCCCTGGTGACTGTCCTTACTTCCTCGACGGAGTAGGGCAGATTGTGAGCTTTGACCCCCAGGTGGCAAAAGCTGCTGTGTAGGGCCTGGAGTTGGTCTACTTGTGCGGTGGCACATGGACCTCGGGAGAGGGTGTCTGGGGGCTCGTTGAGTTTACCGGGGCGATACAAAATCTCGTCATTATAGGTGGAGAGCTCGATTCTCCACCGCGAGATTTAAACATTTTTGTTCTTGCCCCGCTGTGTGTTATTGAACATGAAGGCTACCGACCGTTTGTCAGTAAGGAGAGTGAATCTCTTACCAGCCAGGTAATGCCTCCAATGCCGCACAGCTTCAACGATAGCTTGGGCCTCCTTTTCGACGGATGAGTGTCGAATTTCAGAGCCATGAAGAGGGCGGGAAAAGAATGCCACAGGTCTGCCTGCCTGGTTTAGAGTGGCGGCAAGGGCAACATCTGAAGCATCGCTTTCTACTTGGAAAGGCAGTGACTCGTCCACTGCACGCATCCCGGCCTTGGCGATGTCTGCTCTGATGCGGGCGAAAGCGTGTTGTGCCTCGGCCGCGAGAGGGAATTGGGTGGACTGAATGAGTGGGCGGACCTTGTCCGCATAGTTTGGGACCCACTGGGTCTAGTAGGAAAAGAACCCCAGGCAGTGTTTGAGGTCCTTGGTGCAGTGGGGGAGGGGGAGCTCCATGAGGGGGCGCATGGGGTCGGGCCCAAGAAGTCCGTTTTGGACTACATAGCCGAGAATGGCTAACCGGGTCGTGCTGAACACACACTTCTCTTTGTTATAGGTCAGGTTGAGAAGAGTGGCAATGCGGAGGAATTTATCGAGGTTGGCATCGTGGTCCTGCTGGTCATGGCCGCAGATGGTGACATTATCTAAGTACGGAAAGGTGGCCCGCAAACTGTACTAGTCGACCATTTGGTCCATTTCCCTTTGGAAGACCGAGACCCCATTTGTCACGCCGAAAGGGAACCTAAGGAAGTGATAGAGGCGACCGTCTGCCTCGAAGGCCGTGTATCACCGGTCCGACTTCCGGATGGGGAGCTGGTGGTAGGCGGATTTCAGGTCAATTATTGAGAAGACCCGGTACTGCGCAATCTGATTGGCCATATCAGATATGCGTGGGAGGGGGGACGCATCGAGCTGCGTGTAACGATTGATGGTCTGGCTGTAGTCCACGACCATCCTGTGTTTCTCCGCAGTTTTAACCACTACCACTTGGGCCCTCCAGGGGCTGTTGCTGGCCTCGATAATACCCTCCTTAAGCAGCCGCTGGACTTCGGACCTGATGAATGTCTTGTCCTTGGTGCTGTACCGTCTGCTCCTGGTGGCAATGGGCTTGCAATCCGCAGTTAGATTGGCAAAGAGGGAGGGGGGGTCGACTTTGAGGGTCGCGAGGCCGCAAACGGTAAGGGGGGGTAGGGGCCTGCCGAATTTGAGGGTGAAGCTCTGGAGATTGCACTGGAAGTCCAGGCCCAACAAGAGTGCAGCGCAGAGATTAGGAAGGACATAGAGGAGGAAGTTACTAAATTCTATGCCCTGGACAGTGAGGGTGATTGTACAGAAGCCTCGGATCGGGACGCAGTGGGATCCGGAGGCTGGGGAGATCCTTTGATTGGCAGGATGGATCGCGAGGGAGCAGCGCCTTACCGTATCTGGGTGTACGAAGCTTTCGGTGCTCCCGGAGTCCAGCAGGCACGAGATCGCATGGCCGTTGATTTTCACCATCGTCGACATGGTGGCCAGGTTGTGCGGGCGAGGTTGGTCCAGCGCCATCGAAGCGAGCTGCGGGTAGTCGTCTGATTCTTCGGATGGCGAGCGTGTGCGGTTCCGATCTCAGGATGTCCGTAGACCCTGTGGGGAACAAAATGGCGGCGCCCATGGTGTGCACATTGCGGGGTCGGGACAAGATGGCGGCTCCCATTGTACATTTGGCGTGGGGGAGGGTGCGATAGCGGGTGCAATCGCAGCGACTGCGTGGGCCTGGCACACAGCCGCGAAGTGGCCCTTCTTACTGCAGGATTTACAAACGGCAGTGCGGGCTGGGCAGTGTTGGCGGGGGTGCTTCTGCTGACCGCAGAAGCAGCAGCGGGGACCCCCGGGGTGCGCGGATTGGCGTGCGTCGCAGGCGTATTGGGAAGGCAGGGCCCCAGCTGAGGAGGTCGTCGGTGGGGTCCAGGAGGGGTAGGAAGAGGTAGAAGAGTGCGCAGCGCGGCAGGAGATGTACGATTGTACATTACGGGATGCGACCGTCATGGAGAATGCCAAGGTTTTTGTCTCCTCTAGTTCGAGTGTGGCCCTGTCCAGTAATCGTTCTCGGATGCGGTCCGACGCAATCCCCGTCACGAAAGCATCGCACATGAGATTAGCGTGTTCAGCGACCGTAACGGCCTGACAGTCACAGTCCCGGATGACTGGAATTAGGGAACGCCAGAAGTCTTCGATGGACTCACCAGGTAGTTGCGAGAGGGTGGCGAGTACATGCCTGGCGAAGAGCGTGTTCGGCTTCTGAGCATAGTGTTCTTTAAGGAGTGCCATTGCTTTTGCATAATTCGAGGCGTCTTGGATCAATGGGAACACGCTGGAGCTCAGTCTGGAGTACAGGACGTTTATCTTCTGAGCCTCTGGTGGCGCGGGGTCCGCAGCGCTGATGTAGGCCTCAAAACAGGCTAGCCAGTGAGTAAAATCTTTTTTGGCGTCGGACGAGTGCGGATCCAGCTGCAGGCGATCTGGTTTGATTCTGATATCCATTCAGTGGAAAAATCTGACTGCAATAAATTTATGCGCAATCAATTGCACAAAGATGCAAATTGGGTACAACTGTGCCTTTACTGCAGTCAGATGCATGTCCTCCTGCTGCAGCTGGCGAAATAGCAGGGCATTGGAGGTCACGCATATTTATACAGATCTTAGTGGGCGGAGCCAGCCGGCAGGAGCTACCGGTGAAACTGTAGTGCAGGTCCTGCCTTACATCCCATAATACGGTGGTTCACCACAGGATACAAGAACATAAAATTCTGGAAAAATTCAACAGGTCTGGCAACATCTGTGGGGAAAACAACTAATTTAGACTGTGATCTTTCTCCTCCCCCTTTTAAAATAATATTCCATACATTCATTGTCTCAATGCAATAACCCTCCCTCCCCCATGCCAGGCCATCTGTCTTTTATTCTTAAGGTTGCTACACCTTGTCGCATTCTTTCCCAGCCACAGTTTAAAATCCAACTCATGTTTCCCTCTCTTTAGTTCTGATGAAACAGACTCGAAACATTAATTCTGTTTCTCTCCTTACTGTTGCTGCTGGACCTTATTGGGTTTTCCCAGCATTCTCTATTATTTCTTCCGATTCCAGCACTCGCAGTATTTTGCTTATTTTATTTAAATGAACAGTATAGGTACGTTTATGGAGAAGATAGACAAGCTTATGAGGGAGAAGGAAATAGATGGATATGATGCTAGATTTAGATGAGAAAAGATGGGAGGCTTGACTAGATCATAAACACTGGTGTGGACTGGCTCAGACAACGGGTCCATTTCTGTGTCATATAGCTTATGCAATCCTATACACATCAATGATAAGGAGCATAAAACATAAAGTTAGGATACCAAACCAGACACAATAGTTCAAATAAATATGTATTGTCCAGTTGCAGAAATAAATAAAAGGGGATCCTTGTGAAACCTGTCCCTGGCAAGTTGAAATAAAGGAATGCTTTTGTATGGCACCTTTTATGAGCTTGGGATTATCATAGAATTTACAGTGCAGAAGGAGGCCATTTGGCCCATCTAGTCTACACCGGCTCTTGGAAAGAGCACCCTACCCAAGGTCAACACCTCCACCCTATCCCCATAACCCAGTAACCCCACCCAACACTAAGGGCAATTTTGGACACTAAGGGCAATTTATCATGGCCAATCCACCTAACCTGCACATCTTTGGACTGTGGGAGGAAACCGGAGCACCCGGAGGAAACCCACGCACACACAGGGAGGATGTGCAGACTCCGCACAGACAGTGACCCAAGCCGGAATCGAACCTGGGACCCTGGAGCTGTGAAGCAATTGTGCTATCCTTGGGATATCCCAAGGCATTTTAGATTTAGTCAGAGTTGTAATGTAAGAAATGTGGCAATTTTCACACATCAAAGTCCTGCTAAATGACAATGTGATAATGACCAGGTAATTTTTTATATTGGTCGAGGGACAAATGTTGGTCAAAACACTGGGAGTGCACTCTGGTGTAATTCAAAATAGTGCCGTGGAATCTTTACATCTGGGTTAGTGCCTCATCCAAAAACAGCACCTCCTACAGCACAGCATTCCCTTTGGATGGCACTGGAGTGTCAGCTTAGATTTTGTGCTGAGATCTCTGGTGTGGAATGTAAGCTCATACCTTTCTGACTCATTGGCAAGAGTGGTACCACAAGTCAAGCTACAAGCTACCTTCTTGAACCACTGCGGTCCCTGTGGTGTAGCTATACCCACAGTGTTGTTAGGGAGTGAGTTCCAGGATTTTGATCCAACGACTGTGTGAAGGAACAGCAGTATATTTCCAAGTCAGGATGGTGTGTGGCTCAGAGCGAACTTGCAGGCGGTGGTGTTCCCATGCCTCTGTTCAATTCATGTTAAGCAAGCTGAGAAGGGTCTCTGTGGCAGAATGATAGGGTACATCCACCTAAATTTGATGAACGGGATTAAAAATGGTCAAAAACATTTTCCTTGAATTCAGCTGTGCCAATATCTAAACCTACAATTTACAGAATATTTTCTACTTTGGACAAAGGAACATTTTTGAGTTCTTCTAAGAATTTACAACTCACTAATTAATGCAAAGAGAGGAGGTTTTTTAGCGCAGTGGGTAGCATCCCTGCCTCTGAGCCAGAGGTTCCATGTTCAAGTCCCATCCCGGGACCTGATAGCCAAAGCATTCATAATGGAGCCAAACAGGTTGGATGTGTTAACCTGCACAATCCTTCCAAACACACTGCCGATTAGAGCGGGAGAGACTCCTGGCCGTCATACTTGAGTGGTGCCTCTCAATTTATAAGCCTCTGGCAAAGTACTAGCGACCGTTCCAGGAATATACCTGGCTATGGAAACAGATGAAAGTCTCCCTTAGTGCACCGTTAGGTGTGGGAAGAGAATTCAAATTAATGCAAAAGTGTGACAAAAACACCACAAGAGGAAATAATATTCTGCAGACAGGAAATGTGCACAAATGTATTGTAGATATATTTCACAGCAACATTACAAACCAATTGGCACTTCCGGTGTGGACCATGGAGTAAGTGGTCACACACAAGGCAGCTCCTGCCCAAGGTTACAGAAAAGAGCTCTTTTTTAATCAATACGGGGTGGAATTTTGATGAAAAAACGTAGGTGAATGTTGGAGGGGTACTTTCCCCCAGGAATGGTATGTCTCTTGGTTACCAGACCCGGCAGAAACAGTAAAAGATTTGGCTGGAGCTGCAGGAAAGACAAAAGCCTCTTCCAGCATGCAGGAGGGGGAAGGGCAAGCTTAAAGGCTTCAAGCTGACTTGAGGGCCTTTATTAAAGGTGAATTCTAGCAGCAGAGGGAACAACTGTGAAAAGATCTCACCGAGGCCATTGAAGAAGTGGGAAGAGGCTTCCGGTGGCGGCCATGGACGAGTAGGTCACGCATTCGGCAGCTCCTGTCTAGAACGGACTCTCAGACCTTTTTCAGGAGTTTCCACAGACTTTTTGGGGCAGATTAGTGAAGCGAACACTGCCAAAAGGATTCCCTCTCTGTGGGACTTCCGGTGACGGTGGGAGGGAGGCAGCTGTGTGTTGGAGGGCTCCCGTTCGGGAACGACATTGTCGGGGGTTAACGCCCAGCCTTAGGGCCAGCGAAGGCAGTGAAAGTTGGGAGACAGCACCAAGAAGGGAAATGTCGAACACCGGCAAAAAAACGACCGTGTAAAAAGCAGCTGAAAGTCCGTCGGGGAGTGAAAAGGTCATTGCGGGGTCAGTAAAGAAAATGGAGGCTGGAGCGCTAGGGGAGGCCGCATTGCTTACGGCTGAAGAAATAACTAAGGCGATGGCCGTGGAATTCGAAAGGCAGTTTACGAAACATATGGAGGCAATGAGGAAGGAGATGGGGGCGATTTTGAAAGTGCTGGTGGAGGAGGTGATTACCCCGGTGAGGACAGCAGTGGCGAGCGCAGTGGCGGAGGTGCGGGAGCAAGGGGAGGCGCTGAAGGAAGTGGAAGAGACAGTACTGCAGCACAGTGGTCAACTTACCTCGATGGGGAAGGAGATGTGGAAGGTGATGGAGATCAACAAGGATCTGCGAGGCAAAATGGAAGACCTGGAAAACAGATCCTGCGACAGAATTTGAGGATTGTGGGGCTGCCCGAAGGAGTTGAAGGACTGAGGCTGACTGAGTATTTTGCCGCGATGTTGGCAAAACTATTGGGGGAGGGGGAGGATCCCTCCCGATATGAGCTGGATCGGGCACATCAGTCGTGGAGGCCTGTACCAAAGGCGAGTGAGCCGCCAAGAGTAGTGACTCTGTGCTTCCATAGGTACAGTGTGAAGGAGAAGGTCCTGTGCTGGGCTAAGCAGAAGCGGGTGGTGCAGTGGGCTGGAGCTGGTATACGTGTATACCAGGACTTTACGGTGGAGCTGGTGAGGAGGCGGGCTGCCTTCAACCGGGTGAAGAGGGCACTGTACATTAGCAAGGTGCAGTGCGGCATTGTATATCCAGCGAAGCTGAGGGTGACCTACAAGTTCAAGGACTTTTATTTCAGGACGGCAAAAGCAGCGGAGGAGTTTGCGAAGGCAGAAGGACTGGCAGAATTGAGAAATGGTCATGTACCAATGTAGCCTCATGACTGTATTTTTTTCTTTTTTGTTTCACTGCGTGCTGGTGTATGGGCTATAGGAGCCAACTTTGTGTATATTTGGACAAGGGAAGAAATGGGACTTTTAGTCGGAATGAGGGTTCTTTGGGGTATAGATGGATATGCGGGGTTTGTGTGCTAAAAGGGGACTTCTGGGTTTTTCCTGGGGCCGGGCAAGGGGGAAAGGGACCCAGGCGGGGGCCTCCATGCTGGCCAGTTTAAGCCGGTCAGTGAACGGGAGTGAGGTGGGGGGGAGGGGCTGCAGCCATCGGACCCTTGCAGAACAGGGTCCGAGTGGTCTAGCCGGGGTGGAAGTTGGGGGGAAGGAACAGAGGTTGGGGGGAGGAGTTTTACAAGAGGAAGTGGAGGGGGAGGAGTTGGGGAGGGGGGGTTTACAACTCTTGGGAGTCATTTACGGTACTCTTTTGGAGGTTGGATGGTATTGAGTGTTGTCGTTGGGGGGTGGGGGGTGGGGGGTGAGGGGGGGGCACTCTATCGGTTAATGGTGTCCATGGGTGATTCCGGAATCCTTTTTCTTTTTCGCTTTTGTTTTTTTTTCTCCCACCGTGGGAGGGTTTGTTTTATTTGAGGCATATATTGACAGTTGGGTGGGGTGGTGGGAGGATGGGGTCGTTGTTGATGTTAAGGGTATTGACTTTGTATTTGTTACCGTTTGTTGCCTGTTGGTGGGGTGTAAATTTTGAAGGAAAATGGAGAATAAAAATATATTTTAAAAAAAAAACATTACAAACCAATTATTGGGTAGAGGAAAGGAAGCAATACCAAACCTGGAAATGTTTTGTGCTGCTATTGGTTGTGTAAACAGGAAAGTGGTTCATACAGAATTCTAGCTTGATGAACATGAAAAAGTAACTGCTGCCAAAGGAAAATTGCATTTTCTATGATAATGCATGTACTCGGAGCTGTTCATACTTTAACTCTCTATGTAGATAAATTGCTTGAGGGTAAAACTTTAGGATGGAATATTTTCTGTCGATAAAGAAGAGCAAATTGGACATCATTTTATAAAGTTTGTAAAAGGAAATTCTCCACATAAATTCCGTTTTTTCCATTCCATATCAATTGGAAAATGCAGCGTGTGAGTGAGGAAGCTTTCAGCTTTGTGTAATTTGTGTAATTGCTGCTCACAGTTATGACTCTTGATCATGAGTTGAGTTTATTACCCAGAAAGTAGTAGAAATAAAAGTAAAAATACAGATGTAATTTGATTGTTTTATTGAAAACGCTAGAGGACCTTGAGCAAATGAAGAAAAGGTGATTAAGTCCTTGAATGGAAATGTGTCAGGCAACATTCTGTGTTCTTTACTTTTTCACTTTATCGTCGAAGGTTCCAGCTCCTTTGTAATTCCCAACATAACCAGTGTTTGCTACTAGGTCCTCCCTGCCACCCATCCCTTTGCCTTTTCCACTTTCATCAAAACGTTCTTTGTGGGATCCAGTGTACTTAGAGGTGTCTGTTAGTCTATCAACACCACCTCCTTTGTATGCAACCTAAAAGAAGAAATGGCATGCTTTATTAGTCTTGAAGACACAGGTAAAGACCATAAGACCATAAGACACATGAGCAGAATTAGGCCATTCGGCCCATCGACTCTGCTCCGCCATTCAATCATGGCTGATTTGGAGCGTCATTCTCCGACCCCCCGCCGGGTTGGAGAATCGCCGGGGGCTGCCGTGAATCACGCCCCCGCCGGTTGCCGAAGTCTCCGGTACCGGATATTCGGCGGGGGCGGGAATCGGGCCGCGCAGGTTGGCGGGCCCCCCTCGCTGGATTCTCCGGCCCGGATGGGCCGAAGTCCCGCCGATAAATTGCCTGTCCCGCCGGCGTGGATTAAACCACCTTTTGAACGGCGGGACAAGGCGGCGTGGGCGGGCTCCGGGGTCCTGGGGGGTGCGCGGGGCGATCTGGCCCCGGGGGGTGCCCCCACGGTGGCCTGGCCCGCGATTGGGGCCCACCGATCCGCGGGCAGGCCTGTGCCGTGGGGGCACTCTTTCCCTTCCGCCTCCGCCACGGTCTCCACCATGGCGGAGGCGGAAGAGACTCCCTCCACTGCGCATGCGCGGGAAACTTTCAGCGGCCGCTGACGCTCCCGCGCATGCGCCGCCCGGAGATGTCATTTCCGCGCCAGCTGGCGGGGCAACAAAGGCCGTTTCCGCCAGCTGGCGGGGCGGAAATTCCTCCGGCGTCGGCCTAGCCCCTCAATGTTGGGGCTAGGCCCACAAAGATGCGGAGCATTCCGCACCTTTGGGGCGGCGCGATGCCCGTCTGATTGGCGCCGTTTTGGGCACCAGTCGGCGGACATCACGCCGTTTCGGGAGAATTTCGCCCATGTTTCTCATTCCCATTCTCTTGCCTTCTCCCATAACCCCTGATCGCTTTATTAATCAAGAACCTATCTATCTCTGTCTTAAGGGCACTCAGTGATGAAATGAAATGAAATGAAAATCGCTTATTGTCACAAGTAGGCGTTAAAAGAAGTTACTGTGAAAAGCCCCTAGTCGCCACATTCCAGTGCCTGTTCGGGGAGGCTGGTATGGGAACTGAACGGTGCTGCTGGCCTGCCTTGGTTTGCTTTAAAAGCCAGCTCTTTAGCCCTGTGCTAAACCAGCCCCAGAAAAAATGAAGTTACTGTGAAAAGCCCCTAGTCGCCACATTCCTGCGCCTGTTCGGAGAGGCTGGTACGGGAATTGAACCCGTGCTGATGGCCTGCCTTGGTCTGCTTTAAAAGCCAGCCATTTAGCCCTGTGCTAAACCAGCCCCTCCATGCCCAGCCTTCCGTGGCAAAGAGTTCCATAGATTCACCACCCTCTAGCTGAAGAAATTTCTCATCTCAGTTTTAAAGGACCATCCCTTCAGTCTGAGGCTGTGCCCTCTGGTTCTAGTTTTTCCTACTAGTGGAAACATCCTCTCCTCGTCCCATATCTCAGCCTCTCAGTATCCCTCTCATCCTTCTGAACTCCAATGAGTCCTCAACTGCTCTTCATATGACAAGTTCTTCATTCCAGGGATCATTCTTGTGAACCTCCTCTGGACCTTTTCCAAGGCCAGTACATCCTTCCTTAGATACGGGGTCCAAACTGCTCACAATACTCCAGATGTGGTCTGACCAGAGCCTTATACAGCTTCCCTACTCTTGTATTCTAGCTCTCTCAACGTGAATGCTAACATTGCATTTGCTTTCCTAACTGCCGACTGAACCTGCATGTTAACCTTAAGAGAATCTTGAACTAGAAATCCTAATTCTAATCCTAAACCTTTTCCCATTTTCCCATTTAGAAAACAGTTTATGCCTCCATTCTTCCTACCAAAGTGCATAATCTCACATGTTTCTGCAATGTATTCCATCTGCCACTTCTTTGCCCACTCTCCTAGCCTGTCCAAGTCCTTCTGCAGCCTTCCATGTGTCCTCAACACAACCTGTCCCTCTGCATATCTTTGCATCATCTGCAAACATAGCAACAATGCCCATAATCCCTTATGTATGTCTTGAATAGTTGTGGTGGTCGAAAAACTGACCCCTGTGGAACACTACTAGTCACTGGCTGCCATCCTGAAAAAGACTCCTTTATCCCCACTCTCTGCTTTCTGCAGGTCAGCCAAACCTCTATCCATGCCAGGATCTTGCCACTAACACCATGGGCTCTTATCTTATTTAGCAGCCTCCTGTATGACACCCTGTCAAAGCTCTTCTGGAAATCCAAATAGATTGTGCTCACCAGCTTTCCTTTGTCTAACTTCCTCGTTACCTCCTCAAAGAATACTAACAGATTTGACGAAGCCATGCTGACTCAGTCTTATTTTATCATGCATTTCCAAGTACTCTGCAATCTCATACATAATAATAGACTCTAAAATCTTGCCAACAACCAGTCAGGCTAACCGGCTTATAATTTCCCATCTTCTCCCTCCCTCCCTTCTTAAACAGGGGTGTTTTGTTAGCCATTTTCCAGTCCTCTAGGACCCTGCCTGCCTCACGTGATTTCTGAAAGATCATCACCAATGTCTCCACAATCTCCTCAGCTATCTCCTTTAGAACCCTGGGGTGTAGTCCATCCACCTTCAGACCTTTCAGTTTCCCTAGAACCTTCTCCTTAGTGATTGTCACTACACTCACCTGTGCCTTCTGACTCTCTTGAAATTCTGGTATCCCACTCGTGTTTTCCATCGTGACGACTGGTGCAAAGTACCTATTAAGTTCCTCTGTCATTTCTTTGTTCCCTATTACTACTTCTCTAGTCTCATTTTCCAGTGGTTGAATGTCTATTCTTGCCTCTCTCTTACCTTTTAGACATTGAAAAAACTCTTGTACTCTTTATATTACTAGTTACCTTTACTTAATTATAAAACCATTACATCTGATTACAACTTCTACCTCTCAAACTGCAGGATAAATTCTATCAAATTGTGGTCATTGCCCCCTAAGGGTTCCCTAATCAGGTCTGCCTCATTACACACCACCATCCAGAATTGGCTGTTCCCTAATGGGCTCTACCACAAGCTGCTCCAAAGTTTGTAGACATTCCACAAACTTATTTTCTTGAGATCCACTACCAACCTGATTTTCCCAGTCCACTTGCATATTGAAATGCCCCATAAGTATTGTAATATTTCCTTTCTTATATGCCTTTTCTATCTCCTGATTTAATTTTGCCATTGGAACAGCTCCCTCCTTCCCCAGTACTGGTGCCAATGGCCCATGAATTCAAACTCATTTCTCCCACACCAACCTTTGAGCTGCGCATTTACCTCTTTAATCTTATTGACCCTGTGCCAATTAGCTCGTCACCCAGGTAGTCATCCAGAGATTATTACCTTATTGGTTCTACTTTTTAATTTAGCCGCTAGCTGCTCATATTCCTTCAGCAGAACCTCTATCCTTGTTCTACCCATGTTGTTGGTACCTATGTGGACCATGACAACTGGATCTTTACCCTCCCACTCCAAGTTCCTCTACAGCCCAGGTGGGACATCCCAAACCCAAAAACCAGGTCGGCAACACAACGTTTGGGACTCTCGATCCTGGTCACAGAGAACAGTGCCTATGCCCCTAACTATAATATCTCTGATTAGGACTACATTTCTTTTCTCTCCCCCCCCCCACCTGAATGGCTCCCTGTACATGGTGCTGTTGTTAGTTTACTCATTGTCCCCACAGTCTCCGCTTGCCTCCACAGGTTGCAAGAATATCAAATCTGTTGGACAAGGACAAGAGACTGAGGCTCCTGCAACTCTACCTCCTGGATCTCTCTACCTACCTCACTCATAGTCACACCGCCTGTCCCTGACCACTGCCCAAATTCAAGATATTTAATCTAAGGGTTGTGACTGCCTTCTGAAGCACAACGTCCATGTAATCCTCCCCCTCTTTGATGTGTCGCAGCATCCGAAGCTCATGACTCCAGCTCTTCAACTCTGAGCCGAAGTTCCCCAAGCAACTAAAACTAAAACTTGCTACAGATGTATTCACGAGGAACTGCAATGGAATCCACCAACTCCCACATCATGCAGGTAGAACACATCACCTGGCACTGCATCTCTATTTTGTTTAATTAGATTTCTCAGCTGGTTTTTAGTCTCTCCAAACTGTAAAAAATTTCTCCGTTTTACCTTTAACTGAAAACAAATTAGAATAGGCAATGCTAATTAGCAGTTACTTACCAGCCAATGAATTTACCGTTTTCCTACAACGTTATTCTTTGTTTTTCCCATCCTGTATATGGTGAGCCTCTTTTCTTCCAGCTGTGGAAACTCCAGTTCAACTAAAACCGGCCCATGTCCCACCTCGTCACCTCCCGGGTCCGCCCTGTATAGCTCCTTATAATAATCCCTACATGCCTCATTTATCTTCTCCAGCTCCGACACCACATCCCCTTCCCCACTCTGTATCTTCAGTATTTCCCTGAACGCGGTCAACCTCCGCAGCTGATGCATTAACACCCAACTCGCCTTCTCCCTGTATCCCACTGCACCCCTCTTGCCCTACGCAGCTGCCCTACTGCCCTCCCCGTGGTCAGCGGAGATAAATTAATTTTTCCAACTCACCAATCCCTCCGTGGTGGGCACCCTTGAGTACTTCCTATCTACCTCAACTATCTCGTTCATTAGCCGTTCATATTCCTCCCTCCTTTCCCTATCCGCATGAGCCTTGAACAAGATAATCTCCCCTCAGACCACCGCTTTTGGTGCTTCCCAAAATGTGGCCGCCGACCCCATTTTGGTTCAATTCTACATAATCTTTACTCACAGTCCGCACTTTGTCACAAAACCCTCTATCTGCCAACAACCCTGAATCGAGCCTCCACCCCGACCTCTGCTCCCGTCCCGATCTAAGCCGAATCTCCAGCCAATGGAGCGCATGGTCCAAGATTACTATCCCCGCGTACTCTGCCCCTTTCCCCCCCAACCAAAATCTCCTGCTCACCACAAAAAAGTCATTTCTGGAATAGACCCTGTAAACATGCAAAATAAAGGAATACTCCCCTCCCCCTGGGTTCTTGAAGCGCCACGGGTCCACCATACCCATCTTTTCCATATACCACCCCCCCACCCCCCGCTCCTTTGCTATTCGTATTCTACCCATTGACCTGGGGCTCGATCTATCTACCCTCGGCTCTAGGACACAATTAAAATCTCCTCTCAAAACAAACTGGTGCGTGGCCAAGTCCAGGATTGCTGCCAACAACCATCTCATAAAACCTACATCTTCCCAATTCAGTACATACACATTCACCAACACCACCAGCGCCCCTTCTAATACCCCGTTCATAATCACATATCTCACACCCAGGTCCCTCACTTCCTTCTTACTCATCAAAATGGCTACCCCCCCCTTTGACTTTGAATCAAACCTGGAGTGAAAAACCTGACCCACACACCCTTTCCTTAGCCTAAACTGATCCTTCACACGGAGATGCACCTCCTGCAGAAAGATCACCTCTGCTTTCAAGCTCCTGAGGTGAGCAAAGACCCAAGATCTTTTGACTGGTCCATTGAGCCCTCGCACGTTCCATGTTATTAACCTTACCAGGGGCTTAAGACTCCCATTCCTCCCTACCGTCTGCCATCCTCCCCTTTTTGCTCTAGCCCCATTAATTTCACCCTATATATAGCCCATCCAAGATGGCCCCTTTCTCTGCCCCTAACCATGTTTCTTCTCCCACCACGCCTCGCCGCGCCACCCCTCTCGGCCTTCACCCCCACCTCACTTTCATTTACCAGCATTACCTGCCAGCTTGGCAACTTGTGCCCGAAGGCTTCTCCCACTGACACCCCCCCCCCCAAACAAAAAACTCATCTTGTATCACAGGTCACCTTCCCTAAGAGCAAACAAACAGGGGAAAAAAACACACAGCCACAGCCCCAGGCGGCAGGAGGGGGGATGGGATCAGCCGTCCCCATATAAACTTTTCACCCCTGCTACCCTTTGTCAACCCAAGCGTTAATCAAAATACAAGAAAAAAATCCCACCGTATCGGAGGAAAAGAAAATCCCCTACTCCCTATCCCCAATCCATCGGTATTCCCAAGTATCTCAAAGTGCCAGCAAATGCGTTTTCCACACCACCCGGCTGGCCATTCTCGGCTATGTCGTGGAAGACGGAGTCCTAGGTCCCGACCCCGACCGTATGCGCCCCCTTAGGGAACTCCCTCTCCCCCGCAGCCTCAAGGCCCTCAAACGGTGCTTGGGGCTTTTCTCCTATTACGCCCAGTGGGTCCCCAAGTATGCGGACAAAGCCCGCCCACTCCTAAAGACCACCACTTTTCCCCTCTCAGCTGAGGCTCAATTGGCCTTCAACCGCATCAAGGCCGACATCATCAAGGCCGCCATGCACGCGGTGGACGAAACCATCCCTTTCCAGGTAGAGAGCGATGCATCAGACATCGCCCTGGGTGCTACCCTCAATCAAGGAGGCAGACTAGTAGCGTTCTTCTCCCGAACCCTCACCGCCTCCGAGGTTTGACACCCTGCAGTCGAAAAGGAGGCACAAGCCATTGTGGAGGCTGTACGGCGCTGGAGACACTACCTAGCCGGTAGGAGGTTTACCCTCATCACCGACCAACGGTCGGTCGCCTATATGTTCGATACCACGCAACGGGGCAAAATAAAAAAAGATACAATTTTGAGGTGGAGGATCGAACTATCCACCTACTCGTATGATATCAAGTATCGTCCAGGGGAGCTCAACGAGGCCCCAGATGCCCTGTCCCGCGGCACATGCGCCAACGCGCAGGAGGACCGTCTGCAAGCCATCCACAATGACCTCTGCCACCCGGGGGTTACCCGGCTCGTCCATTTCATCAAGTCCCGCAACCTACCTTACTCAACCAAGGAGGTCAAGGCCATGGTCAGGGCCTGCCAAGTCTGTGCGGAGTGCAAACTGCACTTCTATCGGCCAGACAAGGTTTGGCTCGTGAAGGCCTCGGGCCCCTTTGAGCGACTGAGCGTGGACTTCAAGGGGCCCCTCCCGTCCACCAACCATTATGCCTATTTCCTCACCGTGATCGATGAGTTCTCCCGTTTCCCATTCACCATTCCCTGCCCCGACATGACCTCAGCTACGGTGATTAAGGCACTGCACAGCATCTTCACCCTGTTCGGTTTCCCCGCTTATATCCACAGCGACCGGGGTACATCGTTCATGAGCGATGAACTGCGTCAGTATCTGCTCAGCAAAGGCATCGCCTCGAGCAGAACAACCAGTTATAACCCGCAGGGAAACGGGCAGGTGGAGAGGGAGAACGCAACAGTGTGGAAGGCTGTCCTTCTGGCCCTGCGGTCGAGAAACCTCCCAACCACCCGCTGGCAGGAGGTCCTACCCGATGGCCTACACTCCATTAGGTCACTCCTCTGCACAGCCACGAATGAGACCCCTCACAACCGATTGTTTCTCTTCCCCAGGAAGTCTACCTCCGGGGTCTCGCTTCCACCTTGGCTGATGGCTCCGGGACCTGTTCTTCTCCGGAGGCACGCGAGGAGCCATAAAACAGACCCCCTAGTTGAAAAGGTCCGACTGCTCCACGCCAACCCCAGTTATGCCTACGTGAAGTTCTCCGACGGCAGGTAAGATACGGTTTCCCTCCGGGATCTGGCACCCGCTGGATCCTCCACCACAGACGCCCCTTCCCGCGCCGCTCCCCTGCAGGACCCGTCGCCCCCTACAACACACCCCCTTCTGGCCCTACCACCCGTTGGTGAGCCCCTACCATGCGCCCTCCCCCCTTGCACCCCCCACTATACACACCCCGCTAGCGCCGGCACCGCTACCCCCAGCCCTGCCTAGTTCCCCTGCCCCGACCCGGACCGAAGCTCCGACCACTGTGCTCCCGGATGTGCCCTCAACCGGGACGTCCGTGCCCTCCGCACCACCGCCCGAATTGAGGAGGTCGAGGAGGATGATCCGGCCACTGAGACGGATGGACCTATGATGGCACTTCACCCCCGCCGGACTCTTTTTTAAACAGGGGGTGAATGTGATGAACGGTTACTGCCTTATCATCGTGTAAGGTGATGTCCACTTTAAGACCGGGCTTGGAACCCTGGGGACTCGGCCTCTGGCTCCGCCCATCTGGGAGCCATACATAAAGGGCTGCCTCATGGTCTGTGTAATAGTGAGCTCTCGTCTCTAGCTCTAGCATAGTTAGTAGTCTAATAAAGCCTTCTTTACAGTTTAATCTCTAAGTGTCATTATTGAGGGTACCTCAACCTGCATATCCATGAGTGTGAGTGTGTGTGTGTGTCTGTGTTTAAATGCATGCTTGAGTATGTTCTCAGTGAGTGTATGCATATGTTCTAAGACAATGCAGTGAGATAATCCATGAGGTGGCTGTACCACTTCCTCAGTCTGACTGAAATGTACCAGAATTTGCCTTGTTCAGTTTGATTCAAGTCAAGACAAGTTTGGCGTCCAGGAATTTTCGAATAAAGTTTAGCAACTTAATACAGCTGAAGATGCAGAAAGGAAACTGATGAAACCTTAATGAAAAGTTTAAATATAAATGATGTAATTCTAGAGCTGAGTTTTGGATTCAGATTCAACATGCTTACCGTTACTCCTGCATTAGTTGGATCTCTCCCAGCAATCAGGGCATAAATCGATGAGAGTGCCTCCTCTTTACTTTTACCTTTGAATCTCTTTGGAGCGAGTTCCTGCAGAGCCATTTTAAACTCTTCGAAGGTGATAACTCGAGCTGACTTGGACCTAAAATTAAAACATGATTAACCCCGTCTATTCAACTTGTAAATAATACACCCTGGGCTAGCTTTATTTTTACCACTAGCACGCAACCTGTGGCACATTTTAGGTATCCTGTAGGCCTGGATTTTAGTTTGGAGGTGTTTTTCATTACCAGGGTGCTGTTCCGAAAGTTTGGAATTCCAGAATTATGGGTTACCCGAACATTCTTTAGATTTTAATTGCGGGCGTCTTTAATTTTCTTTTTTTCTCAGCTTTCAGGCCACAACCAGCCTGTACAGAGGTCTAGTGGGCAAGAAATCTGACAGTATATGGCCACACCTGAGCCTAGCTGAGAGAATGTGAGTCCGGTTGTGAAAGGTTGTGAGGATTGGTCCAAGAATTCCGCTCAGGGAGCTGGGTGCCTGATGTTGGAGGAAGAGCAGGCAGATTTCAGAGGACCTTTATTAGGTAGCTTGTTGGGCCTGGAGGAGACCCTTCACTTCCTCCTGGCTCACAAACAATGTTGTAAAGGCATTCCAAATGTTGCTCACTTCCTTTTTGAAAGATTCCCTAACGTTAGTCCTAAAATTACCTTTAATTAGTCAAAACCTTTCTCCCCTTGTTCTACCCTCACAGTTTAATGTAAAGTACTATTCAAACTTTTTGACTTGCTATTTTATGTACTTTGTTATGACCTGCTTAGGAGCTGTGAGGTGACTCCTCCCTTAGTCCCACTCCTGGGTTGGTTATGACAGAGATTGAATTTAAAAGAAATGTGATATAGCCAATTCAATATGTATTTAATGGTGTACTGTCATGGGTAAAAATTCAGCTAACCTTGAATTAATAAGAAAGGGATTAGTTTTATTACAAAACTCACTCAGGGAAAGATACAAAAATTATTTACAAAAGGGTTTAAAATGTGCAAATATGTCCAACCTCCCACCATAGTAAAAAGCACACACAACTTCCCCAGGCATGCACAAAAAGCAATACAACCTTAACAGTGTGTCAGATGTTAAAACATGGCCAAGGAAAGAAGGCAAAGTCAGAAGGATTATTCATGGGTGGTCCAAATGCTTGTCCACGGCTGGAGATTCACTTTCCATGGTTTTTTTAAAAAATACCCTTTTGTTATGGAATGTGGGCATCACTGGGAAGGCCAACATTTGTTGCCCATTCCTAACTGTCCTTGAATTGAGTGGATTGCTAATACATTGCAGTTAAGAGTCAACCATATTGTTGTGGGTCAATAGTCACATGTAGGCCAGACCAGGTAAGGATGGCAGATTTCATTCCCTAAAGGACATTAATGAAGCAGATGGGTTTTTACAACAATTGACAAGGGTGTCATGGTCACCACTACTGAAACAACTGTTTAGAATCATACAATCATTGAATTTACAGTGCAGAAGGAGGCCACTCGATCAATCGAGACTGCACCGGCCCTTACAAAGCCCACATATCTACCCTATCCCCGTAACCCAATAACCCCCACTTAACATTTTTTGGACACTAAGGGCAATTTAGAATGGCCAATCCACCTAATCTGCACATCTTTGGACTGTGGAAGGAAACCAAAGCACTCGGAGGAAACCCACACATACACGGGGAGAATGTGCAGACACGGCACAGACAGTGACCCAGCCGGGAATCGATAATTCTATCTTTTTATTAATTGAATTTAAATTCCACCAGCTGCCATGAACCTCCTCTGGATTGCTTCCAATGTGAGTACATCCCTGCTTCGAACATGAAGACCAAAACTGAACAGCAGTACTCTATATGGTCTCACCAATGCCCTGAACAGTTGTAGCAAGGCTTTCCTACTTTTAAATGTGATCTCCCTTGCAATAAAGGCCAGCATTCCATTTCCTAATTACTTGCTATACCTGCATGCTAACTTTTTGTGATTAATGTTTGAGGACACCAAGATTTCTCTGTACCACAGCATTCTGCAGCCTTTCTCCCTTAAAATAATATTATGCTTTCCTATTCCTCCTGCCATATTGGACAACCTCACATTTTGCCCCATTATAGTCCACCTACCACACTTTTGTCTGTTCACTTAACCTATCTATATCCCTTTGCAGTCTCTTTGTATCCTCCTCACAGCTTGCTTTCCTACCTATCTTTGTATCATCAGAAGATTTGGCTATGTTACAGTCAGTCCCTTCATCCAAGTCATTAATATAGATTGTAAATAGTTGAAGCCAGTGCACTTCATGGGTTACAGTTTGCCAAGTTGAAAAGGCACATTATCCCAAATGTGTTTGCTTTTAGTTTACCAATCCTCTATCCATGCTAATATATTACCCCCAACACATTGAGCTCCAATCTTGGGTTGTAACATTTTATGTGGCACATTACTGAATGCCTTTTATAAATCCAAATATACTACATTTATTGTTTTTCCTTTATCCACCTTATTTGTTGCATCCTCATGGAACTCCAATAAATACAATTTCTGTTTCTGTCTGACTAATTTATGATTTTCTAAATATCCTGCTACTACTTCCTTAAAAATAGATTCTAGCATTTTCTCAACAACAGATGTTAGACTAACTTGTCGATATTTTCCTGATTTCTGACTCTCTCTTTTCTTGAATAATGGCATTAAATACGCAATTTTCCAATCTTTTGGACCTAAGAATCTAGGGAATTTTGAAAGATTACAACAAATATACCCACTAACTCTGCAGTTAACAACAAAGAAATGTACAGCACAGGAACAGGCCCTTCGGCCCTCCAAGCCCGTGCCGACCATACTGCCCGACTAAACTACAATCTTCTACACTTCCTGGGTCCGTATCCTTCTATTCCCATCCTATTCATATATTTGTCAAGATGCCCCTTAAATGTCCCTATCGTCCCTGCCTCCACTACCTCCTCCGGTAGTGAGTTCCAGGCACCCACTACCCTCTGCGTAAAAAACTTGCCTCGTACATCTACTCTAAACTTTGCCCCTCTCACCTTAAACCTATGCCCCCTAGTAATTGACCCCTCTACCCTGGGGAAAAGCCTCTGACTATCCACTCTGTCTATGCCCCTCATAATTTTGTATACCTCTATCAGGTCGCCCCTCAACCTCCTTCGTTCCAGTGAGAACAAACCGAGTTTATTCAATCGCTCCTCATAGCTTATGCCCTCCATACCAGGCAACATTCTGGTAAATCTCTTCTGCACCCTCTCTAAAGCCTCCACATCCTTCTGGTAGTGTGGCGACCAGAATTGAACACTATACTCCAAGTGTGGCCTAACTAAGGTTCTATACAGCTGCAACATGACTTGCCAATTCTTATACTCAATGCCCCGGCCAATGAAGGCAAGCATGCCGTATGCCTTCTTGACTACCTTCTCCACCTGTGTAGCCCCTTTCAGTGATCTGAGGACCTGTACTCCTAGATCTCTTTGACTTTCAATACTCTTGAGGGTTCTACCATTCACTGTATATTCCCTACCTGCATTAGCCCTTCCAAAATGCATTACCTCACATTTGTCCAGGTTAAACTCCATCTGCCATCTCTCCGCCCAAGTCTCCAGACAATCTAAATCCTGCTGTATCCTCAGACAGTCCTCATCGCTATCCGCAATTCCACCAACCTTTGTGTCGTCTGCAAACTTACTAATCAGACCAGTTACATTTTCCTCCAAATCATTTATATATACTACAAAGAGCAAAGGTCCCAGCACTGATCCCTGTGGAACACCACTGGCCACAGCCCTCCAATTAGAAAAGCATCCCTCCATTGCTACCCTCTGCCTTCTATGGCCTAGCCAGTTCTGTATCCACCTTGCCAGTTCACCCCTGATCCCGTGTGACTTCACCTTTTGTACTAGTCTACCATGAGGGACCTTGTCAAAGGCCTTACTGAAGTCCATATAGACAACATCTACTGCCCTACCTGCATCAATCATCTTAGTGACCTCCTCGAAAAACTCTATCAAGTTAGTGAGACACGACCTCCCCTTCACAAAACCGTGCTGCCTCTCACTAATACGTCCATTTGCTTCCAAATGGGAGTAGATCCTGTCTCGAAGAATTCTCTCCAGTAATTTCCCTACCACTGAAGTA
The DNA here is from genome assembly GCF_047496885.1 of Scyliorhinus torazame. NCBI lineage: Eukaryota > Metazoa > Chordata > Chondrichthyes > Carcharhiniformes > Scyliorhinidae > Scyliorhinus > Scyliorhinus torazame. The sequence goes on along the minus strand of NC_092716.1, from coordinate 86,680,600 downwards.
AGGCTCACCGGCCTGTAGTTCCCGGGATTATCCCTGCCACCCTTCTTAAACAGAGGAACAACATTGGCTATTCTCCAGTCCTCCGGGACATCCCCTGAAGACAGCGAGGATCCAAAGATTTCTGTCAAGGCCTCAGCAATTTCCTCTCCAGCCTCCTTCAGTATTCTGGGGTAGATCCCATCCGGCCCTGGGGACTTATCTACCTTAATATTTTTTAAGACACCCAATACCTCGTCTTTTTGGATCACAATGTGACCCAGGCTATCTACACCCCCTTCTCCAGACTCAACATCTACCAATTCCTTCTCTTTGGTGAATACTGATGCAAAGTATTCATTTAGTACCTCGCCCATTTCCTCTGGCTCCACACATAGATTCCCTTGCCTATCCTTCAGTGGGCCAACCCTTTCCCTGGCTACCCTCTTGCTTTTTATGTAAGTGTAAAAAGCCTTGGGATTTTCCTTAACCCTATTTGCCAATGACTTTTCATGACCCCTTCTAGCCCTCCTGACTCCTTGCTTAAGTTCCTTCCTACTTTCCTTATATGCCACACAGGCTTCGTCTGTTCCCAGCCTTTTAGCCCTGACAAATGCCTCCTTTTTCTTTTTGACGAGGCCTACAATATCACTCGTCATCCAAGGTTCCCGAAAATTGCCGTATTTATCTTTCTTCCTCACAGGAACATGCCTGTCCTGTATTCCTTTCAACTGACACTTGAAAGCCTCCCACATGTCAGATGTTGATTTGCCCTCAAACATCCGCCCCCAATCTATGTTCTTCAGTTCCCGCCTAATATTGTTATAATTAGCCTTCCCCCAATTTAGCACATTCATCCTCGGACCACTCTTATCCTTGTCCACCAGTACTTTAAAACTTACTGAATTGTGGTCACTGTTACCGAAATGCTCCCCTACTGAAACATCTACCACCTGGCCGGGCTCATTCCCCAATACCAGGTCCAGTACCGCCCCTTCCCTAGTTGGACTGTTTACATATTGTTTTGAGAAGCCCTCCTGGATGCTCCTTCCAAACTCTGCCCCGTCTAAGCCCCTGGCACTAAGTGAGTCCCAGTCAATATTGGGGAAGTTGAAGTCTCCCATCACCACAACCCTGTTGTTTTTACTCTTTTCCAAAATCTGTCTACCTATCTGCTCCTCTATCTCCCGCTGGCTGTTGGGAGGCCTGTAGTATACCCCCAACATTGTGACTGCACCCTTCTTATTCCTGATCTCTACCCATATAGCCTCACTGCCCTCTGAGGTGTCCTCTCGCTGTATAGCTGTGATACTCTCCTGAACAAGTAGCGCAACTCCGCCTCCCCTTTTACATCCCCCTCTATCCCGCCTGAAACATCTAAATCCTGGAACGTTTAGCTGCCAATCCTGCCCTTCCCTCAACCAGGTCTCTGTAATGGCAACAACATCATAGTTCCAAGTAGTAATCCAAGCTCTAAGTTCATCTGCCTTACCCGTAATGCTCCTTGCATTAAAACATATGCACTTCAGGCCACCAGACCCGCTGTGTTCAGCAACTTCTCCCCGTCTGCTCTGCCTCAGAGCCACACTGTCCCTATTCCCTAGTTCTCCCTCAATGCTCTCACCTTCTGACCTATTGCTCCCGTGCCCACCCCCCTGCCATACTAGTTTAAACCCTCCCGTGTGACACTAGCAAATCTCGCGGCCAGGATATTTATGCCTCTCCGGTTTAGATGCAACCCGTCCATCTTATACAGGTCACACCTGCCCCGGAAGAGCTCCCAGTGGTCCAGATAACAGAAACCCTCCCTCCTACACCAGCTGTTTAGCCACGTGTTTGTCTGCTCTATCTTCCTATTTCTAGCCTCACTGGCACGTGGCACAGGGAGTAATCCCGAGATTACAACCCTCGAGGTCCTGTCTTTTAACTTTCTGCCTAGCTCCCTGAACTCCTGCTGCAGGACCTCATGCCCCTTCCTGCCTGTGTCGTTAGTACCAATATGTACAACGACCTCTGCCTGTTTGCCCTCCCCCTTCAGGATTCCCTCTACCTGTTCGGAGACATCCTGGACCCTGGCACCAGGGAGGCAACATACCATCCTGGAGTCTCTTTCACGTCCACAGAAGCGCCTATCTGTGCCCCTGACTATAGAGTCCCCTATAACTATTACTCTTCTGCGCTTTGACCCTCCCTTCTGAACATCAGAGCCAGCCGTGGTGCCACTGCTCTGGCTGCTGCTGTTTTCCCCTGATAGGCTATCCCCCCCGACAGTATCCAAAGGGGTATATCTGTTCGAGAGGGGGACAACCACAGGGGATTCCTGCACTGACTGGTTGCCCTTTCTGGTGGTCACCCATTTCTCTGCCTGCACCTTGGGTGTGACCACACTTACATAACTGCGATCTATGACGCTTTCCGCCACCTGCATGCTCCTAAGTGCATCCAATTGCTGCTCCAACCGAACCATGCGGTCTGTGAGGAGCTGCAGTTGGGTGCACTTTCTGCAGATGAAGCCATCCGGGACGCTGGAAGCCTCCCGGACCTGCCACATCTCACAGTCAGAGCACAGCACCCCTCTAACTGACATTGCGTCAATTAATTAAAATTAAAATTTGTCTTTTTTTTTTTTTAAATACTTTTTTTTTTAAATTACAAAGTTACTGTCAACTATCTGTTTCCTAGCACTAGATTTCTAATAGAAATGCGATAGCTAACTATAATATTCTCCGATCTCTGGCTTAGATATCCTCTAAATTATAATTAAGTTATTATGTTTAATTAGTTCCCAAATACTCAAAAAAATTTAGGTTAGAATCCCAACCAGCCACTCAGGTCACAGCTTTTCTGTGATGTCACTTCAGTTTCCCCCCGACACACACAATTTGAAAAAAAAGGTATAAAAGTAAAAATCACTTGCTTACCTTCTGAGATGTTCTCAGGTTCTCTCGCTGACAGAGACTGCTCCTCCACCTCCAATCCTTGACCTGCACAATGCTAATAATATAATAATATAATATGGCACTTACCTTACACCAATGGGTCTTATTATTAGGTTAGAGGAGGAGGGTGGGTGGGAGACACTACACGTGTAGTGTCTCGGGTTTCCTCTCCACCAGAATTTATTGGTTGGGGGGGGGACTTGCCAGAGGTCGAACTTCCGGTTCCCGCCGAAATCCAAAGGGCTGCTCCTGTAAAGGTAAGTGGTTTTAAACTCACTACTCACCTCCAAGAAGGCCCCTGCGCACCGCTGCCGCCGAAATCCAAAGGGCTGCTCCTGTAAAGGTAAGTGGTTTTAAACTCACTACTCACCTCCAAGAAGGCCCCTGCGCACCGCTGCCGCCGAAATCCAAAGGGCTGCTCCTGTAAAGGTAAGGTTTTTAAACACACTACTCACCTCCCAGAAGGCCCCTGCGCACCGCTGCCGCCGAAATCCAAAGGGCTGCTCCTGTAAAGGTAAGTGGTTTTAAAGTCGCTACTCACCTCCCAGAAGGCCCCTGCGCACCGCTGCCGCCGAAATCCAAAGGGCTGCTCCTGTAAAGGTAAGGTTTTTAAACACACTACTCACCTCCCAGAAGGCCCCTGCGCACCGCTGCCGCCGAAATCCAAAGGGCTGCTCCTGTAAAGGTAAGTGGTTTTAAACACACTACTCACCTCCCAGAAGGTCCCTGCGCACCGCTGCCGCCGAAATCCAAAGGGCTGCTCCTGTAAAGGTAAGTGGTTTTAAACTCACTACTCACCTCCCAGAAGGCCCCTGCGCACCGCTGCCGCCGAAATCCAAAGGGCTGCTCCTGTAAAGGTAAGGTTTTTAAACACACTACTCACCTCCCAGAAGGCCCCTGCGCACCGCTGCCGCCGAAATCCAAAGGGCTGCTCCTGTAAAGGTAAGTGGTTTTAAACTCACTACTCACCTCCAAGAAGGCCCCTGCGCACCGCAGTTAAGTATTGTAAGATCCTAGGTTGCAGGCTGGCAGTCCATGGGACCTGTCAGCCTTTAATCCCATTAATTCCACTAGTACATTTTCTCTAGTGATGGTGATTGTTTTAAGCCCCTCCCTCCCTTTTGCCTCAAATCAAATTAGTCAGGCATGATTTGTATTTAAGAAAGTAGATCTGAGAAAAAATCAAAAATTCCTTATCTCTTGGGTGTAAAAACGACAGACAGTATCACATACTGCAACGGCTACGGATTTGACAACTTCCAGACACCAGTACTAAAGACATGTGCTGCATAAATAGCAGCATCCCTAGCTGAACTATTTCAGTCCAGCTATAGCACTGGCATCGAGCTGGCAATGTGGAAAATTGCGCACGTATGTCCTGTCTACTAAAATCACTAAATTCAATGTGGCCAATTACCGTCTTGTTATGTGGTATGGCATACTTCTGGTGTTGTCCAGAGACTTTTGGCGTTGTTAAGAATAAGAAGGTATTTATTAATAAAGAGCAATTTGGTACAGGAGGTTTGAAGCTCTGGGCTGCCTTGAAGCAACAGCTTCAGTCCATACATGGCTTCCAGATATATTCTATCTGAGAGAGAACTTCACCCTCTGGGGTGATCATTCACTCTCGGTTCGCATTGGTCCCTCAAGTCAGGTGACCCTCTTCTGCTGTACTGTCCTAAAGAGACAGACACCATGATCAATACACGTCTCATCCATCTACTCTCAATTTACAGTAAAGTGATGGAAAGTATCAACAGCCCTATCAAGCAGCGCTTACTCAGCAATAACCTGCCCAATGATACTCAGTTTGTATTCTGCCAGAGCCACTCAGATCCTAACATCATCCCAGCCTTGCTCCAAACATGGACGAAAGAGCTGAACTCCAGAGGTGAGGTGAGCATGACTGCCCTTGACATCAAGGCAGAATTTAACAGAATGTTGCCTCAAGGATCTCCAGGAAAACCGGTCAATGAGAACCTTGGGGATAAATCTCGATGGCTGGAGTCAAACCTAACACAAAGAATAATGGTTGTGATTGCTGGAGGCTAATCATCTCAGACCCAGGATATCGCAGCAGGAGTTTCTCAAGGCATCATCCTAGGCCCAACCACATTCAGCTTCTTCATCAATAATCATTACTCCATCAAGTGCAGAAGTGGGGATGTTCCCTAACAAGTGCACAGTTGTCAGTTCCATTTGCGATTCTTCAGATAATGAAGCACTCCGTGCTCATCTGCAGTAAGACCTGGACAACATTCAGGCTGGTAAGTAACAAATCACATTTGTTCCATACAAATGTCAGGCAATGACTATCTCAAACAAGAGACATGCAAACTCCCTGTTTGCATTCAATGGCAGTATCAGAATCAATTCCCCCTCCATCAACATCCTGGGGTCATCACTGATGAGAAACCAAACTGGACCAGCCACATAAATACTGTTGGCTCTAGAAGCAGGCCAGAGGCTGTGGTGAAAAGCTGTGGAATTCTGTGGTGATTGATCCAACTCCTAACTCCCCAAGTGTTTTCTACTATCTACAAGGCAGAAGTCAGGAGGGTGATGGAATACTCTTCTTTTGCCTTGATGAACTCCAACAACACTCAAGAAGCTAACACCATCCAGGACAAAGCAGCCCACTTGATCCATCGCCATAAACACACACTGTCTCTACCACCAGCACACAGTGATAGCAGTGTGTACTATCTAGAGCTAGCACTGCAGCAACTTGCCAAAGGTTTCTTCTACAACACCTCCAAAATGTCTGGGAGGACAGTGACCCACCACCTGCAAATTCCCGACCAAGTCACACACCGTCTTGTCTTGAAAATACATCATCTCCTTCATTATTGTTACTTCAAAATCCCTCCCTAACATCACTGTGCAGTTCTTCAAGAAAGTGACTTCGCACTACCTAATTTAGGGTGGACAATTAATTTTGGCCTTGTCAACAAGAAAAGTGTTAAGGGCATTCAGAACATCATTGGCTATTCAGCTTTATGTTAAAGTGATAGATGGTTGAGCTTTCAGAGGTTGGTTTTTATTACTTGCCTTATTAAATTATTATTAATTCCTTCTTGTGTTCTTTTCAGATGTGTGACCAGTGGCTTAAAGACAGTTTGTTGGAAGGCAATCAGCTCAGACCAAGGATATCGCTCAGAGTACCATAGGGTGGTGTCCTACTCCCAACCATCCTCAGATGCTTTAACAATGATCTTCCCTCCATTAAAAGGTCAGAAGTGACAATGTTCACTGATGATCACAGTGTTTAGTTTCATTCACAGCTACTCAAACAATGATGCATTCTATGCCCAGACAACATTCCGACACAGACAACATTCAGGCTTGGGCTGATAAATAGTAAATAACATTTGCACCACACAAGTGCCAGGCAATGATTATCGAACAAGAGAGAGTCTTACCATTTCCCTTGACATTCAATCGGATTACCATTGCTAAATTCCGCACCATCAATATCCAGGGGTCATCATTGACCAGACTGGCCACGTGGCTACTGGGCATTCTGCAGCAATTGACTCGCCTCCTGACTCCCCATTGCCTTTCCAACATCTATGAAGCACAACCAAGAAATATGATGGAATATTCTTAAATTGCCCAGTTGACTGTGGCTTCAGCAATACTCAATAAGCTCAACACTTGGGCAGCACGATGGCACAGTGGTTAGCACTGCTGCCTCACAGCACCAGAGACCTGGGTTCAATTCCAGCCTTAGGTGACTGTCTTTGTGGAGGTTGCACATTCTCCCCGTGTTTGCTTGGGTTTCCTCCGGGTGCTCCGGTTTCCTCCCACAGTCCAAAGATGTGCAGGTGGATTGGCCATGATCAATTGTCCTTTAGTGTCCAAAGGTTCGGTGGGGTTGTGGGGTTGCAGGGCTAGGGCAGGGGAGTGGGCCTGGGTACTGTGCTCTTTCAGAGGGTCGATGGGCCGAATGGCCTCCTTCTGCACTGTATCCCACTTGATAGACACCATATCCATCACCTTAAATATTTACTCCCTCCATCATTATTGCACTGTGAATGCAGTGAGTACTGTACAAGATGCACTGCAGTAACTCAACATGCCTTCTTCAATAGTATTTCCTAAACACACAACCACTACTACCTAGAAGGTCAAAGGCAGAAGACACATTAGAACACCACCATCTGCAAATTGCTCTGTAAGTCACACATCATTCTGACTTGGCAATATATTATCACTCCTTTATAATCTCTGGAACTTCCTACGAGACAGCACTGCAGTGGTCCAGGAATGCATCTTGCCACCATCTTTTCATGGGCAGTTAGGGATGGAAAATGAATACTATCTTTGCTGCAATACCCAATGAGATAGCACTTCCACAGTATTGCACAGAAGTGCCAGGCTAGATTATGTCAAGCCTCCAGAATGGGGCTTTAACCAACCACCTTCTGAATCAGAGATGAGAGTACTATCATATAATTGAACCAAACACTATTTCTGTGTAAATGTGATAGCTATATCTATTTCTCACCATCTTCGATCACTATCTATAATCACTTCTCCCCATCTGACAATTAAAGTTTAAAAAACATGATGCTACATAGCTTGCAGTTAGATTGCTACTGCACTCTGCTCTTCAGTATATTCAGTGACCTGTATAAGGGAGGAACAGTCATCATTATCTTCCTGATAGCCTCGCTGAAATTGGAAATGACCAGTTCATGTCCAGCGCACAGCTGCATCAATAACCTGGGTCACTGAGCTGGCTTACAAAACTATCTTCTATGAAGGCATAGATTAGAGAAAATCATATTGTTAGTCAATACCTGGTACCTACTTTACTTTTGAAAAGAGAATGTCCACATCAGTTGAAGTGACTGTTTTGCCATCGATGACTTTGCAATCCTTGCAGATTTTGGACCAATTTTTCCCATTCATTTCATGACCAGTGGCGCTGGTATCCCCATGCATTGCAAACCTTCGAAATGACTCATGCAGAGTTTCCATATCGTTTGATGTTCCTGCCATTTTTGAGGTCCCACAATTTGGTCAAATTATCCTGTGTAGAATATGAAGAAAGGGTTTAATGTTTAAGCAATAAGTTCCATTTTAAGATGGGGAGAAGTGATTATAGATAGTGATTGAAGATGGTGAGAAATAGTTATGGCTATCACATTGACACAGAAATAGTGTTTGGTTCAATTGTATGATAGTACTCGCATCTCTGATTCAGAAGGTTGTAGGTTAAAGCCCCATTCTGGAGGCTTAATGAAAATAGTCTAGTCTGGCACTTCTATGCAATACTGTGGAAGTGCTAGCTTGTTGGAGGTTTCAGATGAGACATGAAGACAAAGCCTTGTCTGCTCTCTGTGTGGATGCATTACTTTTGAAAAAAAGTGGGAGGTTCGCCCTTTGTTCTAGCCAACATATATCCACCAGAATTTACAGCCATTTATTTAATTGCTACTTGTGAGACTTTGCTCAATGTGGATATCCTGCCATGTTCCCTCCATTACAGCAGTGACCACACTTAAAAAGTACTTCATGGGGCTGTAAATCCCTTTGGAACATCCTGACATTGAGAAAGCTGCAAGTCTTTCCTTTTTTCTTTTAGAATATTTAATTCATTCTTAATTCAGATAATATAATAACATCTGGAGTGGGCTGCACTATTAGAAGTAGAACTGTTGGGGCCTGTTACATGTGATACAATTCACTTTAATCACAGACTTAATCAAGGCCATGGATAAAAGAGCTGAATATGTGAGGAGTAGCAGGCCATGATATTGAGTCAACACTCATAGAACATAGAGCATTGAACAGTACAGCACAGTACAGGCCCTTCAGCCCACGATGTTGTGCTGACCATTTATCCTAATCGAAGATCAATCTAACCTGCACCCCTTCAATTTAATGCTGTCCATCTGCTTGTCTAAGAGTCGCTTAAATGTCCCTAATGACTCTTGTCATAATATACACCAGTATATCATGGTGTAGACAAACACTGATGGACACACAGTGGGACCAATCAACACACACAACACCGCAGCCAATCACCAGTTAGAGCACACACACTATAAAGACAGGGGGCATCAGATTTCCCGCTGATTCGAGCTGCAGCTAGCTAGGAGGACAGAGCTCACAGCCTGCAGCACAGACATTCACCATGTGCTGAGAGCAGCGACTGGTTAGGACAAGGCAAAGGTCTTTAGTTAAAGCTAGTATCGTGTTAACCCACAGTCAGAGTGTGTTAAACAGTTAATGATTCAATAAAATAGTGTTGCACTATTTCAAGTGTTGGTGACCTGTATGTGTTCCATAGATCCAGAGCACCCAACACAACATGATACCAGGAGTTGAGGGATATTAGCGCTTCTTAGACCTACCTGCAAGTGATCTGCCTTCCTCCAATATTCCGTCATCCTGCAACATGGACAACATCAGCCCGCCGCCGCCGCTCCGCATCGCTGGCAACCTCGGGGCCAACTGGAAGATATTTAAACAGCGCTTCCAGCTCTTCCTTGAGGCCACAGACAGGGAGGTCGCCTCGGATACCAGGAAGATTGCTCTTCTCCTCTCCACGGCCGGAGACCATGCCATCCACATTTTCAACTCTCTCACCTTTGTGGATGATGAAGATAAAACAAAGTTCAAGACGATCCTCCTCAAGTTTGACACTCACTGCAACATAGAGGTGAATGAAAGTTTTGAGCGCTACGTGTTCCAACAGCATTTGTAGGGTAAGGATGAACCTTTCCACTCCTTTCTCACGCACCTCCGTATCCTTGCGCAGTCTTGCAGCTACGGGCTCGCCTCCGACTCCATGATACGCGACCAGATCGTTTTTGGCGTTCAGTCGCACCCCCTACGACAGCAGCTCCTCAAAGTAAAGCAGCTCACCCTAGCAACCGCCATCGAGACCTGTGTCTTACACAAAAGCGCCACGAGTCGGTATTCCCACACCCAAGCGGCTGAAACGGCGCAGCAAGGTCCCCACGAGGCGGAACGGGTCCAAGCGATTGGGCAACTCCAGGGCCTCAGCCTGGATGAGGGCGGCCATTTTGTGCGCTTTTCGCGGACTGCCACCCTTGTGCGCACCAAACGAGGGGACAGCGACATCGAAGAGCGTAATGTGCAGGCGCGCACCATGCACGACCGCACCGCACATGTGCGGTGGTGTAGCGAACATGCTGACGCTACGTGTGCGGCAACTGTGGCTCCGCCCGTTTAAAACGGCAATGCCCTGCCAAATCTCGACAGTGCCTAAGATGTGGCAGACTTGGCCACTATGCTGCCTTCTGCCGAGCAGCTCAGCCGGCCAATTCATATCACTTCAGCCAGCCTCGCAGGAATGTCCAGGCAATTCAACCCACGGTCACCGAGTCCGATGCGGACCTCCCACACAGCAGTGACACCGAGGACCCAAAGGCACCTTTTTAAGTCGGTGTTGTGACAAAAACAGGCTGTCCCCGAAGCAAAGACACCAGCCGCTGTCGGTATACAGCATCGATCCAGACAATGAGTGGTGTGCCACCCTGATGGTCAACCGGTCCCAAATACGATTCCGCCTGGACACTGGTGCCTCCGCCAATCTCATTGCGCGGTCTGACTTCCAAAGCCTTCGTGTCAAACCAGCCATCCTCCCATCAGCCTGCCAGCTATTGGATTACAATGGCAATGTCATTGCTGCTAGCGGCTCGTGCCAACTTGAAGTGACGCACAGGTCACGCAAAGCCATCCTTCCCTTTGAAATCGTGGGCTCCTCGAAAGCCTCCCTGCTTGGCGCGCAGGCATGCAAGCTGTTGAACCTAGTTCAGAGAGTTCACTCTCTCTCTCCTGATGACATGTCTGCCTTTCAGGACACTGACTTCAGGGCGCAACTCGACGCCATTATCAACCAGCACCACAACGTCTTCGAAGGCATGGACACGCTCCCATACACCTACAAGATCTTACTGAAACAGAATGCCACGCCTGTGGTGCACGCACCTCGCAGGGTCCCAGCACCCCTTAAGGACCACCTCAAGCAGCAGCTGCAGGACCTCCAGGACCAAGGAGTGATCTCCAGAGTCACGGAACCAACCGACTGGGTCAGTTCCATGGTATGTGTAAAAAAGCCTTCCTGCGAATTGAGAATTTGCATTGATCCCAAGGATCTAAACCCCATATCATGAGGGAGCATTATCCAATTCCCAAGCACGAAGAGATCACATGCGAAATGGCTCGCGCCAAGCTCTTCACCAAACTCAACGCCTCAAAAGGATTCTGGAAAATCTGGCTCGACAAATCCAGCAGGAAACTGTGTACATTCAATAACCCTTTGGCAGATATTGGTACAGAATGCCGTTTGGGATCATATCTGCTTCAGAAGTGTTCCATAGGATCATGGAACAAATGATGGAAGGCATTGAAGGTGTTCACGTATATGTCGACGACATAATCATTTGGTCCACCACCCCGCAGGAGCATGTCAGTCGCCTCCAGCACATGTTCAAACGCATACGTGAGCAGGGCCTACGCCTCAACAGGGCCAAATGCTCTTTTGGTCAGACGGAACTCAAGTTCCTCGGGGATCACATCTCCCAGTTGGGTGTGCGGCCGGATGCGGACAATGTGGCTGCTATCACAGCCATGAAAACGCCAGAGGACAAGAAGGCGGTCCACCGATTTCTGGACATGGTCAACTTTTTAGGGAAGTTCATCCCTAACCTCGCCTCTCATACCACGGCTCTCAGGAACCTGGCCAGGAAGACGACAGACTTCCAATGGCTCCCTGCCCACGAGCGCGAATGGAGAGAACTCAAAACAAAACTGACCACGGCCCCGGTCTTAGTTTTCTTTGATCCAGCGAAAGAGACAAAGATTTTGACCGATGCCAGCCAATCCGGCATTGGGGCATTGCTCCTGCAACGCGATGAGGCCTCATCATGGGCCCCCGTTGCATATGCGTCACGTGCCATGACCCCCCACGGAACAGCGCTACGCGCAGATAGAAAAGGAGTGCCAGGGCCTTCTGACCGGTGTAGTTAAGTTTCACGATTATGTGTACGGACTTCCTCAATTCACCGTCGAAACCGACCATCGCCATCTGGTCAATATAATACAGAAAGACTTGAACTACATGACGCCTCACCTCCAGCGTATTCTTCTCAAGCTCCGGCGATATGACTTCCAGCTGGTATACACCCCAGGCAAAGATCTCATCATTGCTGACGCTCTCTCCAGGGCCGTCAACACTCCATGTGACCCAGCGGGATTTGTCTGCCAGATTGATGCCCATGTGGCCTTCGTGGCCTCCAATCTACCTGCCATGGATGAATGACTCGTCCAAATTCGCCGCGAGACGGCGGCTGACCCTTTGCTACAGCGTGTCATGCGCCACCTAACAGACGGGTGGCTCAAGGGCCAATGCCCTCAGTTCTATAATGTCAGAGATGATCTGGCGGTAGTAGATGGGGTTCTTCTAAAGCTGGACCGCATTGGCATCCCACATAGCATGCGCCAGCTCGTCCTGGAACAGCTACACGAGGGCCACCTTGACGTGGAAAAGTGCCGCTGACAGGCCCGAGAGGCAGTGTACTGGCCCGGCATTAATGAGGACATAGCCAACACAGTGCTCAACTGCCCCACTTGTCAGCACTTCCAGCCGCCCCAACCACGTGAGACCCTGCAGCCCCATGAGTTTGTCACGTCACCTTGGACCAAGGTGGGCATCGACCTGTTCCACACGCTGGGTAGAGACTATGTCCTGATTGTGGACTACTTTTCAAATTACCCGGAGGTGATACGGTTGCACGACATCACATCGTCTGCAGTCATCCGTGCCTGTAAGGACACCTTTGCTCGACACGGCATCCCACTCACGGTTATGTCGGACAATGGCCCCTGCTTCGCAAACCAGGAATGGTCCAACTTTGCCAGGCGGTACAATTTTGCACATGTGACATCCAGTCCCCTGTACCCCCAATCCAACAGCAAAGCGGAGAAGGGCGTCCACATAGTCAAACGGCTCCTCTGCAAGGCTGCCGATGCTGGGTCCGATTTCTACCTCGCCTTGCTGGCCTATCGCTCCGCCCCACTGTCCACTAGCCTGTCACCAGCCCAGTTGCTCATGGGTCGCACCATGAGGACGACGGTGCCGTCCATTCATGTCCCAGACCTCGACCACGTTCCAGTCCTTCGCCGGATGCAGCTGTCTCGTGCACAGCACAAGGCGGCTCATGACCCCCGTGCAGCTGATCTCCCTGCTCTGGCTCCAGATGACAACGTCCGCATCCATCTTCCGGATGGGGGCTGGTCTGCAACGGCTGTGGTCCTTTGGCAGGTGGCCCCCCGCTCGTTCCTGGTTCATCTACCGGATGGCTCCATTCTACGCCGCAATCGACGCGCCCTTCATCTCGTTCCGCGCTCGCTACGTGATCCTCCACTGTCGCCTTGCCCTCCTGCTGACCCTGCCATGGACTATGCAGAGATCCCGGTCACTCTGCATCCTCCTCACTCTGATGCAGTCCAGCCCGCTCCTCAGCCGGCGGCTCCCGACCCACCCTTGAGGCGGTCAACCAGAATTTGTCGCCCACCTCAGAGACTTAATTTGTGAGCTTTGTGGACTTATGGACTTTCTGATTTGTTCTGTTCTTCTGTTTGATCGTTTACATGGTTTGTATATAGTGTTCATCTCGTTATTCTTGTGACATACTGTTTTTCTGCACCAGGCACCTTCCCATGTAAATACCTTAGTTCTCATGTACATAGTCCTGTAAATATTTTGCACACACGTAGTCAAGGACATTCTCACCATACACTATTTATTGCCACACAGGTACATTCTTTTATAAAAGGGGGGATGTCATAATATACACCAGTATATCATGGTGCAGACACACACACTGATGGACACACAGTGGGACCAATCAACACACACAACACCGCAGCCAATCACCAGTTAGAGCACACGCACTATAAAGACAGGGGGCATCAGAGTTCCTGCTCATTCGAGCTGCAGCTAGCTAGGAGGACAGAGCTCACAGCCTGCAGCACAGACATTCACCATGTGCTGAGTGCATCGACTGGTTAGGACAAGGCAAAGGTCTTTAGTTAAAGCTAGTATCGTGTTAACCCACAGTCAGAGTATGTTACAACAGTTAATGATTCAATAAAATAGTGGTGCACTATTTCAAGTGTTGGTGACCTCTATGTGTTCCACGAATCCAGAGCACCCAACACAACAACTCTGACTCCACCACCTCTGCTGGCAGTGCATTCCACACACCCACCACTCTCTGTGTAAAGAACCTACCTCTGACATCTCCCCTATACCTTCAATCCTCCAATCACCTTAAAATTATGTCCCCTCGTGACAGCCATTTCCACCCTGGGGAAATGTCTCTGGCTATCCACTCCATCCATGCCTTTCATCACCTTGTACACCTCTATCGAGTCACCTCTCTGCCTTCTTCGCTCTAGTGAGAAAAGCCCTAGCTCCCTCAACCTTTCTTCATAAAACATGCCCTCCAGTCCAGGCAGAATCCTGGTAAATCTCCTCTGTACCCTCTCCAAAGCATCCACGTCACTCCTACAATGAGGCGACCAGAACTGGGCACAATATTCCAAGTGTGGTCTAACTAGGGTTTTATAAAGCTGCAGCAAAACCTCGCAGCTCTTAAACTCAATCCCCCTGTTAATGAAAGCCAACACACCATATGCCTTCTTAACAACCCTATCAACCTGGGTGGCAACTTTGAGGGATCTATGTAGTGGACCCCAAGATCTCTCTGTTCCTCCACACTTCCAAGAATCCTGCTTTAAACCTGTATTCAGCATTCAAATTTGACCTTCCAAAATGATTGGGGCAGCATGGTAGCATTGTGGATAGCACAATTGCTTCACAGCTCCAGGGTCCCAGGTTCGATTCCGGCTTGGGTCACTGTCTGTGCGGAGTCTGCGCGTTCTCCCCGTGTGTGCGTGGGTTTCCTCCGGGTGCTCCGGTTTCCTCCCACAGTCCAAAGATGTGCAGGTTAGGTGGATTGGCCATAATAAATTGCCCTTAGTGTCCAAAATTGCCCTTAGTGTCCAAAATTGCCCTTAGTGTTGGGTGGGGTTACTGGGTTATGGGGATAGGGTGGATGTGTTGACCTTGGGTAGGGTGCTCTTTCCAAGAGCTGGTGCAGACTCGATGGGCCGAATGGCTTACTTCTGCACTGTTAATTCTATGATCTATGATTCACTTCACATTTATCAAGGTTGAACTCCATCTGCCACTTCTCAGCCCAGCTCTGCATCCTATCAATGTCCTGTTGTAACCTGCAACGACCCTCAACACTATCTATAACTCCCCCAACATTCATGTCATTGGCAAACTTATTAACCCGCCCTTCCACTTCCTCATCCAAGTCATATATAAAAACCACAAAGAGCAGAGGTCCCAGAACAGATCCTTGAGGGACACCACTGGTCACCGACCTCCAGGCGGAATACGTTCCACTCACTGCCTTTTTTCGGCCAGCCAATTCTGTATCCAGACAGCCAAATTCCCCTGTATCCCATTCCCCTAACTTTCTGAATAAGCCTACCATGGGGAACCTTATCAAATGCCTTACTGAAATCCATATACACCACATCTACTGCCCGATCTTCATCAATGTATCTCGTCACATCCTCAAAGAATTCAATGAGGCTTGTGAGGCATGACCTGCCCCTCACAAAGCCATGCTGACTATCTTTAATCAAATTATGTTTTTCTAAATAATCATAAATCCTATCTCTCAGAATCCTTTCCAATATTTTGCTCACCACAGACGTAAGACTGATGGGTCTGTAATTCCCCGGGATTTCCCAATTCCCTTTGTTGAACAGGGGAACAACATTCGCCTCCCTCCAATCATCCGGTACTACTCCAGTGGAGAGTGAGGATGCAAAGATAATCGCCAATGGCGCAGCAACCTCCTCCCTCGCTTCCCATAGTAACCTTGGGTATATCCCGTCAGGCCCAGGGGACTTATCTATCCTGATGCTTTTCAACATTTCCAGCACATCCTCCTTTATATTTTTATCCTGTTCGAGTCTATTAATCTGTTTCACACTGTTCTTATGAGCAACAAGGTCCCTCTCTATTGTGAATACTGAAGCAAAATATTCATTTAGGGCCTCCCCTACTTCCTCAGACTCTAGGCACAAGTTCCCTCCACTATCCCTGATCGGCCCTACTCTCACTCTGATCATTCTCTTATTTCTCACATAAGTGTAGAACGCCTTGGGGTTTTCCCTAATCCTTCCCGCCAGGGCTTTTTCATGCCACCTTCTAGCTCTCCTCAGTCCATTTTTGAGTTCCTTCCTGGCTACTTTGTAACCCTCTAGAGCCGAGTCAGATCCATCCATGCTTCCTCAACCTTACGTGAGCTTTCTTCTTCCTCTTGACTAGAAGCTCCACTTCTCTTGTCATCCAAGGCTCCTTCACCTTACCATACCTTCCTCGTCTCTGTGGGACAAAACTATCCAGCACTCGCAGCAAGTGCTCCTTAAACAACCCCCACATTACTGTTGTGCATTTCCCCAAGAACATTTGTTCCCACTTTATGCTCCTCAGCTCCTGTCTAATAGCGGTATAATTTTCCCTCCCCCAATTAAATACCTTCCCATACTGTGTGTTCCTAAACCTCTCCATGACTATGGTAAAGGTCAAGGAGTTGTGGTCACTGTCACCGAAATGCTCTCCCACCGAGACATCTGACACCTGGCCTGATTCGTTGCCAAGCACCAAGTCCAATATGGCCTCCCCCCTAGTCGGCATATCTACACATTGAGTGAGGAATCCTTCCTGTACACACCTGACAAAATCTGCTCCATCCAAACTATTTGCACTAAGGAGGTTCCAGTCAATACCAGGGAAGTTGAAGTCACCCATGATAACAACGCTGTTACTTCTGCATTTTTACAAGATCTTCCACCCAATCTGTTCCTCTATCTCTCTGCTGCTATTGGGGGGTCTATAGAAAACTCCCAATAAAGTGACTGCTCCTTTCTTGTTTCTGACTTCCACTGATACTGACTCAGTAGACAAACCCTCCTCAGCTACCTCCTTTTCTGCACTCTCTAATTAACAGTGCCACTTCCCCTCCTCTTTTACCTACCTCCCTATTCTTCTGAAAACAATTGAACCCCGGAACATATAACAACCATTCCTGCCCCTGTGAAATCCATGCCTCCATAATGGCTACAACATTGTAGTTCCAAGTACTGATCCATGCTCTAAGTTCATCTCCCTTATCACTAGCACTCCTTGCATTGAAACAGACGCACTTTAACTCATTCCACTGAGTGCAACTTTGCCCTATCAACTATCTATCCTTCCTCACAGACTTGCTGCATACTATTTCTGCCTGTTCAACAGCTACCCTATCCTCTGATCCATAGCTCTGGTTCCCATCCCCCTGCCAAACTAGTTTCATCCCTCCCAAAGAACTAGCAAACCCAGGATATTGGTGCCCCTCCAGTTTAGGTGCAATCGTCCTTCATGTACACGTCCCACCTTCCCCAGAAGGCAACCCAATGATCCACATATGTGAAGCCTTCCCTCCTGCGCCAGCCCTGTAGCCACGTGTTCAGCTGCACTCGCTCTCTGCTCCTTGCCTCACTTGCTCGTGGCACCAGTAGCAATCCTGAGATTACTACTCTGCTTGTCCTGCTCTTTAGCTTCCAACCTAACTCCCTAAAATCACTTTTTAGATCTTCATCCCTTTTCTTAGCTATGTGGTTAAGAATATGGCTGGTAAATCTCGTAAGAGGCCTTTCGCAAGATTTGCCCGGCTTGCCACTCCTCGGGAGATCTAACGGGATCTCGTGAGATGTCGTGATTCGGATCCCACCCATATTTATGTGTGCAGTTTGGCACACTTAAAAAAGTCACTGCCAGAGTTAACCAGCATCCGGGATCTAACGCCCTCGCCGAGGAGACCCCACTGTTCTCCGCAAACGGGCACCAGGTGGAACGGCACTTGGGGAGGTCTCCCATGCAATCAGAAGCCCCCATGTGATCAGCCTCAGGGGAGGGTGGCAACCTTGCACTGTTGATGTCACCCAGGCATATTGGCAGTGCCAGCCTGGCATCCTGGCAGTGCCACCCGGACACCCTGGCAGTGTCACCCAGGTCCCACCCTGGAACTGCCAGGGTGTCCAAGTGGCACTGCCAACCTGGCCCAGGAGTGCCCAGCCCTCTTGAGGTGGGGTGCAGGTGGCTCGCGGACTTCCCAACAGGGTGTTGGGGGGAAAGGGGGGTCGCGTTGGTGGGATAAAGAGATCAGGCTGTCATTTAAAAATGAAGGTAAGTGCGGATTGGCGGGGCCTTCCCTGCCGAGGCCGAAAAAAATAAGAGTCTCTTCCGATAGCGGGGTCGTTCCCGGCGCTACAAGCGCCAAGAAACACCCTGCTAAACCCGCCCGCAATGGGACTCTGCTTTCATTTCATTAAATCGTGCCCCATCTCCCTGGATCATTAGTCCAGGTCCCTGAATTACAAGCCCAATAACACAACCATTGTGATATCATACTCCTTACACATAAATATGCTTAAGAAAAGTAATGTATTGGGGAAAAAACTGATTCCTGCATAAATATGGCTTCTTTGCTTATGATCTCTTGCAGTTCTGTGTTGTAATAGAAATGTCAAACACTATCATAGTGAGGGAAAAGGTACATGTAATTTAAAACTTTAATTTTAAAACAGATAAACCAGAATCAGTCTTTTTTAACTGCTCTGAGGTGGCTCACCTAATGTCCTAAAGCGTCTACAGAAAGGTCCCCTTCCTCCCTCGATGTTTTAAAGGGCAGCATTCATGTTACAAGTACTACTGTGGTCATGGCAACACCTAATATGACATCAAAGCAGTGTAATATGTAAACATGTCTACTGTCATCATTGAATTATATCAAATTTCAGTACTGAAAGCTGATTTGCTGTCAGGTATTCCCATAAATATGATGATGCCATTTTCACACAATAATCTTCCACACTGCATGATTTTGACATCATCATGTAGCAGCTAATTTATTCATATTTCAATATCAATGTGCTCTAGTCATGTCATTAAACCATCTATGAGAAGCCAAATGCACTGACGTCGGTATTATTGTAAATGAGACTGAGTCTTTTAGTTTCATTGACTTTCAAAAATGTTATTCTCTCGCTTAGCTGATAAACACACGTCCAATCCAGGGTCTACAGTACAGGGGTAGAAGCTGATAAGGTCGATGAGGAAAGGATGAACAGCTATTTTTTTTAGTCTTGAAAATAGAAGGCTGAATAGTGACCTAATTGGGGTCTTTAAAATTATGTAAAATTTTGACCCAGCACACAAAGAAAGGGAAAGATTTGATTAGGCTCAATATTAAGCTAGGGGATAGGCGGGGAGTGCTGTGATTCACAAATGCCCTGTGCCCTACCCCCTTGAGGAAGGTAACACTCAAATGTCATGCTGACCGCTTATCTGCATGATTGCAGCATGCAGCCCAGGGTGAGATGACTGCTAACTGGCATCTCACACACCTAGCCTGCCCCTCTGAAAGGCAATCTGCCACTGAAGCAGGAGGTGCAGTATTCTATTTGAACCATCTCATGTAAGCTTTGGTAGCAGGTCGAGGACAGTGAGAAAGCATTTTGGATGCCTTGGTCATGGGGGGTGAAAGGAGGGGACATAAGTTTCATGTCAATCATGTTTCCACAGGGAGCCAGCAGGCCCAAGAGACAGACCCTGAAAAGGGAATGGGATTGTGTGGTCAGAGGGGTGAACTCCTGAACTCTGGCCCAAGGACCTGGCTGCAGTGCCTATAAAACGTCAATGACCACACAAAGATAATCAAGGTCAGTGAATGCACCTTCCAGGACATCTCATACTTTCACCAAGCTCAACATCTTGCAATGCTCAATGCAGCACATTTTGCATTAACTAATTAATTCAATCAAAATATGCCATAAGACATGTTATTTTGCCCCACGCGTCTGGCACATAGATAACAACACAAGATTAAATCTCAAGGTGCGTACAAGCGCGGGAGTCCGCGAAAAGCACGCAAAATGGCTGCCCTCATCCAGGCTGAGGCCCTGGAGGTGCTCGATCACTTGGACACGTTCTGCCTCGTGGGGACCTTGCCGCGCCGTTTAAGCCGCTTGTATATGGGAATACCGACTCGTGGCGTTTTCATGTAAGACACAGGTCTCGATGGCGGTCGCTAGGGTGAGTTGCTTTACTTTGAGGAGCTGCTGGCATAGGGGGTCCGACTGAACACCGAAAATGATCTGGTCGCGTATCATGGAGTCTGAGGTGGGCCCGCAGCTGCAAGATTGCGCAAGGATGCGGAGGTGCATGAGAAAGGATTGGAAAGGTTCATCCTTACCCTGCAAACGCTGCTGGAACACGTAGCGCTCAAAACTTTCATTCAGCTCTACGCTGCAGTGAGTGTCAAACTTGAGGAGGACCGTCTTGAACTTCGCCTTATCTTCGTCATCTGCAAAGGTGAGAGAGTTGAAAATGTGGATGGCATGGTCCCTGGCCGTGGAGAGGAGAAGAGCAATCTTTCTGGTGTCCGAGGCGCCCTCCCTGTCCGTGGCTTCGAGGAAGAGCTGGAAGTGCTGTTTGAAAATCTTCCAGTTGGCCCCGAGGTTGCCAGCGATGCGGAGTGGCGGCGGCGGGCTGATGTTGTCCATGTTGCAGGATGACGGAATGCTGGCGGAAGGCAGATCACTTGCAGGTAGGTCTAAGAAGTGCTAATATCCCACCACTCCTGGTATCATGATGTGTTGGGTGTTCTGGATCACATACAGGTCACCAACACTTGAAATAGTTCAACACTATTTTATTGAATCATTAACTGTTTAACACACTCTGACTGTGGGTTAACACGATACTAGCTTTAACTAAAGACCTTTGCCTTGTCCTAACCAGTCGATACACTCAGCACATGGTGAATGTCTGTGTTGCAGGCTGTGAGCTCTGTCCTCCTAGCTAGCTGCTACTCGAATGAGCGTGAACTCTGATGCCCCCTGTCTTTATAGTGCATGTGCTCTCACTGGTGATTGGCTGTGGTGTTGTGTGTGTTGATTGGTCCCACTGTGTGTCCATCAGTGTGAGTCTGCACCATGATTTACTGGTGTATATTATGACATGTGGAGCTCAAACTAGGAACCCAGAAAGCAAATGCCGATGCTACTGAGCCGATTGCCTTTATCAACCGGCCCCATGTCGACCCCCACGACCAGTGAGGTGGTTGCAACCCTAAATTTTATGGACACCTTGCCTGTCACAGCATCACAGATCCATGAGTGGACCCAGACGGAGCCAGTCCTGTCAAAGGTTCGCCACATAGTCCTGTATGGTGGGCAGCATAGGCAGCTCCCAGGCGAGTTGCGGGCATTTTCCTCCAGGCTGTCAGAATTTAGCGTGGAAGACGGCATCCTCTTGTGGGGGACGCGTGTGATTGTCCCAGAAAAAGGACAGGAGCTGATATTAAGAGACTTGCACAATGGGCATCCGGGTGTGACCAAAATGAAAATGTTGGCCCGGAGTTGGCACGGAGTTATGACTGGTGGCCAGGCCTCGACACCTGAAGACTGCTTCTTTAGGCCTCGTTTGAATGTCTGCACTGCGCGCTCCGCCAACCCATTTGAAGCCAGATGGACATTGAGAAGGTGGCCCAAAACTGCTCCATTTGCCAGGAGCATCAGAAGCTTCCACTGGCCGCACCCCTACATCACTGGGAATGGCCAGGGCGGCCTTGGGCGCACTTGCATGCGGATTTCGCCGGCCCTTTTCAAGGATCCATGTTCCTTCTATTAATCGATACTCAGTCTAAATGGTTAGAGGTGCCTAAGATCGTAGGCACAATGTCCTGCGCAACAATCGAGAAGATGCGTTTGTCTTTCAGTACGCATGGCCTCCCCGAGGTGCTGGTCACGGACAACACACTCCTTTCAGAAGTGAGGAGTTTGCGAGGTTCATGAAGATGAACAGCATACGCCATATCCGCACTGCCCCTTACCACCCGGCTTCAAATGGGCTGGTGGAGCGCTCAGTGCAGACATTCAAAAGAGGCCTAAAGAAGCAGTCTTCCGGATCAATGGACACGAGACTGGCTCGCTTTTTGTTTTCATATAGGACCACCCCCCATGCGGTTACTGGGGTAGCTCCCGCAGAACTCCTAATGGGCCGGAGACTTCGCACCCACCTTAGCATGGTTTTCCCGGACATTGGCGCAAAAGTACGCCGCACACAAGAACGGCAGGGACAGGGATTTTCTCGGCATCGGACGATTCGGCAGTTTGCGCCCGGTAACCCAGTGTTCGTTCGGAATTTTGCTGGTGGTGCCTAGTGGGTCCCTGGCGTAATCTTTCACCAAACGGGCCCTATCTCTTACAAGGTGCAAGCCCAGGGTCGTCTCCAGCACAAGCATGTCGACCACGTTCGGTCCAGAAGACCATCTCTTCCAAAGATTCCCCGCCCCCGGAGCTCACTTCTACAGCTGCAGAGACCAGACACAGTGGAGAGTATTCCTCACGATCTTCCTCTGGTGCCGCACTCAAAGCCTGCGCAGGTCGTTGCAGAACCGCGTGGAGATAGAGACGCCGAGATGACGGAGGCAGCGGACTCCGACTCCGAGATGGAGACACAGGATCCCGAGGGGGAATCCTCGTGCAAATGGTGTCTGGCCTGCGGCAAAACGAGTCCTACGCCTTCCTTCGCCAGGATCTTCGGTGGATTCCTTGGACTTTGGGGTAAGGGATGTTATAACCTGCCTGCTTACCTGGCTGGGGACTAATGGCAATCCCACAATCCTTTGGGAGTATGAACTTCCCCAATGAGGGGAGCAGAGAAATCATTAGCAGATTCCCTGCATTAGTAAAGCTGGCCAGTTTGGAACCGGCTAGAGGAGAGTGAGCAGCAAGGAGTTGCTGCTGCTGCTGTGTATACATATGTTATTGTAAATAAATGTTATTTCTTTCTATCCTTAAACTCGTGCTGGATTCTTCGTGGCCCTCACAAAAGTGTCCTAGGCCCAACCATCTTCAATTCCTTCATCAATGATCTTCCCTCCATCATAAAGTCAGAAGTGGGGATATTTACTGATGACTGCACAATGTTGTGGTAGTAGTCTGTATCACTGGGAATGGTACCTGGTAATGCTGGAACACCATTGGTAGATATTGTATGTTTCCTATTGGTCAAGCTGTATGGTAGCTCCGCCCTGCAAGGCGGGAATTAAGAGCCCGTGCCGCCCCAGCAGCCTTCTTCCTGTACCTGAGCTGCTGGGGGAAACATCTAGCTTATTAAAGCCTTCAGTTGGACTAGAACCTCGCTTTAGTGGTAATTGATCGTGCATCAATTCAATAAGCTAGATTTAAAAGGATGGAACTCTGAATCAAGCCGGAGGGTCTGCAACTCAGCCCCCACCTGGCGAACTCAGTAGCAACCTTCAAGCATTGGCTGGCGTGTTTTAAAGGATATCTCGGAATGGCTGAAAACACGCCCGCAGGAGAACAGAAATTGCAAGTACTGCACTCAAGGGTGAGCCCGGAAATTTACACCCTCATCGAGGACGCGGACGACTTCGATGCAGCAATGGAGCTGCTAAAAGAACATTATATTCGCCCGGTAAACCAGGTCTACGCCCGACATCTGCTAGCAATGAGGCGACAAATCCCTGGGGAATCTCTGGAAGAATTCTACCATGCGCTCCTGGTGTTGGGGAGCAACTGCAGCTGCCCGCAAGTTTCGGCGAGCGACCACACAGAACTCTTGATCCAGGACGCTTTCGTGGCAGGTATGCTGTCCTCCCAAATCCGCCAGCGATTGCTGGAAAAGGACAACCTAGGCCTCAAGGAGGTATGGGCCCTTGCGGGCTCCCTGGATGTGGCCTCCCGAAATGCCCGCGCATACGTTCCCGACCGCGCGGCAGCCCCCTGGGCAGCGTGGAACCCCTCCACAGCCGACCCCGAGACATCCCCCATCCCCCCACAAGCTTGTGCTGCAAGGCGGCCTGGCAACCCCGGGGAGCCCCGCTGCTACTTTTGCGGGAAGGCCAAGCACCCCCGGCAGCGCTGCCCGGCCCGCGCATCCACCTGCAAGGGATGCGGTAAAAAGGGCCACTTTGTGGTGGTATGCCAGGCGCGTGCGGTCGCCGCGGTCTTCGGTGGCGAATAGGTGAGCCTCATGTCTGTAGTGGGTAAAGTCTTGGAGGGGATTATAAGAGACAAGATTTATAATCATCTAGATAGGAATAATATGATCAGGGATAGTCAGCATGGCTTTGTGAAGGGTAGGTCATGCCTCACAAACCTTATCGAGTTCTTTGAGAAGGTGACTGAACAGGTAGACGAGGGTAGAGCAGTTGATGTGGTGTATATGGATTTCAGCAAAGCGTTTGATAAGGTTCCCCATGGTAGGCTATTGCAGAAAATACGGAGGCTGGGGATTGAGGGTGATTTAGAGATGTGGATCAGAAATTGGCTAGCTGAAAGAAGACAGAGGGTGGTGATTGATGGGAAATGTTCAGAATGGAGTTCAGTCACAAGTGGAGTACCACAAGGATCTGTTCTGGGGCCGTTGCTGTTTGTCATTTTTATCAATGACCTAGAGGAAGGCGCAGAAGGGTGGGTGAGTAAATTTGCAGACGATACTAAAGTCGGTGGTGTTGTCGATAGTGTGGAAGGAAGTAGCAGGTTACAGAGGGATATAGATAAGCTACAGAGCTGGGCTGAGAGGTGGCAAATGGAGTTTAATGTAGAGAAGTGTGAGGTGATTCACTTTGGAAGGAATAACAGGAATGTGGAATATTTGGCTAATGGAAATGTTCTTGAAAGTGTGGATGAGCAGAGGGATCTAGGTGTCCATGTACATAGATCCCTGAAAGTTGCCACCCAGGTTGATAGGGTGGTGAAGAAAGCCTATGGAGTGTTGGCCTTTATTGGTAGAGGGATTGAGTTCCGGAGTCAGGAGGTCATGTTGCAGCTGTACAGAACTCTGGTACGGCCGCATTTGGAGTATTGCGTACAGTTCTGGTCACCGCATTATAGGAAGGACGTGGAGGCTTTGGAGCGGGTGCAGAGGAGATTTACCAGGATGTTGCCTGGTATGGAGGGAAAATCTTATGAGGAAAGGCTGATGGACTTGAGGTTGTTTTCGTTGGAGAGAAGAAGGTTAAGAGGAGACTTAATAGAGGCATACAAAATGATTAGGGGGTTGGATAGGGTGGACAGTGAGAGCCTTCTCCCGCGGATGGAAATGGCTGGCACGAGGGGACATAACTTTAAACTGAGGGGTAATAGATATAGGACAGAGGTCAGAGGTAGGTTCTTTATGCAAAGAGTAGTGAGGCCGTGGAATGCCCTACCGGCTACAGTAGTGAACTCGCCAACATTGAGGGCATTTAAAAGTTTATTGGATAAACATATGGATGATAATGGTATAGTGTAGGTTAGATGGCTTTTGTTTCGGTGCAACATCGTGGGCCGAAGGGCCTGTACTGCGCTGTATTGTTCTATGTTCTATGTTCTATGCAAACCGCCACCACAAACCTCTCCACGGTCCCCGTGCGGCCAGCGGGTGCCGCCATCTTCCTCTTCCAGGATCACGTGCGGCCCCCAGGCGTCGCCACCTTGTCCCACGGATGCCACGTTCGATGGATGGGCGCCGCCATTTTGTGCATCCCCAGCCATGTGCGACCAATGGAAGCCGCCATCTTGAATGGACTCTCAGGACCCCAGCTCGGCTGACCGCACACCACCCGAAGAGAACACTCAACTGCTGCGATTAGCCTCGGTGACCCTGGACCAGTCCCGGCCTCGAACACTCTCAACTGCTACAAGAGTACTAATCAACGGGCACGAGATGTCCTGCTTAATCGACTCTGGGAGCACGGAGAGCTTCATACACCCCGACACGGTAAGACGCTGTTCTCTCCTCGTCCACCCCATTAATCAAAAATCTCCCTGGCCTCTGGTTCCCACTCAGTAGAGAGAAAGGGGTTTTGTGTAGCAAACCTCATGGTCCAGGGAAGGGAGTTTAAAAATTACCGGCTCTACGTCCTTCCCCACCTCTGCGCGGCCACACTCCTAGATTTAGACTTCCAGTGTAATCTCCAAAGTCTAACTTTCAAATTCGGCGGCCCTATACCCCCCTCACTGTCTGCGGCCTCGCGACCCTCAAGGTCGATCCGCCCTCCCTGTTTGCGAACCTCACCCCGGATTGCAAACCCATCGCCACCAGGAGCAGACGGTATAGTGCCCAGGATCGGATCAGATAGGTCAGAGGTCCAAAGGCTACTGAGGGAAGGAGTCATTGAAGCTAGCAACAGTCCCTGGAGAGCTCAAGTGGTGATGGTAAAGACCGAGGAGAAGCATAGGATGGTCATCGACTACAGTCAGACCATCTACAGGTTTACGCAGCTGGACGCGTACCCTCTCCCCCACATATCCGACCTGGTAAACAGGATCACGCAGTACAAGGTCTTCTCCACGGTGGATCTTAAGTCCGCCTACCACCAGCTCCCCATCCGCACTAGTGACCGCAAATACACTGCCTTCGAGGCAGATGGGCGGCTCTACCACTTCTTAAGGGTTCCCTTCGGTGTCACTAACGGGGTATCGGTCTTCCAGCGCGAGATGGACCGAATGGTTGACCGGTACGGTTTACGGGCAACATTCCTGTATCTCGATAATGTCACCATCTGTGGACACGACCAGCAGGACCACGACACCAACCTCCGAAAATTCCTCCAGATCGCAAAGATCCTTAACCTTACGTATAACAAGGATAAATGTGTGTTTAGCACTGACCGCCTAGCCATCCTCGGCTACGTAGTGCGAAATGGATTATAGGCCCCGACCCTGAATGCATGCGCCCCCCTATGGAGTTCCCCGTCCCTCACTGCTCCAAGGCCCTGAAGCGCTGCCTAGGCTTTTTCTCTTACTCTGCAAAGTGGGTCCCCAACTATGCGGACAAGGCCCGTCCCCTGATCCAATCCACAGTTTTTCCCCTGTCGATAGAGGCCCGCCAGGCCTTCAGCCGCATCAAAGCAGACATTGCAAAGGCCACGATGCACGCCATCGATGAGTCCCTCCCCTTCCAGGTCGAGAGTGACGCGTCTGACGTAGCTCTGGCGGCCACCCTCAACCAAGCGGGCAGACCAGTGGCCTTCTTCTCACGCACCCTCCATGCTTCCGAAATCCGCCACTACTCAGTCGAAAAGGAGGCCCAGGCCATAGTAGAAGCTGTGCGACATTGGAGGCATTACCTGGCCGGCAGGAGATTCACTCTCCTCACTGACCAACGGTCGGTTGCTTTCATGGTCGATAATGCACAGCAGGGCAAGATAAAAAACGATTAGATCTTGCGGTGGAGGATCGAACTCTCCACTACAACTACGAGATCTTGTATCGTCCCGGGAAGCTAAACGATCCTCCTGATGCCCTGTCCCGCGGCACATGTTCCAACGCACAAGTGAACCGCATCCGAGCCCTCCACGAGGACCTCTGCCACCCGGGGGTCACTCGCGTTTTCCACTTTATCAAGACCCGCAACCTACCCTACTCCATCGAGGAGGTCAGTACAGCCACCAGGGACTGCCAAATCTGCGCGGAGTGCAAACCACACTTCTACCAGCCAGAGAAAGCGCACCTAATAAAGGCTTCCCATCCCTTTAAACGCCTCAGCATGGACTTCAAAGGCCACCT
The DNA here is from genome assembly GCF_047496885.1 of Scyliorhinus torazame. Taxonomy (NCBI): domain Eukaryota; kingdom Metazoa; phylum Chordata; class Chondrichthyes; order Carcharhiniformes; family Scyliorhinidae; genus Scyliorhinus; species Scyliorhinus torazame. Next base: position 86,652,992 of record NC_092716.1, on the reverse strand, counting down.
CCCCTCCACTGACCGCAACACGTACTCCTGAACGTGATTGACGAGTACTCCCGTTTCCCATTCGCCATCCCCTGCCCCGACATGACCGCAACCACCGTCATCAAGGCCCTCCATAGCATCTTTGAACTGTTCGGGTTCCCCGCTTACATACATAGTGATAGGGGATCCTCCTTTATGAGCGACAAACTGCGTCAATTCCTGCTCAGCAAGGGCATTGCCTCGAGCAGGACGACCAGTTACAACCCCCGGGGAAACGGACAGGTAGAGAGGGAGAACGGAACGGTCTGGAAGACCGTCCTAAATGGCCCTGCGGTCCAGGAACCTCTCAGTCTCCCGCTGGCAGGAAGTCCTCCCGGATGCCCTCCACTCCATCCGGTCACTGCTTTGTACCACAACCAACCAAACACCTCACGAACGTCTCATTGTCTTCCCCAGGAAGTCCTCCTCTGGGACCTCGCTCCCGACCTGGCTGGCAGCTCCCAGACCCATCCTGCTCCGAAAACACGTGCGGGCGCACAAGTCAGACCCGTTGGTCGAGAGGGTCCATCTTATCCACGCTAACCCTCAGTACCCCTACGTGGCGTACCCCGACGGCCGACAAGATACGGTCTCCCTCCGAGACCTGGGCCCGCTGGATCCCCACGCACACCCCAGCCACCAGTCCCACCCTCCCTCCCACTGGTGCACCTTACATGAGGATCGGTCCTTCTACCGGCCCCGTCTAGGACCCCCCACCCACCGATGCACCCCGCAGACACTCCCTTCCCAGTCAACCGTTTTCCCCACCAACGACGTCTAGGGGTGTTGAAGCTGCCACAGAGATCGAGGCCACGCTCCTGGAGTCACAGACGCCCGAGCCTCCACTGGCGTCACCACCGAAGCTTCAACGATCACAGAGGGTGACCAGGGCCCCTGATCGACTGATTGCTTCATTTTAAAGTATATAGTTAATTGTGAATCTGTAAATAGTTACAAAATGCTGTACGGAGGTATTACGGTACCTCCATAACTATAATTTCTACCACGGTACCATGTTGTAATATCAAGCCACCACCCCCGCCGGACTCTTTTTTAACAGGGGGTGAATGTGGTAGTAGTCTGTGTAGAGGTATTACGGTACCTGGTAATGCTGGAACACCATTGGTAGATATTGTATGTTTCCTATTGGTCAAGCTGTATGGTAGCTCCGCCCTGCAAGGTGGGGTATAAGAGCCCGTGCCGCCCCAGCAGCCTTCTTTCTGTACCTTAGCTGCTGGGGGAAACATCTAGCTTATTAAAGCCTTCAGTTGGACTACAACCTCGCTTTAGTGGTCATTGATCGTGCATCAAATGTTCAGCACTATTCATGGCTCGTCAGATACTGAAGTAGTCCATGTCCATGTGCAGCAAGACCTGGACAACATTCAGGCTTGAACACATGGAGGCCAGGAGGGATGTCCTGTTCGCCCGAGGGTCCCAGAGGGTGAGACACAAGGCAGCCAGTGCTGCCTGGTACGAGGTGGCGGTAACCTCGGACAGTGTGACCAGGAGGACTGGCCTCCAGTCTAGGAAAAAGGTCAATGACCTACACTGGGCAGCCAGAGTGCGTTGACACCAACGTCCCAGCCCCCAACCCTCCCTCCATCCCCCCCCTTCAGCACTCCCTCCACCCACTCCTTCAACTCTCCCTCCACCCCAACCCTCCCTTCACAACCCCCCCCCCACCACCACCACTGTGAACCACACATGTGGCTAACAATGCCCTCTCTGTGTCCCCTCAGAAATAGCTCCCATAATCGGCAGGAGAGGGCCCAAACTAGCGGTGGGGGCAGCTGAGAATCCTCACCTCCTTCGAGGAGCGGGCCCTGGAGGTGACTGGTGTGGCCGAGGGCATGGCTGTCAACAACGCGGAGGCTGGCGGGTGCCGCAGAGATGAGGAACCACCAGGCTCCACCCGGAGGACCTGTCAAACGTGAGTAGTGATTACCTTACTGACTGACGCATCCCTCCCACTAACCACATGTCCATTCTCCCACCCATCCCGGTCAGCCCCCTCTCCTGACTCCGAGAAGAACACTTCAGAGGATCGCTCTGAGGATGCAGCTGTTATAGTTGTGGCACAGCTGTCATCCCCACCCTCCATCAGCACAGAGACACACACCACGGTGAGAAATGTCAGTGGTCAGGCTTCTGGGACACAATCTAGTGAGCACCACACAGCTGATAATGTACATCAGGTGGAGGCAGGAACCCCCAGGAGAGACAGCAGTCGGGGGGCTGCTGGATTCCAGGATCCAGCTGGGTCCCAGCCTAATACAGCGTAGTACAGGCCCTTCAGCCCTCGATGTTGGGCCGACCTGTGAAACCACTCTAAAGCCCATTTACACTATTCCCTTATCGTCCATATGTCTATCCAATGACTATTTGAATACCCTTAGTGTTGGTGAGTCCACTACTGTTGCAGGCAGGGCATTCCACACCCTTACTACTCTCTGAGTAAAGAACCTACCTCTGACGTCTGTCTTATATCTATCTCCCCTCAATTTAAAGCTATGTCCCCTCGTGCTAGACATCACCATCCGAGGAAAAAGGCTCTCACTGTCCACTCTATCCAATCCTCTGATCATCTTGTATGCCTCAATTAAGTCACCTCTTAACCTTCTTCTCTCTAACGAAAACAGCCTCAAGTCCCTCAGCCTTTCCTCATAAGATCTTCCCTCCATACCAGGCAACATTCTGGTAAATCTCCTCTGCACCCTTTCCAATGCTTCCACATCCTTCCTATAATGCGGTGACCAGAAATGCACGCAAAACTCTAAATGCGGCCGCACCAGAGTTTTGTACAACTGCAACATGACCTCATGGCTCCGAAACTCAATCCCTCTACCAATAAAAGCTAACACACCGTACGCCTTCTTAACAACCTTCTCAACCTGAGTGGCAACTTTCAGGGATCTATGTACATGGACACCGAGATCTCTCTGCTCATCCACACTGCCAAGCATCTTACCATTAGCCCAGTACTCTGTCTTCCTGTTATTCCTTCCAAAATGACTCACCTCACACTTTTCTGCATTAAACTCCATTTGCCACTTCTCAGCCCAGCGCTGCAGCTTATCTATGTCCCTCTGTAACTTGTAACATCCTTCCGCACTGTCCACAACTCCACCGACTTTGGTGTCATCTGGCATTAGGCGCGGCTGTGCATTGCCGTCGACAAGTGAGCTGGGGCCCTCCAGCCCCAGAGCCCCCAGAGGACGTCCGCCAGGGGCATCGAAGGCCAGGGGACAAGGTAAGCAACTGGCTGCCTCCACCTCAGATGTGCATCCTGGGGAAATACCAAGACATACTGGTAGAGCTAGGAGCCCCCCCCCCCACCGGCACCCACCTACCCTCCGGCCATGGACGGGTCCTGCTGTGTCTCAGCCCCTGGGTGTTCGGATGGTGGCTGCTGCGTGTGTGGTGTTGACTCCCACAGTGTCCAGGCATCAAGGTGCAATCGGAATGCTAGGCAATGACTCCCACATGCCACATGGCTCGTCTACCCACGAGAACCCACTTGGCATGTGTCAAGTGCTCATTTACCCAGATTGCCAAATCCTTATTAGCGATTGCCTTCAGCTGTGCAGCCAGAGGCCTCAGCAGTTGGTAGGGGTTATGGGTGACGATGGGGCAGACGGGCAGGGACAGGGGTTGCCCCCAGAATGGTGTTGGGATCCAAGGGTTGGCACGGTGGTACCGCAAGCGATCGCCCCCTCAGTTGTTCCCCCCCCCCCCCAGTACCTCCCCCCACACCCGCCCGTGGCAGCCCACCCCTGCGGAGGGTCCCCCACCGCCTGCCGAGCACAGAGGTGGCAAAGCCAGTGCCCCCGGGCTCTTGCCTGTGAGCAAAGATTGCTACTCCCCTCCTTGGCTCCCCACAGAAGCCCTACAGTCAGGTTCATGTTTTTAAAAAGGAGTACCAATCGGTGGCAGCGTGAGCTCTTGCTGGCGAGGCTGGTAAATGACAGGAGACTGTTAGATGATGTGTTGCTCTTGTTAATTGTATGGAAATGGGGCTCAAGTGGTAATAATTGTTTTTTCGCCATGCTACGGCGAGGTTCCGATTTCGCCTGTTGGAGGGGGTCGGTTGCTTCGCAAACTGTTTGGCACCTGGCGCGGTTCCCGTTTTTGACCTCTCCTGCTATTCACCGGCTTCGTTACGCTTGAGCACGAGTGTAACAAGGCCAGAAGATCGTGCCCTGTGTGATGCAAAGACTAATAAAGCCTTGGTAAATTATCTTTCAGTTTTTGCTACAGTCCAGGATATGAAGAAAGATGGTAAAACAAATTTCTAGGTTGCAGGAGCAGAGTGTAGCAATAGTGGGGATCGGGAGCGGCAGTGTTAGTTCTGGTGCCTGACAGCAGGGACCATCGGGTGTGCAATTATAGGAGTGAGAGGAACGATTGGGTCCTGTGAGCATTGGGAGGGGGTGTTGGGTGTATCAGTGCAAGACAGTCGACACGGAGTGTAGCAGGGGCTGTTTAGCACAGGGCTAAATCGCTGGCTTTGAAAGCAGACCAAGGAAGGCCAGCAGTACGGTTCGATTCCTGTAACAGCCTCCCCGAACAGGCGCCGGAATGTGGCGACTAGGGGCTTTTCACAGTAACTTCATTTGAAGCCTACTTGTGACAATAAGCGATTTTCATTTTATTTCATATTGGATTTAATAATGAGAGAGCATTGGATTTGGGACAGGGCTAGATTTATTGGTGTATAAGTAATCGAGTGTAATAACAGGTATTTTTGTGGGTGGATTGGTAGAGGGAGCAAGGTATGGGGGGGGGGGGGGGGGGGTAAAGGCTAACAGTGACAGTGGAGCATTAGTTGAATTCCTAGTCTCTGAAGTGGTGTTCCCAGCTGCAGCCAGGAACAAGCTTGAAATTCTTCAAGCTTTTTAATTAAGAGGTACCTTTGCACATACCATTGAAGGTGGTGGGATTATGAATCCGGAGAGATGTTGCAATCAGCTTATACCACCAATGGGACATACAAGCACAACAAATGTAAATAGGTTGCCCAACAATTCTATGACTAGGACAGGAACCCAGCTGATTTTCTCTGGGAGAGTGAATGACAGCAAATATATTTAGGATGCCTACACTCAAGGAGGACCCGGTCTTCCAAAACTAATGCTATTACTGGACAATCCATCTCTGAGATAATAAAATAAACCAGAACTATTAATTTTGTTGCTCTGTTCAGAGTTCCTGATCTGCTGACTGGTTCCAGCACTTAGATTTTTATTTCAGGAATATTATGACTTGGAGTACAGCCTCACAGCAGAACCTATGACGGGGTGCGGAGGCTGAAACCTTCCACCCAATCCAGTCTAATCTGTTCTTTGGCCACTGCAAGAAGAGACCACTTGGGGTAAGTAAGTAGCTTTAGTTGTAACAAAAATATCGAACTAGTAGGAAGCACATATGTCTTGTGGCACAGTGGATAATATCCCTGCCTCTGGGAAGCTCTGGGTTTGAATCCCACCCCAGTAGATGAGGGCCAAGAAAGGTGTGATTGAGACAGGTTGAGTATCAATTTACAAATCCTTCCAATGCTAGGGAATAAGAGCGGGAAAGATTCCTGATAAGCCATGTGGAAAGAATGGAGCCTCTACCATCACTGTCCATAGCTGCATATGAGGACATCACAGCAACGTGGACTCCCTAAGTGAATGGTAGCGCAATCACCAATGTGTCCAACTGAAGGACCTGCGGGAATGCACTTCCTGCCATCAGCCTGGTGTAACCAAAAGACAAATGGTCAAAACCTGGTAAGAAAATGGCCACCATTAGCCTTGGCCAACCCCTTTATATCTGGTCAGTCATCACGGAATACGCTCTCGGTTCTAAAATTAAAACTGACTGTGTAAATAGAGGATGTAATGTTGATCAATGTCAGAAATGATATCTCATGAGTTTTGCACCTTTAACTTAACTCTTCGATTAAATATTGTGCAATCCACAGCTGAGTTAACAAACTTAATGACTTGTAGATCGGTCAAGCAGCTTATCAGCTGTTTGAGAACCGTTATTATTAGTTACATAATAATTGGCTGCATTTTCGTGTTGACACAAACAAAACTCTTGTTCAAAAATAGTACATTTTTGCGGTTTCATTGACTGCTGCAAACTTTGAATGAAAACAGGCACGGCTCCACATTTATTGAATAATTGCATTCTTAAATCAGATAGCATTTTTGATGGGGGCGAGGTTGAGTAGGTTCTTTGGGGTAGAGGACAGATGCGGAAGATGTTCAGGGAGTCCGGCGAACCATGTCCATATGTTTTGGTCATGCCCGGCACTGGAGGGGTTCTGGAGAGGAGTGGCGGGAGCAATATCTCAGGTGGTGAAAGTCCGGGTCAAGCCAAGCTGGGGGCTAGCAATATTTGGAGTAGTGGGCGAGCTGGGAGTGCAGGAGGCGAAAGAGGCCGGCATTCTGGCCTTTGCGTCCCTAGTAGCCCGGCGAAGATCTTGCTAATGTGGAAGGAGGCGAAGCCCCCTAGCGTGGAGGCCTGGATAAACGACATGTCTGGGTTCATAAAGCTGGAGAGGATTAAGTTTGCCTTAATGGGGTCTGCGCAGGGGTTCTACAGGCGGTGGCAACCATTCCTAGACTATCTCGTGGAACGTTAGAGGACGTTCGGTCAGCAGCAGCAGCAACCCTCGGGGGGGAGGGGGGGGGGGGAATGGGGGATTGCTTGGGGGGATGGAGGAGCAGGAGATAACATGAAGGGTGGGGGAAACTGGCACGTGTGGGCGAGAGCCAGTGTATAAATCTATGTAAATATACCATTTTGCCATGTATATATCTTGCTCAGTGCGATTTTGTGTTATTTTGTTACCCGGGGGGGGGGGGGGGGGGGTCGTGGGGGGGGGGGGGGGGGGTTATTTTTTGTAAGGGGAAAAAATTGTGTTGGTAAAAAACTTTAATAAATATATATATTTTTAAAATAAAAATCAGATAGCATTTGAAAACATTCAGTTGGCCAGCTTGATTGTAAGGTCTTGAACTCTAAATCAATTCATTGAACTCTGACCTTTACATATGAAAGCATAGCAACGTTCTGTCTGCACCCAATGCCTTGAAACTGTGCTGTTGGCTAGGTTTTGTTAAAGGCAGATGTTTAATTGTTTGTATGGAACTGTGGTTTCCATAGAGAGATGCACAAACAGACTGCCTACTTACTGCTTGCCAGAGTCATGACCTGGTTGTAACTAAAACTTTAATTTCCTTTTGGGAGCTTCACCCAAAATAACTCAATGAATGCTATTCAGTTGAAGCCGGAAAACATGATGGTTTGTTACTGTTCAGTAATATTTTATGGTTATTTAAGGTTATTTTAACTTTGAAGAACATTCCAAGGGCGAAGGTAATTCTGCTTCGTACTAAGAGTAAAGTAGCTGTGTTCACTTTCCCCAGGCCGAGAGCCGCTGTTGCTGACTTTTATCATAATCATACCGGACGCGTTATCCCGATTTCCTATAAACTACCTGCTGCATGCAAGGTGTTGGCAGTAACGTTTGTGGTGGAAATTTTCATCATTGTGTGAATGAACCCATATAACACACCTGTGTTAGATGCTTTTCTCCCAATGAAAAGAGACCATAGGTCAAATGGCAGGAATAATTTAGTACAAAATAATTTATTGATAGCAACAGTTAATAGAAGGTTTAAAACAGAACATCTGGATACAAGAGTGAATCATTGTGTATAGCACTGTGGTACTTTTGCACCATGTTAATATTTGATTATGTTAATATTTTTACTTTTACCTGAAATATTATGGATGAAGATTATTATGGTTAATAAACTGCATGCCAGTTTAGCTCAATACTGTTCACGTTGGAATAACGATATAAATTGTAGTGTATGCTCAGTAGTGTTTGGGAAGTCAAACAAAGCTGCATATTTCCTAAGCCAAACGATTTCCTTAAGAAGGTGGGAAATATTTGTCCAAACTATCCTTCAGTCTTATTGTATTCTCACATCATAAGCTGGAAAGACTTAAATTGCTCTGACAATTTTTGCTAGGGTGAGTAACCGGCACTCGGGTGAGTAACCGGCACTCGGGTGAGTAACCGGCACTCGGGTGAGTAACCGGCACTCGGGTGAGTAACTGGCACTCGGGTGAGTAACTGGCACTCGGGTGAGTAACCGGCACTCGGGTGAGTAACCGGCACTCGGGTGAGTAACCGGCACTCGGGTGAGTAACCGGCACTCGGGTGAGTAACTGGCACTAGGGTGAGCAACTGGCACTCGGGTGAGTAACTGGCACTAGGGTGAGCAACTGGCACTCGGGTGAGTAACTGGCACTCGGGTGAGTAACTGGCACTCGGGTGAGTAACTGGCACTAGGGTGAGTAACCGGCACTACGGTGAGCAACTGGCACTCGGGGGAGTAACCAGCATTCGGGGGAGTAACCGGCACTCGGGGGAGTAACCGGCACTCGGGGTGAGAAACCGGCACTCGGGGGAGTAACCGGCACTCGGGGGAGTAACCGGCACTCGGGGGAGTAACCGGCACTCGGGGGAGTAACCAGCACTACGGTGAGCAACCGGCACTAGGGTGAGCAACCGGCACTCGGGGGAGTAACCAGCACTCGGGGGAGTAACCGGCACTCGGGGGGGAGTAAGCGGCACTCGGGGGAGTAAGCGGCACTCGGATGAGAAACTGGCACTTGGGTGAGAAACTGGCACTCGGGTGAGTAACTGCCACTCGGGGGAGTAACCGGCACTCGGGTGAGTAACTGGCACTCGGGTGAGTAACCGGCACTAGGGTGAGTAACTGGCACTTGGGTGAGTAACTGGCACTAGGGTGAGTAACCGGCACTAGGGTGAGCAACTGGCACTCGGGTGAGTAACTGGCACTCGGGTGAGCAACCGGCACTAGGGTGAGTAACCGGCACTAGGGTGAGTAACTGGCACTCGGGTGAGTAACCGGCACTAGGGTGAGTAACCGGCACTCGGGTGAGTAACCGCCACTCGGGGGAGTAACCGGCACTACGGTGAGCAACTGGCACTCGGGGGAGTAACCGGCACTCGGGGGAGTAACCGGCACTCGGGGGAGTAACCAGCACTCGGGGGAGTAACCGGCACTCGGGGGAGTAAGCGGCACTCGGGTGAGAAACAGGCACTTGGGTGAGAAACTGGCACTCGGGTGAGTAACTGCCACTCGGGGGAGTAACCGGCACTCGGGGGAGTAACCGGCACTCGGGGGAGTAACCGGCACTTGGGTGAGAAACCGGCACAAGGGTGAGTAACCGGCACTCGGGGGAGTAACCGGCACTACGGTGAGCAACTGGCACTAGGGTGAGCAACTGGCACTCGGGGGAGTAACCGGCACTCGGGGGAGTAACCGGCACTCGGGGGAGTAACCGGCACTTGGGGGAGTAACCGGCACTTGGGTGAGAAACCGGCACTCGGGGGAGTAACCGGCACTCGGGGGAGTAACCGGCACTCGGGGGAGTAACCGGCACTCGGGGGAGTAACCGGCACTCGGGTGAGAAACTGGCACTCGGGGGAGTAACCGGCACTCGGGGGAGTAACCGGCACTTGGGTGAGTAACTGGCACTCGGGTGAGAAACTGGCACTCGGGTGAGTAACTGCCACCGGGGGAGTAACCGGCACTCGGGGGAGTAACCGGCACTCGGGGGAGTAACCGGCACTCGGGGGAGTAACCGGCACTCGGGTGAGAAACTGGCACTCGGGTGAGAAACTGGCACTCGGGTGAGTAACTGGCACTCGGGTGAGCAACTGGCACTCGGGTGAGAAACGGGCACTCGGGGGAGTAACCGGTACTCGGGGGAGTAACCGGCACTCGGGTGAGAAACTGGCACTCGGGTGAGTAACTGGCACTAGGGTGAGGAACTGGCACTCGGGAGAGTAACCGCCACTCGGGGGAGTAACCGGCACTCGGGGAGTAACCGGCACTCGGGGGAGTAACCGCCACTCGGGGGAGTAACCGGCACTACGGTGAGCAACTGGCACTCGGGGGAGAAACCGGCACTCGGGTGAGTAACTGGCACTCGGGTGAGCAACTGGCACTCGGGTGAGAAACGGGCACTCGGGGGAGCAACTGGCACTCGGGTGAGAAACGGGCACTCGGGGGAGTAACCGGTACTCGGGGGAGTAACCGGCACTAGGGTGAGTAACCGGCACTCGGGCGAGTAACCGCCACTCGGCGGAGTAACCGGCACTAGGGTGAGTAACCGGCACTCGGGTGAGTAACCGCCACTCGGGGGAGTAACCGGCACTACGGTGAGCAACTGGCACTCGGGGGAGTAACCGGCACTCGGGGGAGTAACCGGCACTCGGGGGAGTAACCGGCACTCGGGTGAGAAACTGGCACTCGGGTGAGAAACTGGCACTCGGGTGAGTAACCGGCACTAGGGTGAGCAACTGGCACTCGGGTGAGTAACCGCCACTCGGGGGAGTAACTGGCACTCGGATGAGCAACTGGCACTCGGGTGAGAAACGGGCACTCGGGTGAGTAACCGGCACTCGGGGGAGTAACCGGCACTCGGGTGAGAAACTGGCACTCGGGTGAGTAACTGGCACTAGGGTGAGCAACTGGCACTCGGGAGAGTAACTGGCACTCGGGTGAGTAACCGGCACTAGGGTGAGTAACCGGCACTCGGGTGAGTAACCGCCACTCGGGGGAGTAACCGGCACTACGGTGAGCAACTGGCACTCGGGGGAGTAACCGGCACTCGGGGGAGTAACCGGCACTCGGGGAGTAACCGGCACTCGGGGGAGTAACCGGCACTACGGTGAGCAACTGGCACTAGGGTGAGCAACTGGCACTCGGGGGAGCAACCGGCACTCGGGGGAGTAACCGGCACTCGGGGGAGTAACCGGCACTCGCGGGAGTAACCGGCACTCGGGGGAGTAACTGGCACTTGGGTGAGAAACCGGCACTCGGGGGAGTAACCGGCACTCGGGGGAGTAACCGGCACTCGGGTGAGAAACCGGCACTCGGGTGTGAAACCGGCACTCGGGGGAGTAACCGGCACTCGGGGGAGTAACCGGCACTCGGGTGAGAAACCGGCACTCGGGTGAGTAACCGGCACTCGGGGGAGTAACCGGCACTCGAGGGAGTAACCGGCACTCGGGGGAGTAACCGGCACTCGGGTGAGAAACTGGCACTCGGGTGAGTAACTGCCACTCGGGGGAGTAACCGGCACTCGGGGGAGTAACCGGCACTCGGGGAGTAATCGGCACTCGGGTGAGAAACTGGCACTCGGGTGAGTAACTGGCACTCGGGTGAGCAACTGGCACTCGGGTGAGAAACGGGCACTCGGGTGAGAAACGGGCACTCGGGTGAGAAACGGGCACTCGGGTGAGTAACCGGCACTCGGGTGAGTAACCGGCACTCGGGTGAGTAACCGGCACTCGGGTTATCAACCGGCACTCGGCTGAGTAACTGGCACTCGGGTGAGTAACTGGCGCTCGGGTGAGTAACTGGCACTTGGGTGAGTAACTGGCACTAGGGTGAGTAACCGGCACTCGGGTGAGCAACTGGCACTCGGGTGAGTAACTGGCACTAGGGTGAGCAACCGGCACTAGGGTGAGTAACTGGCACTAGGGTGAGTAACTGGCACTCGTGTGAGTAACTGGCACTAGGGTGAGTAACCGGCACTAGGGTGAGTATCTGGCACTCGGCTGAGTAACTGGCACTCGGGTGAGTAACCGGCACTCGTGTGAGTAACCGGCACTCGGGTGAGCAACCGGCACTCGGCTGAGTAACTGGCACTCGGGTGAGTAACTGGCACTCGGGTGAGTAACTGGCACTACGGTGAGTAACTGGCACTCGGGTGAGCAACTGGCACTCGGGTGAGTAACTGGCACTAGGGTGAGCAACCGGCACTAGGGTGAGTAACTGGCACTAGGGTGAGTAACTGGCACTCGGGTGAGTAACTGGCACTAGGGTGAGTATCTGGCACTCGGGTGAGTAACCGGCACAAGTGTGAGTAACCGGCACTCGGGGGAGTAACCGGCACTCGGGGGAGTAACCGGCACTACGGTGAGCCGTAACTGGCACTCGGGGGAGTAACCGGCACTCGGGGGAGTAACCGGCACTCGGGGGAGTAACTGGCACTCGGGTGAGCAACTGGCACTCGGGCGAGAAACTGGCACTCGGGTGAGTAACTGGCACTAGGGTGAGCAACTGGCACTCGGAAGAGTAACTGGCACTCGGGTGAGTAACCGGCACTCGGGGGAGAAACCGGTACTCGGGTGAGTAACCGGCACTCGGGGGAGTAACTGGCACTCGGGTGAGAAACCGGCACTCGGGTGAGCAACCGGCACTCGGGAGAGTGACCGGCACTCGGGTGAGTAACCGGCACTCGGGGGAGTAACCGGCACTCGGGGGAGTAACCGGCACTAGTGAGAGTAACTGTCACTAGGGTGGGCAACCAGCACTAGGGTGCGTAACTAGCACTAGGGTGACCAACTGGCACTAGGGTGAGTACATAGAATCCCTACAGTGCAGGAGGAGGCCATTCGGCCCATCGGGTCTGCACCAACCCCTGAAAGAGCACCTTACCTAGGTCCACGCCTCTACTCTATCCCTGTAACCCAGTAACCCCACCTCACCTTTTGGACACTAAGGGGCAATTTAATGTGGCCAATCCACCTTACCTGCACATCTTTGGACTGCGTGAGAAAATTGGAGCACCTGGAGGAAACCCACGCAGACATGGGGAGGACGTGCAAACTCCACACAGACACCGCAGGCCGGAATTGAACCTGGGTCCCTGGTGCAGTGAGGCAGCAGTGTTAACCACTGAGTAACCGGCACTAGGGTGAGCAAGTGGCACTGGGCTAAGTAACTGGCACTGTTGGTTCCTATGATGGGTAAACACCAACATGGATGGAATTGTCTGAATGCAGTGTTTCAATGTTTTCTATGGGACTCTTGTATTGAAGAATATCTTTAAATACAGGGTGGACTAATTTCCTGGAACAATCTGCACAGAAACTGACCTCAACATTGTCGGACTGGATGGAGGGAAAGATTGAAATGCAAAACACAACAGCTGCTTCAGCGTGGACTCTGTCAATAAATTTTCAAGCAATAAGCCTACTTTTCATTCACTAAGCAAGAAAAATAGCTGACAATCAGATAACATCATTACCAAATTTTGCAACATATCAAAAGTTCCAATAACAATGTTCTTTAACAAATGCTCCTGACATGCACAGGGAACACACAATGCAATACTGTTCCCTAAAACTAATGGCTGCAAGATTACAGGCTGTGAATTAATTGTTTTGTGATAACAAGCTCCTGACAGGTCAAGAGGAGATTGCATCAGGAATTTTATCCTATTGTCTTTAAGAACTGCAGTCTGAGGCTAATGTTAAGACCGCTGTTTGTAAGGGTTGTGTTTAAGATTAAAATATTATTTTCATACAACGTAAATAGTATGAAATACTGCTTCCAATATCATATGGTACTTTATCACTGACTTATATAGTGTGGTGACTATTTTTATGACTTATTCGCTATAGTGCTGCTGGATTAAATCCACTGGCATATTTATTTTGAAACATAGGTGTTAACTTGTTTATTTTCAATATGATAGCGTCTACTGAAAAAATATAGTAAAATATTTACCATGATGGAATAATGTTGTGTACAGGAAAATATACATTTTTATATTAAAGTAATGATTCCAAAATTAAAATTTAGGTTGTTAAGAAGGATGACTTAATTAATTTTTATATGCCTTAAGTAGGACACCCCTTTGCTTACAATCAACCAAGCATTTTGACATTATTTCTCTTTAGCTTTTTCACTGTAGGTCCCAGCACCTTTGTAAGCTCCCACATAGCCTGTATTTTCTGTAATATCTTCTCGGCCAGTTTTCCCTTTGCCTTTGCCATCTTGATCAAAACGCTCTTTATGGGAGCCTGTATATTTAGTTGCATCCGTTAGTCTGTCGACAGCACCAGCCTTTGTTACTTTCTAGGAAGGAAATATTATTTCATTAAGACAGAAAGGCACAGTTGATCCATGTGGCTATTTCTCACTGCAAGTCTGGACTCCAGATTTACACAATATACATTTATATTAATATATATACATATATTGATATATTTATATTGATACACACAGACAGTTCATTTGTTCATTCACATGCCAAGTACAACATATAAATTGCTATATTATATTATATTGATATATATTTATATTGATACATACAGACAGCCCATTCATATGCCAAGTACAATATATATTTATATTGATATATTATATATTATATTGATATTTATATCGAAACATACAGACAGCCCATTCACATGCCAAGTACAATATATATTTCTATTGATATATATATATTTATATATTATATTGATACATACAGACAGCCCATTCATGTGCCAAATACAATATATTGCTGTAGAAAAGGCAAAGAACAAGATTCACAACCCCGCAGAAACTGCTATTGAAAAAATGTAATAAACCAGTTTCAAGGGATCACATGATTCATATGGACAAATGGGATAAGCAACAAATGCCATGGCTTCAACACTTTTTTATTTATTCATTCATGGGATCCAAACATCGGTATTCCTAGCCCGTCCCAGTCAATCTTGAGAAGGCAGAGGTAAGCAGGCTTCTTAAACTGCTGCAGTCCCTTACAGCTGTTAGAAAGGGAGATCCAGCATTCTGAGCAGGCAGCATCGAAGAAACAGCATTGTATTTCCGAGTCAGGGTATTTATTGCGAGATTTTGAAGTGAGACATTCCATGCATCTATTATCCTTGTCCTTCTCGGCGATAGAGGTTGTGGGTTTGAATCATAGAATCTTCGTAGAATCTCTACAGTGCAGGAGGTCATTTGACCCATCAGGCCTGCACCAAGAATATGGTGCTACCTAGGCCCATCACTCTACCGAGGCCCCCTCCTTATCCCTGCAATCCCGTAACCCCACCTAACCTTTTGGACACTTAGGGGCAATATAGCATTGTCAATCCACCTATCCTGCACATCTTTGTACTGTAGGAAGAAACTGGAGCACCCGGAGGAAACACACGCAGACAAGGGGAGAACATGCAGACTCAACACACGCAGTTATACAAGGTTGGAATCAAACCGAGGTCCTTGGCACTGTTAGGCAGCAGTGCTAACCACGGTGCCACCCTTGGAAGGTACTGGTGAAGGAGCGTTGATGAGTTGCTGCAGTGCATCTTGTCATTGCAGCCATGGTGTGCCCGTGGCAGAGAGATTGAAGTTTATGGTGCTGGGGTGCCACTTAATCAGGCTGTTTTGTTCTGTATTAGTACCAAGCTTGCTAATGTTGTTAATGCAACAAGATAGGAGCTCTCGAGCACCATCTTAATAATGAGCGCAATCTACCCGAATGGGAACAGAGTCACATAACAAGCACGTTTAATAAGGTGTTTCCCAGTGCTTGGAGTGCCAAGAAACCCCACGCTATCGAATGGGACTCTGTTCCCATTCGGGTAGATTCGGGGCCTCAGAGGGGAACTCCCCGACGAGGCCGCACTTAGTCCCGTTTTCTGCATTAAGGAGCTCCGCTCGCTGGAACTCCTCAGAGCAGAAGGCGATAGGGGCGCCATCTCGACACCCTCCACCGATGTGATCCCCGAACTCTCTGCAAAACCCCAACTCACATATAAGGGGCTCCTCAGGCCCCTCCTGCACCCACACAGGACATCCCTGGACCCAATCACTGTTGCAGGAAAAATGGCAGCTTTGCACCTTGGCACTGCCAGCCTGGAAGTACCCTACCACCTGGGCACTTTGGCAGTGCCAGTGCCTGGCTGGCAGTGCCAAAGTGCCTGGGTGGCACCAGGAGTGCCTGGGTGCCACTCTGCCCTGAGGGCAAGCACTTGGAGGCCTCAAATCCCCTGGGAAACCCCCCATGAGTGACAATCTGTCAGGTCCCTGTTTGTGTAGACCAGCATTGATCAGTGCTCCCCCGAGATCGCAACAGTGAAGGGATTAGCTACCAACACCTTGGGTAGATCGTGGGAGAGCATATTAGAGTGAGACTAGCTGTCTCGCTCTAATATGCAGATTTGCTAAAAAGTGATCCGCCCACAATGAGCAGGAATCACTCTGCGACATCTCGCGAGATCGCATTAGATCCCGTGATGCGTGGCAAGCCAGGTAGATCACGGAAGAGGAATCTCCCGGCATCTACCGGCTGTGTCGCGCCGCACTGCCTTTCAGGCGTAACACGGCCGGTAGATCGTGCCCAGAATGTCAATTTTACGAGAAATTGATGTCCCTTGCTTGTAGTGATATTTGTCCTTTGTGAATAGATGATATTTAACCAACTTAGTACCTTGTATGGTTTAATTTTTCCATTCATTCAGCATCAAAATTATTTATAATCGAATGTCGCTCATTTTGTGTTTCACATTTAAAACCAGGAACACTAAATTTTAAAAATGAGACAAAAAAAACACCACACCGGCAACTTGATAAAAATGCACCTGGACTTGGTATTAAATCATTTTGAAGTGAATAATTATTTGTAAAGGGGAACTTTTTCCTGCGCCATTCAGTTTGAAACATTTTTGCCCTGTAGGTTCCTGGGCTAATGAACTGATAACAGAGTGGCAATGATAGTCGGGCACCTGAGATCTTTGTGAATGATGGGACAAGCAGCGTGCCCCTACCAATGAGACTTAAATATTGAGAAAGAAACAGGGGAACAGTGTCGGAGGCGAATTAGAGTGGGTGGATTCAATGTCAAATCAGGTACAGATAGATGAGACAGAAAGAAAGATTGGATTAGAGGAGAAAAAGACTGAAAGGAAAAATGAAAATGTAACAAAATAAAAGAAATGTAAACTTAAGAAGTCATGAACTCACCGTTATTTGTTAAACGAGATCCAGACCACTGTCTCCTAGAATCAAGAAACTCCATATTTTGACAAGACAGGAATCCAACGAAGTTTGAGGATTCTAGTAATTTTTTTGCTCTAAACATAAATAACTTTGATTTTTTGTTTTATACATTTTCAGAGTACTAGCAAAGTGATGGTAGGGGTTGTGGCGACGCTATCAAGCTCAGCAATAATCTGTTCACTGTCGCTCAGTTTGGGTTCTGCCAGGATCACTCAGCTCCTGGTCTCATTACAACCTTGGTCCAAACATGGAAAAAAGAGCTGAACATCCAGAGGCGAGGTAAGTGCAACTGCCCCTGAAATCAAGGCAGCATTTGACTGGGTGTGACAGAGTGAGTTTTAGAAAACCTGAAGACAATGGGAATCAGTTGGAAAACTCTCATTGGAGTCATACCTAGCACAAAGGCAGATGGTTATGGTTGTTGGAGGTTAATCATCTCAGTCCCGGGACATTGTTGTAGGAGTTCCTTGGGAATACACAATGAACGGTAGGACGTTAAGAAGTACAGAGGACAAGAGGGACATTTGGGTGCATGCCCAAAGATACCTGAAGGCAGCAGGACTGATAGATAATGTGGCTAAGAAGGCATATGGGATACTTGCCTTTATTAGCCGAGGCTTAGAATAGAAGAGGAGGGAGGTTATGATGGAACTGTATAAAATGCTTATTAGGCCACAGCTAGAATACTGTGTGCAGATCTGGTCACCGCACTATAGGAAGGATGTGATTGCACTAGAGAGGGTACAGAGAGGTTTCACCAGGATGTTGCCTGGGCTGGAGTGTTTCAGCTACGAAGAGAGGCTGACTGGGCTGGGGTTTATTCTCCTTAGAACAGAGAAGACTGAGGGGGGACTTGATTGAGGTGTACAAAATTATGAAGGACATAGATAGGGTAGATAGGAAGAAACCTTTCCCCTTAGCAGAGGGGCCAATAACCAGGGGATATAAATTTAAAGTAAGAGACAGGAGATTCAGAGGGGATTTGAGGAAAATCATTTTCGCCCAGAGAGTGATGGGAATCTGGAACTCACTGCCTCAAACGGTGGTAGAGATGGGAACCCTCAGAAAATTTAAGAGATGGGCACTTTAAATGCCACAGCATACAAGGCAATGGACCAAGTGTGGAAATAGGATTAGAATAGATGCAGACACGATGGGCCAAAGGGCTTCTTTCTGTGCTGAGAAACTCTATGACTATGAGATCAGAGGCTGGGAATTCTGTGCAGAATAACTCACCTCCTGACTCCTCAAAGCCTGTCCACCATCTATACATTGGATTTCCCCCATGTACAATAACCCCCCCATATAACATTTTAAAACACAAATAGGGAAAAGCCCCCCACCTTCACCCAAACGCCACCCCAAGAGAACCCACCCCCCCCCCCCCCCCCCGCCCTTGGGCTGCTGCTGACCTCCTCTTAAACGCTCCGCGAGATAGTCTAGGACCGGTTGCCACCGCCTGAGGAACCCTTGCACAGACCCTCGCAAGGCAAACTTTATCCTCTCCAGCTTGACGAAACCTGCCATGTCATTGATCCAAGCTTCCACACTAGGGGGCTTCGCATCCTTCCAGAGTAGCAAAATCCTCCATCGGGCTACCAGGGACGCAAAGGCCAGAATACCGGCCTCTTTCGCCTCCTGCACTCCCGGCTCGTCCGATACCCCAAAGAATGCCAATCCCCAGCTTGGCTTGACCCGGGCGTTCACCACCTTGGACATAGTCCTCGCAAAACCCCTCCAAAACCCATCCAGCGCCGGGCACGACTAGAACATATGGACGTGATTTGCCGGGCTCCCCGAGCACCTCTCACATCTGTCCTCCACCCCAAAGAACCTACTCAACCTCGCCCCTGTCATGTGCGCTCTGTGAGTAACTTTGAACTGTATTAGGCTGAGCCTGGCGCAAGAGGAGAAAGAATTAACCCTACTCAGGGCATCAGCCCACAGACCCTTATCTATCTCCTCCCCAAGCTCCTCCTCCCACTTGTCCTTTAACTCCTCCACCAAGGCCTCCTCCTCTTCCTTCAGCTCCTGGTAAATCACCGAAACCTTGCCGTCTCTGACCTATACACCCGAAATCACCCTGTCCTGAATCCCACGTGCCGGAAGCAGCGGGAATTCCCTCACCTGCCACCTCACAAACGCCCTCACTTGCATGCACCTAAAAGCGTTTCCCGGAGGTAGCCCAAACTTCTCCTCCAGAGCCCCTAGGCTCGCAAACGTCCCATCGATGAACAGGTCCCTCATTCTTCTAATCCCTGCCCGATGCCAGCTCTGAAACCCCCCGTCCATCCTTCCTGGGACGAACCGATGATTCTCCCGAATCGGGGACCACACCGAGGCTCCCACCACACCCTTGTGTCATCTTCACTGACCCCAGATCTTCAGCGTCGCCGCCACCACCGGACTCGTGGTGTACCTTGTCGGCGAGAGCGGCAGCGGTGCTGTCACCAGCACCCTCAGGCTCGTGCCCACACAGGACACCATCTCTAGCCTCTTCCACGCCGCCCCCTCTCCCTCCATTACCCACTTACGGATCATCGCCACATTGGCTGCCCAATAATAGCCACACAAATTCGGCAGCGCCAGGCCCCCCCTGTCCCTGCTACGCTCCAGAAACACTCTCTTCACCCTCGGGGTCTTATTCGCCCACATAAATCCCATGATGCTCCTGCTTACCCGTTTGAAAAAGGCCTTGGGGATCATAATGGGAAGGCACTAGAACACAATGAGGACCGTCATTTTGACCGACTGCACCCTACCCGCTCGTGAGAGTGGCAGCATATCCCATCTTTTAAAATCCTCCTCCATCTGCTCCACCAACCATGTCAAATTGAGCTTGTGCAGGGCTCCCCAACTCCTAGCTATTTGGATCCCTATGTACCAAAAGATCCTTTCCGCCCTCTTCAGCGGTAGCTTGTCTATCCCCCTTCCCTGGTCACCTGAGTGCACCACAAAGAGCTCACTCTTCCCTACGTTGAGTTTATACCCCGAAAAGTCCCCAAACTCCCTCAGGATCTGCATGACCTCCGCCATCCCCTCCACTGGATCTGCAACATACAACAACAGGTCGTCGGCATACAGCGACACCCGGTGTTCCTCTCCCCCCCGGACCAGTCCCCTCCATTTCCTGGACTCCCTCAGTGCCATGGCCAACAGTTCAATTGCCAGTGCAAACAACAAGGGGGATAAGGGGCACCTCTGCCTCGTCCCCCAGTACAGCCGAAAGTACTCCGACCTCCGCCGGTTCGTAGCCACACTCGCCACTGGGGCTCTATATAGCAGCCTGACCCAACAGGTGAACCCCTCCCCGAACCCAAACCTCCACAACACTTCCCAAAGATACTCCCACTCCACCCGATCAAAGGCCTTCTCCGCATCCATAGCTGCCACTACTTCCCCTTCCCCCTCCACCGAGGGCATCATAATCACATTAAGGAGCCTCCGCACATTTGTTTAGCTGCCTACCCTTCACAAATCCCGTCTGGTCCTCATGAATCACCCCCGGGACACAGTCCTCAATTCTCGTAGCCAGCACCTTTGCCAGCAACGTAGCGTCAACATTGAGGAGCAAGATCGGTCTATACGACCCACATTGCAATGGATCCTTGTCCCGCGTCAAGATCAAGGAAATCAGCGTCCTGGACATTGTCGGGGGCAAGGTGCCCCCCTCTCTCGCCTTATTAAAAGTCCTCACTAGCAACAGGCCCAGCAGGTCCACGTATTTCCTGTAGGATTCAACCGGGAACCCATCCGGCCCCGGGGCCTTCCCCGCCTGCATGCTCCCCAATCCTTTAACCAGTTCCTCCAGCCCAATCGGCGCCCCCAAACCAGCCACCTCCTCCTCCTCCACCCTCGGGAACCTCAGCTGGTCTACGAATCGTCACATCCCCTCCTCCCCTGCTGGGGGTTCAGACCTGTACAGATCCCCATAGAAGTCCCTAAATACCTTGTTTATTCTCACCGCACTCTGCACCGTATTCCCCCCTCTATCCTTAACTCCACCAATCTCCCTCGCTGCCACCCTCTTACGAAGCTGATGTGCCAGCATCTGACTCACCTTCTCCCCATACTCATACGTCACCTCCTGCGCTTTCCTCCACTGTGCCTCTGCTTTCCCCGTGGTCAATAGGTCGAATTCCGTCTGGAGGTTCCGTCGCTCCCTAAGTAGCCCCTCCTCGGGGCCTCTGCATACCTCCTGTTTACCCTTAGAATCTCCCTCCCCTCTCTCTTCTCCCTGTGGGCCCTAATGGAGATTAGCTCTTCCCTGACCACCGCCTTCAACGCCTCCCAGACTACCCCCACCTGCACCTCCCCGTTGTCGTTGGCCTCCAAATATCTTTCAATACACCCCCGCACCCGCCCGCACACCTCCTCATCCGCCAACAGTCCCACATCGAGGCGCCACAGCTGGCACTGGTCCCTCTCCTCCCCCAACTCCAGCTCCACCCAATGCGGGGCGAGGTCTGAGATGGCTATGGCCGAATATTCCATTCCCTCCACTTTCGGGATTAGCGCCCTACTCAAAATGAAAAAATCTATCCGGGAGTAGGCTCTATGGACGTGGGAAAAGAAGGAAAATTCCCTGGCCAGCGGCCTGGCAAACCTCCATGGATCCACTCCCCCCATCTGGTCCATAAACCCCATGAGTACCTTGGCCGCAGCCGGCCTCTTACCCGTCCTGGACCTAGAGCGGTCCAGTGCTGGGTCCAGCACCGTGTTGAAGTCCCCCCCCCCCCATTATCAAGCTTCCTACCTCCAGATCCGGAATCCGACCCAACATGCGTTTCATAAATCCGGCATCATCCCAATTCAGGGCATATACGTTCACCAGTACCACCCGTACCCCCTGCAACCTACCACTCACCATCACATATCGACCTCCATTATCCACTACAATATTCAGTGCCTCGAACGCTTCCCCACCATGTTCTTCGCATCCAGCCCTGAATGAAAGACCTGCCCTACCCATCCCTTTCTCAGCCTAACCTGATCTGCCACCTTCAGATGTGTCTCCTGGAGCATAACCACGTCTGCCTTCAGTCCCTTTAAGTGCGCGAACACCCGGGCCCTTTTGACCGGCCCGTTCAGGTCCCTCACATTCCAAGTTATCAGACGGATCGGGGGCTACTCGCCCCCCATCCCTGCCGACTAGCCATCTCCTTTTCTGGGCCAGCCACATGCCCGCGCCTCCTGCACCCTCCAGTCCCCCAGGCAGCGGACTCCCGTCCCGACTACCTCTCCTCCTTCCAGCTCCCTTTTGGCCAATGCAGCAGCAACCCAGTTCCCCCCCCCCCTCCCCATCCCCCACGCTAGATCCACATCTAGCCATTTTGCTCCCGCCATGACAGTCCCGTAAGTCAGCTGACTCCTGCTGACCCCGGCCTCTCCTGCCATTCCATCGACCCCCCAGTGTGAGAATCCCCCCACCCCTTGGCAGTCAGTGTGCGCTCCTCTCCAGCACCGCCCTTGCCCCCCTGGCCCCACCCCCATCCTTCCCTAACGCGGGAAAAAGCCCACGCTTTTCTGAGCCGGCCCCGCCCCCTCTGGCGCATCTCCTTTTTGCGGCCTTACCCCAACTCCCCATCCCCGGACCTCCACCCCCCCTCTTCCTCCGTGGGGCCCTGCCCCTCCAACACTGCCGCCCACACTCTCCCACAGCCCCAACATCAAATCCATTCACCCATCCCCACCCAGCACTCAAATAAAAAAAACATTCCCCAAATGCGGTAAACACAGTAAACATCCCCCCACGACAAACCCTCAATTTGAGTCCAACTTTTCAGTCTGTATAAAGATCCATGCCTCGTCAGGCGTTTCAAAATAGTGGTGCCGATCTTGGAATGTGACCCACAATCGCGCTGGCTGCAGCATCCCGAACTTCACCCCCTTCCAATGGAGCACCGCCTTAGCCCGGTTGAAACCAGCCCTCTTCTTAGCCAACTCCGCACACCAGTCCTGGTAAATTCGGATCTCCGTGTTCTCCCACCTGCTGCTCCGCTCTTTTTGGCCCATCTCAGGACACACTCTCTGTCCATAAGGTGGTGGAACCTCACCACTACAGCTCTTGGTGGCTCGTTGGCTTTGGGTCTCCTCGCCAGGACCCAATGAGCCCCATTCAGCTCCTAGGGCCTCGGGAAAGCTCCCGCGCCCATCAGCGAATTGAGTATCGTGCTCATATATGCCCCGGCATCGGGCCCCTTCACTCTTTCAGGGAGACCCAGAATCCGAAGATTCTTCCTCCTCGACCTATTCTCCAGGTCCTCGAATCTTTCCGCCCACCTCTTGTGCAGCGCCTCGTGCGCCTCCACCTTCGCCGCCAGGCCCAAGATCTCATCCTAGTTCCAAGAACATAAGAACTAGGAACAAGAGTGGGCCATCTGGCCCCTCGAGCCTGCTCCGCCATTTAATGAGATCATGGCTGATCTTTGTGGACTCAGCTCCACTCTCCGGCCCGTACACCATATCCCCGAATCCCTTTATTCTTTAGAAAGGTATCTATCTTTTTCTTAAAAACGTTTAAAGAAGGAGCCTCAACTGCTTCACTGGGCAAGGAATTCCAGAGATTCACAACCCTTTGGGTGAAGAAGTTCCTCCTACACTCCGTCCTAAATCTACTTCCCCTTATTTTGAGGCTATGCCCCCTAGTTCTGCTTTCCCCGACCAGTGGAAACAACCTGCCCGCATCTATCCTATCTATTCCCTTCATAATTTTATATGTTTCAATAAGATCCCCCCGCATCCTTCTAAACTCCAATGTACAGTCCCAGTCTCTTCAACCTCTCGTCATAATCTAATCCCCTCAACTCTGGGATCAACCTAGTGAATCTCCTCTGCACTCCCTCCAGTGCCAATATGTCCTTTCTCAGGTAAGGAGACCAAAACTGAACACAATACTCCAGATGCGGCCTCACCAACACCCTGTACAATTGCAGCATAACCTCTCTAGTCTTGAACTCCATCCCTCTAGCAATGAAAGACAAAACTCGATTAGCCTTCTTAATCACCTGTTGCACCTGCACACCAACTTTTTGCAACTCGTGCACCAGCACACCCAGGTCCCTCTGCACAGCAGCATGTTTTAACATCTTACCGTTTAAATAATAATCCATTCTGCTGTTATTCCTCCCAAAATGGATAGCCTCACACTTGGCATCATTGAATTCCATCTGCCAGACCCTAGCCGATTCACCTAACCTATCCAAATCCTTCTGCAGACTTCCGGTATCCTCTGCACTTTTTGCTTTACCACTCATCTTGGTGTCGTCTGCAAACTTTGACACATTGCACTTGGTCCCCAACTCCAAATCGTCTATGCAAATTGTGAACAACTGCGGGCCCAACACTGATCCTTGTGGGACCCCACTAGTTACAGGTTGCCAACCAGAGAAACACCCATTTATCCCCGGTCTCTGCTTTCTGTTAGTTAACCAATCCTCCACCCATGCTACCACTTTACCCTCAATGCCATGCATCTTTAGTTTATGCAGCAACCTTTTGTGTGGCACCTTGTCAAAAGCTTTCTGGAAATCCAGGTATACCACATCCATTGGCTCTCCGTTATCTACTGCACTGGTAACGTCCTCAAAAAATTCTACCAACTGCCCCGCTATTTCCTCCTTAATGATAGATTCCAGCATTTTCCCTACAACCGAAGTTAAGCTTACCGGCCTATAATTACCCGCTTTCTGCCGACCTCCTTTTTTAAATAGTGGTGTCACGTTTGCTACTTTCCAATCCTCTGGGACCACCCCAGAGTCTAGTGAATTTTGATAAATTATCACTAGTGCGTTTACAATTTCCCTAGCCATCTCTTTTAACACTCTGGGATGCATCCCATCAGGGCCAGGAGACTTGTCTACCTTTAGCCCCATTAGCTTGCCCAATACTGCCTCCTTAGTGATTACAATCATCTCAAGGTCCTCACCCATCATATCTTTATTTCCATCAGTCACTGGCATGTTATTTGTGTCCTCCACTGTGAAGACTGACCCAAAAATCCTGTTCAGCTCCTCAGCCATTTCCCCATCTCCTATTATTAAATCTCCCTTCTCATCTTCCAAAGGACCAATATTTACCTTAGCCACTCTTTTTTGTCTTATATATTTATAGAAGCTTTTATCTGCTTTTATGTTCTGAGCCAGTTTACCTTCATAGTCTACCTTACTCTTCTTTATAGCTTTTTTAGTAGCTTTCTGTTGTCCCCTAAAGACTTCCCAGTCCTCTAGTCTCCCACTAATTTTTGCCACTTTGTATGTTTTTTCCTTCAATTTGATACTCTCCCTCACCTCCTTAGATATCCACGGTCTATTTTTTCCCCTTTCTACCGTCTTTCTTTTTTGTCAGTATGAACCTTTCCTGAACACTGTGAAAGATCGCTCGCAAGGTTCTCCACTGTTCCTCAACTGCTTCACCATGAGGTCTTTTCTCCCAGTCTACCTTAGCTAGTTCTTCTCTCATCCCATTGTAATCACCTTTGTTTAAGCACAAAACACTAGTATTTGATTTTACCTTGTCATCCTCCAACTGTATTTTAAATTCCACCATAATGTGGTCGCTCCTTCCAAGAGGATCCCGAACTATGAGATCATTAATCAATCCTGCCTCATTACACAGGACCAGATCTAGGACCGCTTGTTCCCTTGTAGCTTCTCCGAAGCTTTTTGCCGCACCTCCCGGATTGCCGCCCCTTGGGCCTTCTGGGTCTCCACAAGCTTCTCAATCGCCGCCTTTGGCGCCAGCATTTCTGTCTTCAGCTCCTCAAAGCAGCGTTTAAGAAGCTCCTGCTGCTCCTGCGACCACTGTGCCCACGCTGCTTGGTCTCCACCCGCCGCCATCTTGCTTTTCCTCCCTCGCACTTTTCGCTGCACCAGGAGCACTTTTTTAGCCGCTCCACTCCTGGTCCAATCCATATAATGTTGGGGGGACCTTGCTGTCGCCTTCCCACATTGGAAGCCGTCGAACAACTGCCATTGGGGCCCCACTGAAGAGCAGCAACAAACCAAGGCTCTTCTGACAGCACCTTCCATACCAGTGATCTCTACCACTTAGAATGACAAGGGTAGCAGATGCATGGAAACACCACTACCGCTTGCAAGTTTCCTTCAAGCTGCTCACCATCCTGACTTGGAAATATATCGCCGTTCCTTCACTGTCGCTGGGTCAAAATTCTGGAAATTCCATCCTAACAGCACTGTGGGCGTATCTACACCATACAGACTGCAATAGAAGGTAGCTCACTACCACCTTCTCAAGAGTAATTGGGGATGGACAATAAATGCTGGCCTAGCCAGAATGCCCTTATCCCATTAACAAATACAAATAAGCCTATCTCCAGAAATAACAAAACTAAATATAAAACCCCTTTAGAGATACACTAACAAGAATAGGGTGAAAGAATTTGTGGTTTTCTGTGGCACACTCTACCCAATGCAGTGCTACTGATGGTGATTCTGGTAGACATCAACATCTGTAGTTGTTTTATTTAATAGTCTGCACATGATGTAGCAAATCAAGACTTCCACGTACTTAATGAGTGACAGAGCAGTGTACCGTGCAGACTCTGGTAAGATTTGATTGAGATGTTTAAAATAATGCAGGGATTAGACTGTGTTTGCATAGATAAATTATTTCAAGTGGGTTAATTGTAAAGAGCCAAGGGTTGTTAGTTGCTGAAGGAGAGATGTCAGTTAGGTTTGGCACAGTGGCGCAGTTATTAGCACTGCTGTCTCACGGTACTGGGGACCCGCATTCGATCCTGGCCCCGGGTCACTGTCTGTATGGAGTTTGCACATTCTCCCCATCTCTGCGTGGGTCTCACCCCTACAACCCAAAAATGTGTAGGGTAGGTGGATTGGCCGTGCTAAATGGCCCCTTAATTGGAATTCTTTTTTAAATTTAAAAAAGTGTAGATGTTGGTAGATTCTTCTTTTCCCAATGCAGAAGTTGATCTGTTCCCTTCCTGTCCTGTCGTTTTTGCATGTTAGTACATTCCCAACCCTCACCAACAATGCCCTGTGTCTAATGATTGTGTCGTGTATGAAAGCTGTCCAGACATGTGATGTTCCTGTCCTCACCAATGAATTTGTGCTGATTCACTCACCGTCACGCCAACACTTGCTGGATCTTTTCCAGCAATCAACTTGTAGGCTGCCTCAATCGATTCCTCCTTACTTTTGCCTTTGAATCTTTTTGGTGCGAGTTCTGCCAAAGCATTTTTAAACTCCGCAAATGTGATTACTCGAGCGGTCTTGGCTCTGTGCACAAACGTAATTACAATGCTGCATTTTTGATGAAACAATAGGCAAGGTGAATTCTGCAGCTAACCAGCAGTTACAAAGTTGATGTTTACAAACAGAAAAACTTCATGTTAAAATTACTGCAGGATTGTGCCAGGAATAAAATATTAAGGAATGTGGCTGTGTTTAACTTTCTGATTTATGTTTTCTTATATTTGCAAAAAGCTTGATTAATAAAGAATTTATTACCATTTCTTTTGCATTCTTTGTCAAAGGAAATTGGATTTACTTTTATATTAACCTGAGAAGATTAAATGAGGATAATGTCTTTCAACAACAAAGGTGGGAAACTATGTGGAACCACTTGGACTATATACTTGACATGGAATGTATACTGTGCATATCAAGAATATTGCAATTGCATTGAGGCACCTCCAGAGTGGAATATGCTGTATGGAGACGTTCAATTTTATTGCACTTTTTATAATATTCAATTTGAAATGTTTTGGAATGTACTTTAAAACAAATTCTGAATAAAGTATATTTTGGGAGTAAAAATTAAATAAGGCCGTTTTTTAGAAAAACTTGAACATTCTGAAATCAGAACCAAGACAAGATGTGCTGAAATGTACAAATCAGTCATTGCTTCAAAAGAGGAAGACAGATTAATACAGGTTGTTCATTAGTTAACAATCTGGAAAGCTATATTTCACTTGAAAATGTATGAATTAACAGCATTAAATATCTTTTGGCTGAATGCAGATGAGGTAAAGATGCCACTTGAAGTTGTCACTAAGCTGCGCAGATCATTCACTGATACATGAGGTGTCGGAGATAGCCCAGTAGTTATTGAACAGTGGGCTGTTCATTGGGGATGGAGTCATGATTACTGAGTGTTGGACTGAAATAGCTCACACCAATTTACTTAAAAGCTGAGCATAACCATTACAGAATGCCCAATGGACCTTTATTCCATTTGTTTGAACTAAATAAGAGAGGTTTCAAAATTGAAAGGAGACTGTTTTATAACATTCATACTCCATCAAAAGTTTACTTATATCAATCATGAAATATACTTTCATTTTCGGGACCTTGAATAATGACTTGCTGCTAAATTATTCAATACAGGATGTGCAATGTTTTATGTTAAAACAAATTTCATGTACCTACTTCACTTTTGAAAAGACAATGTCCACATCAGTTGAGGTGACTGTTTTGCCATCAATGATTTTGCAGTCTTTGCACAGCTTGGCCCAGTTTTTCCCGGTCATTTCATTACCAGTTGCTTTGGTGTCTCCATATGCTGCAAACTTCTTAAATGACTCCTGTAGAGTTTCCATGTTAACTAAGCCTCCTTCTGCCATCATCCAAATTACAGCTGAAAAATTGAAACATAAAGAAAAAGGGTAACCGACTGACAAGTAGGTTTGGGATCATTACCTACTTACATTTAAATTTCGCTCTTTTCCAGGACTAGTCTTAAGTATTAATTAAGATCCTTTCAGAATGTTAACAACCTTATAAGTTAGCTCTGCAGTGTAATTAGTTGCAAGGCAGTATAATTAGTTGCATAACCAGCCTTGAGCTGTCAATATTAGAGAAATGAAGATTGACTACTATGACCGATTAGCACTGTTGCTTCACAGCGCCAGGGACACCGGTTCGATTTCCGCTTGGGTCACTGTTTGTGCGGAGTCTGCACGTTCTCCCCGTGTCTGCGTGGGTTTCCTCTGGGCACACAGTTTCCTCCCACAAGTCCCGAAAGATGTGCTTGTTAGGTGAATTGGACATTCTGAATTCTCCGTCAGTGTACCCGAACAGGCGCCGGAGTGTTGTGACTACAGGATTTTCACAGTAACTTCATTGTAGTGTTAATGTAATCCTACTTGCGACACTAATAAAAGATTAATAAAAGATTATTATTATGACCATCAAAATGATATTGAGCAGTTGTCTTACAGTGCCAGGGACCGGGGTTCGATTCTGAACTTGGGCGACTGTTTGGAGTTTGCACATTCCCCCGAGTCTGTGTGGTGTCCTCAGGGTTAATCCCACAGTCAAAGATGTGCAAGTTAGGTGGATTAGCCATGCTAAATTGTCCTTCGTGTCGGGGATTAGGCCTAGATGGGGTACTCCTTTGGGGGGTCGGTGCAGACTTGATGGGTCGAATGGTCTCCTACTCCACTGTAGGGATTCTATGAAGGAATTCCAGTTAGAAGATTTCCTCCATGCACTGTATCTAACCAAATTGTAAATACATCCCTTCTCAATGATCTGAAATATTAACCCCTTTTCTCTCCACAGATGCTACCTGATCTGCTGAATATTTCCAGCATTTTCTGTTTTTCAGATTTCCAACATGTTTTTGCTTTTGCTTCATCAATAAATTGTTGATTTCATTTAACATAATATGCAAAGGAAATTTCCTTCCACTACAGTTGTATTGTTTTACTTTTTGTTTGTATTTGTTCGCAAAGAAATTAGCATTTATATAAAGCTTTCAGTGACGACTCGATATCTTGCAGTTCTTTGCAGCTAATGAAGTACTTTTTGAAGTAATGTAGGAAATACAGCTGCTAATATGTGCACAATAACCTTCCTATTACAGCAATCTGAAAATGAACAGTTACTTTATTGTTGTGGTGTTAATTGGGGGATAAATATTGGTCAGGATCGTGGCGATAACTCCCCTACTCTTTTTCAGAACAGTGTCTTAGATTCACGCAAGCAGGTGATTGGGATCGGAGTTTAATGTCTCAGTGAAAGACAGCACCTACAAATTTACAGCACTCCCTCAGTAATGTACTGCTGTTGTTTTTGTTTGTTTTCAAGCCCAGAAGTTGGACTTGCACCTGAACCTCGTAACACAGTGGGCAAGAGTGCTACCAGTTGAGCCATGGTGACACAAAATAATCTCTAATCACCCCTAATGAACAATACTTAATAGATCTAATGGTCCCACTAAATTGGAAACTTCCAATGAGACTGCAATTAATTCTATAGTTCAATGGTAGCCCATCTGGGTTCTAAGAGTGGCCCACAAAACATTTTATTGACTGTTACCCATGTGCAGGATTACCACATTCCTCTGATTTCCAACTGGTAGATTTTCCCTCTCGATATGATTGAAGTGATATGCACATAAAGCAAGGGTAAGAGAAGTCAGGTGCATGCTGATTAGACACAGCATTGACTGTGAGAGCTGTGCACTGCCTCTGCCCAAAGTTTAAATATTTATTTTGTTTTGATCAATTGAAGTTGATGATATGTTATGTTGTAGGTGTAACATAAGCGGCTTCCTTGTGGTGCACTTGACAAAGGAAGGTTCAGACGTGGAGATAACTTCAACACGTTTATTAAACTATTTACACTTCTATTACTCGGGTTCGACACTACTGCTAATCCTACTATAGCTACCCAGACTGACTAACCAGTTGCTGCAATCCACATGGTGGGTGTAATATTGAATCAACCCTGTGTCTCTGCTCACTGACTGTCTCCACTGGAAAGAGGCAGATCATGTGTGTGGTGTCCTTTATATATGGGTTGGTGTAATGCCCTCTTGTGGTCGTGTCACCTCTGTGTGTATCATGAATGTCCATTGGTCGTGTCCTATCTAACTGATCCATTGGTTGAGTGTGTGTGTGTGTGTGTGTGTGATGTTTCTGGTGCTTCCTCCAGTGTCTAGCTAGCATACATGTATTTACATTGATGCACATCACCTTATCCCCCCTTTTTTATATGTTACATATTTTCTGCACACTTTAAGAAAATTGAACAAAAGACAGGTAGATAGGTTAAGGTATATACAAGTCATGGGAACAGTGATTAAACAATAAGTCCAAATCATTCGTGTGAGTCCAAAAACCATCAATCATCATGGTCAAATGTCTCTCTTGGTTATGAACGCCACCAATATCCCTGTGCCACAGGAACCAAGGAGTGGTCAAATCACTTCGCTGTCTGATTTGGAGTCCCTTTCGTTTTTCGATGTTTGTGATGGTGCTGTCGGATAGCATCTTGTAGCTGATAAGGTGTTGACGTTGAAGAGGTACCATCAACAGTATCATTCGAGGTCATGAATGTGCCATATGTTGAAGTTGGATAAGACTGTACATACTGGTTCTGGCCACGTGCTGTGCTGGAAGGGTGATCCTGCTGAGAACCGTTGAAGCTTGTCGACTTGGAAACAGAATTGCTGCTCGCATAAATACCTGGTGATGGTGTGAATCTAGAACTTTGCATCTGACAGGAATATGCCGTCTGGCCAGGCTGGGGTGCAGCAAATCCTGGGCTGTAACTAAGGCATCCAGTCTGTAGTGCAGGTAGCGCTTGCGGTAGTCCTCCTTCGGTCTTGATTCCATTAGTGGGCAATCCGTAGTGCTAGCCTGTTTGATAATATGCTGCATAGACTGCTGGCTGCTGCATGCCTGAATACTGGGTTTGTCCAGCATGAGCTGTCATTGGCTGCACTGCTGGTGTGGAGAAAATGTGTGGATATAGCTGTGGTGAATATTGGTGTATTCCTCTTGGACTGTAGCCACTGCTTGTTATTACTGACCCAGTGTAATTGTTAAGTGATCCATCTCCTGTCGTTGTGGCATCTGCTGTCACCCTGAGCGTGCCATCACGGAGGTTGCGGCACTCCCTGTCTGGAGTAAAGTCCGGCTTACGTGAATCAGAGTCGGCGTTTGGTTGCTCCCCATCTGGAGTCTGGTCTGTTTTAACTGAGTCAGTGTTGGTTTGTTGATGCTCCCCGTCCGGAGTCTTAGCAGGTTCACTGGAGTCAGCTGAGATTTCTTGAAGCTGCTCGTCTGGAGTCGGAACATGCAGGAATGCATCGACTTGTGGAGAGGTTCGAGCGAATGAGGGGGGAAGTATCATGGTGTCACCGGAGTCACCAGTGGTCTCACAGTGATCGGCGAGTGCCTCTGTACACATTAGCTGAGGTCTGTCACTTTGCACATCTTGCATGGGAAGTGGGATGGTGTCGTCACTCGTCTCACATGCCGTGGGTAGATCCTCAGTAGCTGCTTGTTGTTCACTTGGGTTGGGTAAATTGTCAGAGTCTTCATCTGGTGGTGCAAACAATGTGGGTGGACGGTCATTGTCTTGCTGATGTCCTTCATTTGGGCTTGGACTGTCATCGTCGCTTTGTTCTTCACTGTAGCATGATAGACCGTCACGGTCGTCCTGCTGTGCACTGGAGCGTGGTAGACTGTCATAGTCTTCTTGCTGTTTACTTGAGCATGGCAGACTTGAATCGTCTGCCGCTAGTTGGTCAGAGGAGGTTGCTAGACCCTCATGGTCTTGTTCCTGCAAGGACTGCGCGTCAGAGTCTTGCATTGCTTCTATCGTGGAGTCTGTGCACGAGCTCGCTGTGGAGGCTTGTGACATTGGAGTCACTTCTTGTTCGTGCAAGGACTGTGCTCTGGAGTCTTGCGTTTCTGCAATTGTGGGATCTGTCCACGAGCTCGCTGTCTTCCAAGACCACATCATCACGTTTTGTGTTGGAGCTGGCATTGGGCTCGCGAAGTCCAGAGAAAATGTAAAGGTCGGTGTCGAAGTATTCAAGGTCGGAATCATCGGTTTGGGCGTAGGTAACTGCTTGTTGCAGGGTTCTTCGGAGGTTAATTTCATTTCATGGTTCAATTTGTGGCATTGTGCTGTCATTCCAATGAAAGAAGGTTGTTTTACAGCTTTAAAAGATTTTTTCTTTGATTTGGGATGTTTCCCCTTTAAATGGGCGTGGTCCAGGGCCTCTGACGTCATGGCGCATGTGACATCATACGTAGGAAGCGTTTGCGCATGCACATATCACTGTTCCTGTACCGGGGGCCGTTTTCGCGATTGCGCAAACAGATCTCCCCGTTCTGTGTGCTTCTCGTGCAACTGCGCAAGTGCAGTCCCTTTAGAAAGATGCCGCCGATCAAAACTGTTCTCTGCTCCGGGATCCCGGCCTCGTGGTGAGTACTGGCGCTTCTCTTACCTTTTCTTGCTGATTGGAGTGTGTTTTCCTCACAGTATTTGCCGAATTTGTCCAGGACTGCCTGGAAGTCGCTCCTGTTTTGCCCTTTGGAGAACTTGAATTTTAAAAAGATTTCTTCTGCTCTGGCACCGGCGATGGTGAGCAGAAGCTCTGTCTTTTCAGCATCGGCCACGTTGTCTAGTTCGGCTGCTACCAGGAAGATTTCAAACATTTGCCTGAATACCCGCCAGTTTACGCGAAGATCGCCGTGGCACTGGAGCCCGGCTCTCGAACATCAAGAAAGCACAACAGCGCCTATACTTCCTCAGGAAACTAAGGAAATTCAGCATGTCCATATTGACTCTTAACAAATTTTACAGATGCACCATAGAAAGTATCCTATCGGGCTGCATCACAGCCTGGTATGGAAACTGCTCGGCCCAGGACCGCAAGAAACTTCAGAGAGTCGTGAACACCGCCCAGTCCATCACACGAACCTGCCTCCCATCCATTGACTCCATCTACACCTCCCGCTGCCTGGGGAAAGCGGGCAGTATAATCAAAGATCCCTCCCACCCGGCTTACTCACTCTTCCAACTTCTTCCATCGGGCAGGAGATACAGAAGTCTGAGAACACGCACAAACAGACTCAAAACAGCTTCTTCCCCACTGTCACCAGACTCCTAAATGACCCTCTTATGGACTGACTGCATTAACACTACACCCTGTATGCTTCATCCGATGCCAGTGCTTTTGTAGTTACATTGTATATGTTGTGTTGCCCTATTATGTATTTTCTTTTATTCCCTTTTTCTTCTCATGTACTTAATGATCTGTGTGAGCTGCTCGCAGATAAATACTTTTCACTGTACCTCTGTACACGTGACAATAAACAAATCCATTCCAATCCAATCTTGTCTGGGTATCGTTGCTGGTTGTCACTGTACGCTGAGGTATGGCTATATGGATTGAAACAGTTCACTGCTAGTACCATGATTTGTTATGTTCTAGGTGCAACATAAGCGGCTTCCTTGTGGTGCACTTGACAAAGGAAGGTTCAGACATGGAGATAACTTCAACACGTTTATTAAACTATTTACACTTCTATTACTCGGGTTCGACACTACTGCTAATCCTACTATAGCTACCCAGACTGACTAACCAGTTGCTGCAATCCACGTGGTGGGAGTGATGTTGAATCAACCCTGTGTCTGTACTCACTGACTGTCTCCACTGGAAAGAGGCAGATCATGTGTGTGGTGTCCTTTATATATGGGTTGGTGTAATGCCCTCTTGTGGTCGTGTCACCTCTGTGTGTATCGTGAATGTCCATTGGTCAACTTCCGGTTGCGGCTATGCGGAGCTAAGTCACACATTCGGTGGCTCCTGCAAAAAACAGACTATTGGGATCTATTCAGAGCCCCAACGGAATTCTTTTGATGTTTCCCGGTGTGGGAAGGAGATTACAATAGTTCCCCGACAGTATATGGCTTTTACCGGGAGCGGGGCGACTAAAAAGGTGGTGGTGGACCCGAAGAAGGTGCGAGGGAAGAAGAACAAAATGGCGGCGGGCGGAGACCAGGCAGCATGGATGCAGTGGGCGCAGGAGCAACAGGAGGTTATCCAGCGCTGCTTCAGAGAGATTAAAGCGGACCTGCTTGAGCCGATGAAGGCTTCTATTGATAAGCTGCTAGAGACACAGACGGCCCAGGGGGTGGCGATCTGCGAGGCCCGACAAAAGATCTCCGACAACGAGGACGAGATCTTAGGCCTGGCGGTAAAGGTGGAGGCGCACAAGGTGCTCCACAAGAAATGTCAGGAGCGGTTTGAGGAGAATGAGAATCAGTCGAGGCGGAAGAATCTGCGGATTCTGGGCCTCCCGGAGGGGCTGGAGGGGCCGGACGTGGGGGCCTATGTGTCACCATGTTGAACTCGCTGATGGGAGCGGGGTCCTTCCAGGGGCCCCTGGAGCTGGAAGGGGCCCATATAGTGCTGGCGAGGAGGCCCAAGGCTAACGAGCCTCCGCGGGCGGTGCTGGTGCGGTTTCATCGGTTCGCTGATCGGGAGTGTGTGCTCAGGTGGGCCAAGAAGGAGAGGAGCAGCAGGTGGGAGAACGCGGAGGTTCGAATGTACCAGGACTGGAGTGCGGAAGTGGCGAAGAGGAGGGCCGGGTACAATCGAGCAAAGGTGGTGCTGCACAGGAAGGTGGTGAAGTTTGGCATGTTGCAGCCGGCGCGACTGTGGGTCACCTACAAGGACCGGCACCATTGTTTTGAGTCTCCGGAGGAGGCGTGGGCCTTTGTTCAGGCCGAGAGGTTGGACACAGATTGAGGGTCGGGATGGGCGTTTGGGGACTGCGGTTGATATGTAACTTTTTGAGGGGGGGTCCTTTGCTCTTGTTATTTTTGTTTTTTGTTTGTTTCTTTTCTCTTTCTGGTCCGGTGAGGGTGGTTAGGGCGGGTTGGGCACTGTTTTGGTTGGGTTGGTCGGGAGGGCTCTTGGAGGGGGGTAAGCAAATGGAACAGGGGTGGATGGCCGGTGGTGAGATGGGGCCCCGCGGGGGAGGGGGAGAGGCCCGAGTCGGGGGTGAGGGGACAGGGCCTGTAAAAGGATCTGCGTCAGAGGTGGCGAGGCCGGGTAGGTGGAAAGCGCGGGCTTTTTCCCGCGTTGAGGACTGGAGGGGGCGGGGCCAGGGCGGGGAAGCAAGGGCTGTTTCCCGCGCTTAGGATGGAAGGGGGAGGGGGAGAGCCTGAGGATGGGGAACGGAAGAGGAGGGTGTGTCACACAATGGGAGGAGTTGAAGGAGAGGCGGGAGTGCCCGGGGTCAGCAGGAGTCAGCTGACTTGCAGAAGTGCAATGGGGGGAGTAAAACAGCTAGGATGGGTCCTAGCCGGGATGTGGTGGGGGGGGAATCGAGTTGCTGCTGCTAAGATCAAGGAGGAGCTGGAGCGAGTGGGGTGGGTCGAAACGGGGGTATGCCGCTGTGGGGAACGGGCCGGGTATGGGGTGCAGGCGCGTGGCTGGCTGAGGAGGGGGTTATGGCAAGTCAGCGGGGGAGGGGGGCGGGTAGCCCCCTTATCCGGCTGATAACCTGGAATGTAAGGGGACTGAATGGGCCGTTTAAGCGGGCCCTCGTGTTCGCACACCTGAAGGGGCTCAAGGCGGATGTGGTTATGTTCCAGGAGACACACCTGAAGCTGACAGACCAGGTAAGACTGAGGAAAGTGTGGGTAGGTCAGGTGTTTCATTTGGGGCTGGATGCCAAAAATCGAGGGGTGGCGATCTTGGTGGGAAAGAAGGTGTCACTCGAGGCGTCGAGCATTGTGGCAGACAATGGCAGTAGGTACGTAATGGTAAGTGGTAAGTTGCAGGGAGAGAGGGTGGTACTGGTCAATGTGTATGCTCCGAATTGGGACGATGCGAGTTTTATGTGGCGCATGTTGGGTCAGATCCCAGACTTGGAAGTGGGGGGCCTGATAATGGGGGGAGACTTTAACACGGTGTTGGACCCGGCACTGGATCGCTCCAGGTCTAGGACGGGTAGGAAGCCGGCGGCGGCTAGAGTGCTGAGGGGGTTTATGGACCAGATGGGAGGGGTGGACCCTTGGAGATTTGCAAGGCCGGGGGCTAGGGAATTTTCATTCTTCTCACATGTCCATAAGGCTTATTCACGGATTGACTTTTTTATTTGAGCAGGGCGCTGATAGCGAGAGTAGAGGATACCGAGTACTCGGCGATAGCCATTTCGGATCACGCCCCGCATTGGGTAGACTTAGAGCTGTGGGAGGAGAGGGACCAACGCCCCATTGTGGCGCTTGGAGGTGGGGCTGTTGGCGGACGAGGAGGTGAGTGAACGGATCCGAGGAAGTATAGTGAGGTACTTGGAGGCCAATGACAACGGGGAGGTCCGAGTGGGGATGGTATGGGAGGCGCTGAAGGCGGTGGTTAGGGGAGAGGTGATCTCCATT
Organism: Scyliorhinus torazame; assembly: GCF_047496885.1. Lineage (NCBI taxonomy): Eukaryota > Metazoa > Chordata > Chondrichthyes > Carcharhiniformes > Scyliorhinidae > Scyliorhinus > Scyliorhinus torazame. The sequence continues at coordinate 86,615,908 of NC_092716.1, read as the reverse complement.
AGGGCCCACAAGGAGCGGAGGGAGCGGGGGGGGGGGGGGGGGGGGGGGGGGGGGGGGGAGGGAGAGGCTGGTGGGGGAGATGGGGAGGGTAGACAGGAGGTATGCGGTGGTGCCCGAGGAAGGATTGTTGAGGAAGAGGCGCAGCCTCCAGGCTGAATTCGACCTGGTGACCAGGAAGGCGGAGGTGCAGTGGAGGAAGGCCAAGAAGGCGAAGGTGCAGTGGAGGAAGGCCCAGGGGGCGATTTACGAGTATGGGGAAAAGTCAAGCCGGATGCTGGCGCATCAGCTTCGGAAGCGGGATGCAGCCACGGAGATCGGGGGAGTTAAGGACAGGGGGAGGGAGTGTGGTTCGGAGTGGGGTTGGCATCAATGGGGTCTTCAGGGACTTTTATGAGGAATTGTACCGGTCCGAGCACCCACTGGAGGAGAGAGGGATGGGCCGCTTTCTGGACCAATTGAGGTTCCCGAAGGTGGAAGAGGGACTGGTGGTGGGATTGGGGGCCCCGATTGGGCTGGAGCAGCTGACCAAAGGGATAGGGAGCATGCAGGTGGGGAAGGCACGGGGGCCGGACAGTTTCCCGGTCGAATTCTATCAAAAATATATGGACCTGTTGGGCCCGTTGCTAGTTAGGACCTTCAATGAGGCAAGGGAGTGGGGGGCTTTGCCCCCGACGATGTCCTGGGCACTGATCTCCTTGATCCTGAAGCGGGACAAGGATCCCCTGCAGTGTGGGTCTTACAGACCAATTTTGTTGCTAAACGTAGATGCCAAGGTGCTGGCGAAGGTCTTAGCCACGAGGATTGAGGGCCGCAGATCATTCACGAAGACCAGACGGGGTTCGTGAAGGGGAGGCAGTTGAACGCGAATGTGTGGAGGCTTTTGAACATTATCATGATGCCGGCGAGGGAGGGGGGAGGCGAAGATAGTGGTGGCGATGGACGCTGAGAAAGCCTTCGATAGGGTAGAGTGGGGGTACCTGTGGGAGGTGCTGAAGAGGTTTGGGTTTGGGGAGGGGTTTGTCAGGTGTGTTAGGCTGTTGTACAAGGTCCCGATGGCAAGTGTGGCCACAAACAGGAGGAGGTCCGAGTACTTTCGGTTGCACAGAGGGACGAGGCAGGGGTGTCCCCTGTCCCCCCTGCTCTTCGCACTGGCGATTGAACCCCTGGCTATGGCACTGAGGGAATCGAGGAACTGGAGGGGGTTGGTGCGGGGTGGGGAGAAGCATAGGGTGTCGCTCTATGCGGATGATTTGCTGCTATATGTGGCGGTCCCGGTGGAGGGAATGCCAGAGGTAATGAGGATCCTTAGGGAATTTGGGGATTTCTCAGGGCTTCAACATGGGGAAGAGCGAGCTGTTCGTGGTTCACCCAGGGGACCAGGAGAGGGGGATTGGCGGGTTCCCACTAAAAAGGGTGGAGAGGAGCTTCAGGTATTTGGGGGTCCAGGTGGTCAGGAGCTGGGGGGCCCCTGCATAGGCTTAATTTCACAAGGCTGGTGGAGCAAATGGAGGAGGAGTTCAAGAGGTGGGACGCGTTGCCGCTGTCCTTGGCGGGTAGGGTGCAGTCAGTCAAAATGACGGTGCTCCCAAGGTTTTTGTTCCTGTTCCAGTGCCTCCCCGTGTTTATCCCGAAGGCCTTTGTTAGGCGGGTCAACAGGAGTATAATGGGGTTTGTGTGGGCGCGAGGGAGTCCGAGGGTGAGAAGAGTGTTCCTGGAGCGGAGTAGAGATAGTGGGGGGCTGGCACCGCCCAACCTCTGTGGGTACTACTGGGCCGCCAATGCGACGATGGTGCGCAAGTGGGTGATGGAAGGGGAGGGGGCTGCATGGAAGAGGCTGGAGACGGCGTCTTGTGTGGGTACGGGTCTGGGGGCACTGGCAATGGCGCCGCTGCCGTTCCCTCCAAGGAGGTATACCACGAGCCCGGTGGTGGCAGCTGCCCTCAAAATCTGGGGGCAGTGAAGGCGGCACAGGGGGGAAGTTGGGGCCTCGGTGTGGACCCCATTACGGGAGAACCGCCGGTTCGTCCTAGGGAGAACAGATGGAGGGTTTTCGGGGTGGCACAGGGCAGGGATACGAAGGTTGGGGGACCTGTTTGTGGACGGGAAGTTCGCGAGCCTGGGTGAGCTGGAGGAGAAGTATGGGCTCCCCCCGGGTAACACCTTCAGGTACTTACAGGTAAGGGCGTTTGCCAGACGACAGGTGATGGAATTCCCGCGGCTACTGCCACACACAGTACAGGACAGGGTGCTCTCGGGGGGTGGGTGGGAGTGGGGTAGATCTCGGAAACTTACCAGGTGATGCAGGAGGAGGAGGAGGCCTCGGTGGTGGAGGTGAAAGGTAAGTGAGAGGAGTTGGGAGAGGAGATTGAGGAAGGGACATGGGCAGATGCCCTAGGGAGGGTGAACTCTTCCTCATCGTGTGCGAGGCTCAGCCTCATACAGTTTAAGGTGCTGCATAGGGCACACATGACTGGGACAAGGATGAGCGGGTTCTTTGGGGGTGAGGACAGGTGTGTTAGGTGCTCAGGGAGCCCAGCAAATCACACCCATATGTTCTGGGCATGCCCAGCGCTGGAGGAATTTTGGAAGGGCGTAGCGAGGACAGTGTCGAGGGTGGTAGGATCCAGGGTCAAACCTGGCTGGGGGCTCGCAATATTTGGGGTGGCAGAGGAGCCGGGAGTGCAGGAGGCAAAAGAGGCTGGTATTCTGGCCTTTGCGTCCCTGGTAGCCCGGCGAAGGATTCTTCTTCAGTAGAAAGATGCGAGGCCCCCAAGTGTGGAATCCTGGATCAACGATATGGCGGGGTTTATTAAGTTGGAGAGGGTGAAATTCGTCTCGAGAGGGTCGGTACAAGGGTTCTTTAGGCGGTGGCAACCGTTCTTAGACTTCGTGCAGAACGATAGACATTGGTCAATGGCAGCAGCAGCTCCGGGGGTGGGGGGGGGGTTACTTTATTTTTGTTTTTGTTATTTACACTGGAGGGTCTGAGGGTGCGTATATACATGTTGTGTTAAGTCGGGGTGTTAATGTTTATTTATTATTTATGTACAGGGAGGAGGGGGGTCTGGAGGGTTGCTTTTCTGGACTGTGTTTTGTACTTAACCCTGTTGGGTTCCTTTTTCATTTTGTTATTGATATTTTATGAAAACCTTAATAAAAATTATTTTTAAAAAAGAATGTCCATCGGTCGTGTGCTATCTACCTGATCTATTGGTTGAGTGTGTGTGTGTGTGACGTTTCTGGTGCTCCCTCTAGTGTCTAGCTAGCCTACATGTATTTACATTGATGCACATCACCACAGATGATAGTTTTATTAATATACAAGCATGTTTTGAAACATTTGGCGTGTATTAAATGTATTTAATCTTATTCATGGGGTCATGGTTAGTGAACAAGCCTGACTTCAATCTTGCAGATTTCAATCAGGTGGTCCAGTCACTGCTAAAATTCCAATGAACTTAGATAGTATGGTAGTGTTTGTGACAGCCATTTACAAAATTAAATTGTCTATAAAGTAACTGTAACTTTAACTACAGTCCTTTAAAATCCTGATTAGAGGAAATGTGATAAGAACAGATCTCTCCCTTTTAAAAATTAAAATAGCAGCAAATTGTTTGTGTTCTCTACCATTTGATTTGCTGAGTGAACTGTATCACTTTTCAATGCGTTAAGGAAAATTAAAAAAGCACAAACCAATTGGAATGGTTTTGCACATCCGTCCAGCCACTAAGATCCACTCGTAAAAGAATTTAGAAGATGGTCTGCACCCATAGTAGGTTTCACACCCTGATGTGATGGTACAAAGAAAGAACATGCCAAAACTATTTGTAAAATGTCAAAGAAATGCATTTATATCTGACATTGTAATGTAGAATCCATCCAAAAGCACTGGTGTGGTCGATTACACATTTAAATAAGTAAAACAGATGTAATAAAGCAATAGCTGCTGAAACAACATAGTGAAGAACACCAAGGACAATGGAACTGCAGCTTTTGTGAGTGAGAAGAAACAAGATAGCAGCAATGTGTACCATGGGAAAGAATCAAGCAGGCTATGGTGACGACAATGGGAAAAGGTGCAAAGGAGCATGGCCAGAAGTGATGAAAATGAAAAGAAAATGAAACCGAGCTTGGAACTGGCCAAAAGAGAAAAGTGGAAGTAGGAACTTTTTGGCAGAGAGCTAGGGTTGAGCTTAATGATAATCCCCCAGTATGTTGATGGTGGGGGGATTCAGGGATGGTAATACCATGGACTACCTCGGGAGATGATTATATTTTCTCTTGTTGGAGATGGTCATTGCGTGGCACTTATGTGGAGTGAATGTTACTTGTCGCTTATCAACCCAGGCCTGAGTGTTGTCCAGGTCTTGCTGCATTTGGACATGGGCTGCTTCAGTATCTGAGGAGTTCCAAATGGTGCTGAACAATATGAAATTATCTGCAAACATCCCCACTTCTGACCTCATGATGGTAGGAAGCACATTGATGATCTAACTGAGAATGATTGGGTTTAGGACACTGCATGAGGAACTCCTGCAGCAATGGTCTCGGGCTGACATGGACAGCCTCCAATAACCACCTTCCTTTATGCTGGGTATGGCTCCAACCAGCGGTGTATTACCCCCTGATCCCACTGACTCCAGTTTAGCTAGGGCTCCTTCATGCTACACGGAATCAAATGCTGCCGCGATGTCAAGGGCACTCATTTTCACCTCATCTCAACTTCAGCTCCCTTGTCCATTTGATTAAATTTTCATTCATCTACGGGATGTGGGTGTTGCTGGTTAGGCCAGCATTTATTGCCCATCCCTAGTTGCCCTTCAGAAGGTGGGGGTGAGTTGCCTTCTTGTGCTGTACTGTTAGGGAGGGAGTTCCAGGATTTTGCCCCAGCGACAGTGAAGGAACGTCGATATATTTCGGACAGTGGCTTAACAAAGTTAGGGGTGAAGTGGCCAAAACTAAACCCAAACAGAGCGAGTGAACAGGTTGATGGTGTGTAAGTGCCACGATAGTACTGTTTTTAAAAATGTTTTTATTAAGGCACTTATATATATATATATATAATATATACATCAATCACAACCAAAACCAAAAAGAGAATGGACAGGAAATCACATAACAAATAAATAACCAACACCCCCATACCCCACACTGCCTGCTGTTACCCTCCACCTACCCTGCCTCCATTTTTAAACCCAAAGTTCCCCCCTCTCCCCCTGCTGACCTCTTAACTTTCCTTGAAGAAGTCGATAAACGGGAATCGTTTCTATCCTCGCCTGGATCGGGAAGACCTCACTCTACCTCATGTTTAACTTATACTCAGAGAACTGGCCGAATTCCTCCAAAATGTCCATAATCCCTCAATACCTTCCAATGGGTCCGATATGTAAAGCAGCAGATCGTCCGCATATGGAGAGCCTGTGCTCCACCAACCCCGCACCCCTCACTATCCTTTCCAACCCCTTGATGCTCTAAGCGCCAGTGCCAGTGGCTCTATTGCCAAGGCAAAGAGCAATGGGGAGAGTGGGCATCCCTGCCTCGTCCCACGATGCAGCCTAAATACCCCTAAACTCACATTTATTCATCCTTACACTCGCTGCCGGCGCCCGATGCAGCAACTGGACCCAATCCACCAACCCCTGCCCAAACCCAAACCGTCCAAACCCAAACCAAACCCAAACCCAAACCAAACCCAAAGCCTTGCCCAAACCCTAACCGCCCAAACCCAAAGCCTTGCCCAAACCCAAACCGCCTCAGTGTCTCCCACAAATATTCCCATTCTACCCGATCAAAGGCCTTCCCCACATCCATTGCGACCGCCACCTCCAGATTCCGTCCCTCTGAGGGCATCATTATAATGTTTAACAAACGCCTAGCGTTAGCCAACAGGTGCCTCCCCTTTACAAACCCCGTCTGGTTTTCCCCTATTACCCCCGGCACACAGTCCTCAATCTACGAGGCCGAGACCTTTGCCAATAACGTGGCATCTATATTCAGCAATGATATCGGACGGTAGGACCCACACGGCTCCAGGTCCTTATCCTTCTTCAAAATTAAAGATATCGAGGCCTGCGATAACATGGGGGGGGAATCATCCCTTTCTCCCTCGCCTCATTAAATGTCCTTACCAGCAAGGGCCGCAGGTCTCCCAAAAACTTTACATAAAATTCCCAGGGCCTTCCCTGCCTTCATCGCCTCCATACCCTCCATCATCTCCACCAGTCCAATGGGTGCTCCCAATCCCTCTACCAAGTCCTCCTTCACCTTGGGGAACTCTAATCGACCAGGGATCGCCGCATTACCTCCCCCCTCCAGTCAGGGGCTCCGATTCATAAAGCCTTCTGTAAAACTCCTCAAATACTCCATTCACCCCCACAGGGTCCACTACCACTCTACCCCTCCCATCCTTCACCATTCCAATTGCCCTCGTCCCCTTCTGCTTCCTGAGCCGGTGGGCCAGCATCCTGCTTGCCTTCTCTCCGTACTCATACACTGCTCCTCTGGCCCTCCACAACTGCCCTACTGCCTTCCCCGTGGACACCAGCCTGAACTCCATCTGGAGCTTCTGCCTCTCCTTCAACAATTCTGCCTTTGGGACTCTGAATACCTCCTCTCCACCCGCAGAAACTCGTCCACCAACCTTGCCATATCTGCTCACTCCTCCTTCTCCCTGTGCACCCAGATCGATATGAGCTCCCCCCCTAACCACTGCCTTGAGCGTCTCCCACAGCGTGGTGGCCGAGACCTCACCTGTATTACATACCCCAGGATGGTGGCCCTCACCCGCTGGCACACCTCCTCATCTTCTAACAACCCTACATTCAGCCTCCACTGTGGGCGCTGGACCCCCCCCCCCCCCCAGTCCACTTGCAAGTCCACCAATGCGGTGCGTGGTCTGAAATCACGATCACTGATTACCCAGAGTCGACCACCCTCGCCAGTAACGTCTTGCCCACCACAAAAAAATCAATCCGGGAATACACCCGGTGCACAAGGCAGAAGTACGAAAACTCCTTCGCCCTCCCAAACCTCCAGGGGTCTCCCCGGGGTCTCCCTCCCCCCCCCCCCCCCCCCCCCCCCACCAATGCGCTCCATGAAACCCTTCAGCTCCTTCGTCACCACCGACACCCTCCCTGACTTCGACCAGTCCAAACCTGGGTCAGTGACCGTGTTAAAATCCACGTCCGGGATCTTCCCCAGCACCCGCCTCATGAACTCCATAGCATCCCAGTTTGGGGCATGAACATGAACCAAAACCACTGGCATCTCCTCCAGCTTCCCACTCACCATCGCAAAGCTTCCCCCCTGAATCTGCTACTATATTCCCCACCTCAAACAGCATCCGTTTATTTACCAGCACCCCACCCCCGTGTCTTCATGTCTAATCCCAAATGGAAGACTTGCCCTACCCACCCTTTCCTTAGCCTTGTCTGATCCCCGATCTTCAAATATGTTTCTTGCAAAAAGGCCACTTCTGCCTTCAAGTTCCTCAGGTGTGTGAAAACACACGACCGTTTAACTGGCCCAATCAACACCCTCACATTCCATGTAACCAGCCTGGTCGGAGGGCATGCTGCCCCCCTCCCCTGCTGATCAACCATATCCCTTCTTGGGCCAGCCCCCGGCCAATGCCACATGGCCATCCAGGCCCACCCTCGGATGTCCACCATCACCACTCCCTCCCATGCTACCCCACAGCACCAACACCTTCATCGGAAGCCCCCCTCCCCTCTTCTCCCTTCCCCTTCCCCTGAACAAAACCACAACCCCATCCCCCTCTGCTACACTAACCACCAGACCAACCTCCACTGCGCTGCCGTTAACTAGCCTGCCCAACTAGCCTGGCAGCCCCCACCCAAGGCGCCTGTGCCTCCTGCCCCCCCCCCCCACTATTTCCCCCCCACCCGCCTCGCACACCTCCATAGCACAAACAACAATGGAACAAGAAAAAAGGTGCACTCATCCTCAATGCAATAAAACATCTTGAAGGAGAAAAGTTCTCCAACAACCAACAAACGTAAAAAAGATACAAGAACAAATAGGACAGAAAAAGCACCCATCTCCTCACACCTCCTCCACAGTTCAATGTCCTTCTCCTGCCAGTCCATTGTCTCTTAAAAACTCCATTGTCTCCTCTGGTGTTCCAGAATAATGTTCTTGGCTATTACAAACCACTCAGAGGCGGGACGGGTACAACATCCCAAACTTCACCCCCTTTTTAAAGAGGGCAGCCTTCACCCGATTAAACCCGGCCCTCCTCTTCGTCAGGTCTGCACCCAGGTCCTCGTACACCCGAAGCTCGCTCACCTCCCAGGTGCATCTCCTTGTCTGCCTCGCCCATCTCAATATCGTCTCCTTGTTCAGGAACCAATGAAGACGCACCACCATCGCCCTCGGTGACTCAATCGCCTGCGGTTCCTCATCAGTGCCCTGTGCGCTTGATCAACCTCCAGGGACTGGTCGAAGGCCCCCCTCCCCCATCAACTTCACCAGCATCTTGGCCACGTACGTGCCCGCCTCCGCTCCCTCGATGCCTTCAAAATCCCCACTATTCTTAGATTCTGTCTCCGGGAGTGATTCTCCAACTTCTCCTTTAACCGCTTCTGGGTCTCTTGCATCAGACCCAATTCAGCCACCAAAGAGGCGAGCTGCTCCTCGTGCTCCCCCACCATCTCCTCCACTTTATGAATAGCCTGGCCCTGGGACCGAAGCCTCTGTACCACACGGTCAATTCCCACTTTTAACGGCGCCACTGCATTGACTAGGTCCTTCTGGGTCTCCCTCCTCTGTCGGCTAAACATCTCATTTAAGAAGTCTGCTAGGTGATCCGTCAACCACTGGGTGGGCAGGACTGACCCTTTACCCTCCTCCACCTTGACTTGTATTGCACGAAGATTCTCTTGCTCCAACTGCTCCCTTCTCCTCGACCCACTTCTGGCCATGGATCCATCCATCAGCCCCACTAGTGGAGTTAAACTTTCACCAGTCACCCCTGCACCTTTTTTCAACAAAACATCCACCCTACAAACGGGGAAGTGGTCCAAAAAAACAGCCTCGAATGGGAGCTGCCAAATGGCCGCCACCGGAAGTCCACTTGATAGTACTGTTGACAACACCTTCCATCACATTGTGTTATTCCTTGTGTCTGAATAAAGCTCGTAGTCTTACAGTTGAAGTGGATAGTTTATTTGCATGAGTTTGTTCTCTCTCCAGCGCTTATACTATGTTACATCTGAGCTGCCTCTCTGTGTCCTGCTCACCAGCTGCCGTTCCTGTGAAGAGTGCCACTGACTTCCAGTCTGTCTGTATTTATACATCTCCCGTGCTCCCTCTAGTGATTGCTTAGTTGTAGTGCATTTACAGTGACCTCTTGTATATATATATATACACAGATATGCAGATCACTACATACCCCCTTTTCTCTTTTACATATTTTTTGTACAGTGTTAAAGAAAATTGTACAAAACAGTTAGATTAATTATGATATGTATATCTGTACAAGTTGTGTTGATATTGGTTATTATACAAAGCCAATTAATATTTATGAGTTCAATCTTAATAAAAACATTTATGAGTCCAAACTTTATGAATTTGTTTGGTTGAGTTTTTGTTGTTGTTGTTGAAGTGGTGATATTGATATTGTGACTTCTTCGTGAATGTTGTCGGTATTCTTGTGTTTTAAGTAACCAACAAGTCATCACGAGGTGTTCGAATGGTCGAACCATTGATGTTGACTGACATGGACTTTTTTCCTGTGCTTGTGATATCGATTTAGTGTGTCATCTGCCTTGAACATTTGTTCTGCAGCAAATGTGAATTTGTGAGATTCGTTGTCATGCCATGGCATGTTTGTACTCTTGTCATCGTTTTGGAGTGTGCTGTTGCATACTCCTTCATGTGCAGAGCTGTACCATGTTGTAAAAGTTGTTGTTTCATTGTTGTTGTTTTTGTTGTTTCTGTCTTTGTTGTTATTGTTGTTTTTGTCGTGCTTGTTGTTGCTGTTGTTGTCTTTGTTATGCTTGTTGTTGGTGTTCTTGTAGTTTTTGTTGTTGTGCTTGTAGTTTTTTTGTTGTTCTTGTTGTGCTTCTTGTTCATAGATTATCATAGAATTTACAGTGCAGAAGGAGGCCATTCAGCCCATCGAGTCTGCACCGGCTCTTGGAAAGAGCACCCAACCCAAGGTCATCACCTCCACCCTATCCCCATAACCCAGTAACCCCACCCAACACTAAGGTCAATTTTGGACACTAAGGGCAATTTATCATGGCCAATCCACCTAACCCGCACATCTTTGGACTGTGGGAGGAAACCGGAGCACCCGGAGGAAACCCACGCACACACGGGAGGATGTGCAGTCTCCGCACAGACAGTGACCCAAGCCGGAGTCAAACCTGGGACCCTGGAGCTGTGAAGCAGTTGTGCTATCCACAATGCTACCGTGCTGCCCAATGTTGTTTTTGTTGGTGCTGTTGTTGTTTCTGTTGTGCTTCTTGTGGTTGATGTCGTTCTTGTTGCGCTCAATTACTGTTCCGTGAAGACTATGGAGTGTTTAATTGCTTCCATTTTGGATTCTGTCAACGAGTTCTCTGTGGAGGCTTGCGTCGCTCTCTCTGTGGAGTCTTTCATCGCTCTCTCTGTGGAGTCTTTCATCGCTCTCTGTGTGGAGTCGTGCAGTGTTCTCTCTGTGGAGTCTATCTGTGCTCTCTCAACGGAGTTGGTCAGTATTCTCTGTGTGGTGTGGTGTTCTTCTTGGGTATTTGACAGGGTGCTATCATCCAATATATCGATGATCTGCCATTGCATCATGGTATTGGATTCATCTACCATGAGTAGAGTCATGTTGAGCTTTGCAACCATGTTGCTGATGCTATGATGAGCATATCCGAATAACTCAGCCAGGCCTGAGTCGTATTTTTCAATAAACAAATCATCTTTTTTTGTTTCGGATTTGTTATTGTGCTCTACATGTTCAATGAACAAATCATCTTCTTTGGTGTTGGATTTGTCATTGTGCTCTTCACTTTGGGTGGTGCAAACTGCTTGTTCCAAAGTGCTGCAAAAGTTATGTTCAACTGCTGGTAGAAGTTCAGGCATTGTTCTGGCTTTCGAGGTAAGAAAATTGGGTTTTGTAGCTTTAAAATTCTTTAATTTTTAATTTTCAGGTATTTCCCCTTTAAGTGGGCATGGTCTGAGTCTTCTGACGTCATGACGTAAAGCATAGGAATCGATTGCGCATGCGCAAGTCCATTTTCCTATACTGTGCGCTTTTTCATAAACTACGCATGCGCAGATCCCTCTTCGAACTGTGCGCTCTTTTTGTTCAACTGCGCATGCGCGGCTTGCGCATGTGCAGATCCATCTTCGAACGTTGTTCGATCTTTTTCTGACTGCGGCTTGCACATGTGCAGAACGATCTGCGGCCAAAACGTCTTTTTTCAATTGCGCATGCGTGGCTTGTGCATGTGCAGAACGATCTTCGCGCAAAACGGTTGGTTTCAACCGCGCATGCGCAGCTTCAGTTTCACTTTGCATGCGCAGAACCTGGTTTGCATCTTTTGTTCCCCGGGGACTTTGAAATGTGCTGAGACACCATTTTAAGGTGGATTTTTTCTGTACAAAGTTAATGTTACTTTTTTCTTTCGATTTGCACAGTTTCCAGCGTTAAACCTTTCTGTTCTGGTAATTGTTTGAGTTTTGCATCACTCATTCCCTGTGCAATTTGGTCTCCAAGCATTGAATGTCTGAAGGCAGCATTGTTACTGGTGTTACAGTGATCTTCAAATCTTTTGAGTATTATTTCTAATTTGGTGTTGTCTTCACCTTTCAAGTAATTAAAGCCGTTATATATTTCTCTAGCTTAATGTCCTGCTGGGAGCAGTGTTATTTTAGTTTCTTCTGAGGCTGTGCTCAAATCATTAGCCAGGATATATATTTCGAACATTTGTTTAAAATTTTTCCATCTATGACTTAAATTACTGGTTGTTTTCAGCTGTGATGGAGTTCCAACGAGTTTCATTGAATCAGCGAAGTCTCCCCATGTTGAATGTCCGGTATGTGTTTTTTTTGTCATTTCGATCTTTCTGTGTCTGCATCTTGTGTAATCTTCGAGTAAACGTTCTGAAATCTCCTGGTACCATGTGTTATTCCTTGTGTCTGAGTTTGTTCTCCCTCCAGCGCTTATACTATGTTACATCTGAGCTGCCTGTCTGTGTCCTGCTCACCAGCTGCCGTTCCTGTGAAGAGTGCCACTGACTTCCTGTCTGTCTGTATTTATACATCTCCCGTGCTCCCTCGAGTGATTGCTTAGTTGTAGTGCATTTACATTGACCCCTTGTATATATACGCAGATATGCAGATCACTACACACATTGTTGGCTGTTAAGAGCAGACTGATGGGGGGATAATTGGCTGTATTAGATTGGTCATGCAAAATGGAAAATATTATAAAAGTCCACGTTCACAGACACTAGATTCCATTGCCATAAATCCCAACCCACTACTCATTTTCTATATTCATTTACTGAGGAATGCAGGACCACCTTACAAAACTGGGTTGCTTCAAAACCTTTCAAATCCACAGGAGGAGGAAAAGGAAGGTAGCAGTAGCTGCACTAATTTGCAGATAGAGCCACACATAAAAGCTGTAAGTGTCTATATTGGTGGAAATTGTACATTTTCAAAATTGACAAAACAGCAGACCTTAGTCCAAATTCTCTAAATTGGACATGTTTACACTGGCACCGGGATGAGAATGATCCTTTTTCACTAATTGGTGTTGAAGCTATAACCATTCTATAAACAAATATTTTAATGGTCTGGTGAATTGAAGACCAACCTTAAGTTGGCCTTTCACCAGGAGCATAATTTATATTGAACAAAAATCCTGATAGACAGTTTTCCCACTAGTCCATGACACCACCCACCTCCCAGCCCCATATCACCACTCCTCCCTTGAATTTATGGCACCAAATAATTCTGGTGATAAGCAAATGAAATGGGGATAATGTGAAAGTCACCAATCCAAAATAGGACTCTTTCTCCCAGTGCTATTACACACCATCCAATAAGGATCTGTAAATTTGGGTTTTTCTCTTTCAATTAACGAACCAATCAAGTGCCTCTGACTGCAAAGGCTATGGGTGGGGACTAGAGTGGCTGCATAGATTTATTGCACCGGTACATTTACATTGAACTGTAAAGCTACGGTGTGGTGAATGTATTCACCATAATATAAGTTGTCTGTATAGTACTGTGGCCTATGGCCAGGTCATTCTCCGACCCCCCCGCCGGGTTGGAGAATCGCCTTGGGCTGACGTGAATCCCGCCCCCCGCCGGTTGCCGAAGTCTCCGGCACCGGATATTCGGCGGGGGCGGGAATCGGGCCGTGCCAGTTGGCGCCCCCCCCCCCCCCCCCCGCCCCCCGCTCGATTCTCCGGCCCGGAGTCCCGCCGATAAATTGCCTGTCCCGCCGGCGTGGATTTAACCACCTTTTGAACGGCGGGACAAGGCGGCGTGGGCGGGCTCCGGGGTCCTGGGAGGGGCGCGGGGCGATCTGGCCTCGGGGGGGTGCCCCCACGGTGGCCTGTCCCGCGATCGGGCCCCACCGATCCATGGGCAGGCCTGTGCCGTGGGGGCACTCTTTCCCTTCCGCCTCCGCCACGGTCTCCACCATGGCGGAGGCGGAAGAGACTCCCTCCACTGCGCATGCGCGGGAATGCCGTCAGCGGCCGCTGACGCTCCCGCGCATGCGCCACCCCGGGGATGTCATTTCCGCGCCAGCTGGCGGGGGCAAGAAAGGCCGTTTCCCGCCAGCTGGCGGGGCGGAAATTCCTCAGGCGCCGGCCTAGCCCCTCAATGTTGGAGCTCGGCCCCCAAAGATGCGGAGCATTCCGCACCTTTGGGGCGGCGCGATGCCCGTCTCATTGGCGCCGTTTTGGGCGCCAGTCGGCGGACATCGCGCCGTTTCGGGAGAATTTCGCCCCTGATCTCCTTCAACATTGTGACCACTAAGCTACCAATAGCAGAAGAGGCCAAGAATAATCACATTCAGTCCATGACCGAAAACAGATATGCCAAGACAAAGGCGATTCTGTACTGCACCTCAGAGAAGGTGAGTCAATCAACCTCAGATCAATCAACCCATCTAGAAAGTGCAGTGAGAAGCTAAGGTGAATTGGATGACAAGGACCATAACAACATTGTCTTTTTTTAAATATAAATTTAGAGTACCCAATTCTTTTTGTCCAATTAAGGGGGAATTTAACATGGCCAATCCACCTACTCTGCACATCTTTGGGTTGTGGAGGCGAGACCCACACAGACACGGGGAGAATGTGCAAACTCCACACGGACAGTGACCTGGGGCCGGGATCGAACCCGGATCCTCGGTGCCATGAGGCAGCAGTGCTAACCACTGCTCCACCGTGCTGCCCTTTTTTATTTAAAAAAAACAATTTTTTATTCTCCTCCATTTTCACATTTTCTCCCACATTTACATCCATCAACGATAAGCAATAATCAGCAAGATATATCAGTCCCCATAATAACAAGAACGATCCCATCTACCCACCAACCCCCAAACCTCAACCCGCATGTTTACATAAACAAATGACAAAAATAAATCAGGGATTACCCGTAGTCACCCTTAATCTTACACAGCTCCTCCCCCCCCCCCCCCCCCCCCACCTCCCCACCCCCCACCCCAGGTCTCCAGCTCCTCCCGTTCACTGCCTCTTGTAAAACTCCTCCCCCTACCTTCCACCCCGGCTAGACCACTCGGACCCTGTTCTGCCAGGCTCCGATGGCCGCAGCCCCTCCCCCCACCTCACTCCCGTTCACTGGCCAGCTTAAACCGGCCAGCGTGGAGGCCCCCACCCGGGTCCCTTTCCCACTTGCCCGGCCCCAGTAAAGCCCAAAGATCCCCTTTTAGCACACAAACCCCGCATATCCACCTACACCCCAAAGAACTCTCATTTCGAGTGAAAGTCCCGTCCCTTCCCTCGTCCAAATATATACCACCTTGGCTCCTTTAATCTCTACACCCGTGCGCAGTGATACAAAAAAGAAGAAAATACAGTCATGAGGTTACATCGGCACATGGCCATTCCTCAGTTTGTCAGTTCTGCCACAGTCTTTCTGCTTTCGCAAACTCCTCCGTTGCTTCCGCCGTTCCAAAATAAAAGTCCCTGAGCTTGTACGTCACCCTCAGCTTCGCTGGATATACAATGCCACACCACACCTTGCTAATGTACAGTGCCCTCTTCACCCGGTTGAAGGCAGCCCGCCTCCTTGCCAGCTCCACCGTAAAGTCCTGGTATACACGTATACCAGCTCCAGCCCACTGCACCACCCGCTTCTGCTTGGCCCAGCTCAGGACCTTCTCCTTCACCCTGTACCTACGGAAGCACAGAGTCACTGCCCTTGGCGGCTCACTCGCCTTTGGTACAGGCCTCCACAACCGATGAGCCTGATCCAGTTCATATCGGGAGGGGTCTTCCCCCTCCCCCAGTAGTTTTGCCAGCATCGCGGCAAAATACTCCGTTGGCTTCGGTCCTTCAACTCCTTCGGGCAGCCCCACAATCCTCAAGTTCTGTCGCCTGGATCTATTTTCCAGGTCTTCCATTTTTCCTCGCAGATCCTTGTTAGTATCCATCACCTTCCGCATCTCTTTCCCCATCGAGGCAAGTTGATCACCGTGCTGCAATAACGTCTCCTCCACTTCCTTGAGCGCCTCCCCTTGCTCTCGCACCTCCGCCACTGTGCTCGCCACCTCCGTCCTCACCGGGGAAACCGCCTCCTCCACCAGCACACTCAAAACCTCCCTCATCTCCTTCCTCACCGTCTCCATGCATTTTGCAATCTGCGCCAACTGCTTTTCAAATTCCGCAGCCATCACCTTGGTTATTTCTTCAGCCGTAAGTTGTTCTAAGTCATTGGAAATTGATTTTCTTTTTACATGTTTTGTGAGGGCCACGAAGAATACAGCATGAGTTTTAAGGATACAAAGTAATAACATTTATTTACAATAACATATATATATAACAGCAGCAGCAACTTCCCTTGCTGCACACTCCTTCCTCTGGTTCCTAAACTGGCCAGCTTTATTTTTTTTTATAGAAATATTTTATTGAAAATTTTTGGTCAACCAACACAGTACATTGTGCATCCTTTACACAATATTATAACAACACAAATAACAATGACCTATTTTATAAACAAAAAATGAATAAATAATAAATAACAAAAATGAAAACTAACCCTAATTGGCAACTGCCTTATCACAAGTAACACTCTCCAAAAATATAATTTAACAGTCTAATATATAATTATCTGTCGCAACGACCTATACATACTATACAGTATATATTAACAACCCTGAGAGTCCTTCTGGTTCCTCCTCCCCCCCCCCCCCCCCCCGATCCTGGGCTGCTGCTGCTGCCTTCTTTTTTCCATTCCATCTATCTTTCTGCGAGGTATTCGACGAACGGTTGCCACCGCCTGGTGAACCCTTGAGCCGACCCCCTTAGAACGAACTTAATCCGCTCTAGCTTTATAAACCCCGCCATGTCATTTATCCAGGTCTCCACCCCCGGGGGCTTGGCTTCTTTCCACATTAACAATATCCTGCGCCGGGCTACTAGGGACGCAAGGGCCAAAACATCGGCCTCTCTCGCCTCCTGCACTCCCGGCTCTTGTGCAACCCCAAATATAGCCAACACCCAGCTTGGTTCGACCCGGACCCCCACTACTTTTGAAAGCACCTTTGTCACCCCCATCCGAAACCCCTGTAGGGCCGGCATGACCAAAACATATGGGTATGATTCGCTGGGCTTCTCGAGCACCTCGCACACCTATCCTCCACCCCAAAAAATGTACTGAGCCGCGCTCCAGTCATATGCGCCCTGTGTAATACCTTAAACTGAATCAGGCTTAGCCTGGCACACGAGGACGACGAGTTTACCCTGCTTAGGGCATCTGCCCACAGCCCCTCCTCGATCTCCTCCCCCAGCTCTTCTTCCCATTTCCCTTTTAGTTCATCTACCATAGTCTCCCCTTCGTCCCTCATGTCCCTATATATATCTGACACCTTACCATCCCCCACCCATGTCTTTGAGATCACTCTGTCCTGCACCTCTTGTGTCGGGAGCTGTGGGAATTCCCTCACCTGTTGCCTCGCAAAAGCCCTCAGTTGCATATACCTGAATGCATTCCCTTGGGGCAACCCATATTTCTCGGTCAGCGCTCCCAGACTCGCGAACTTCCCATCCACAAACAGATCTTTCAGTTGCGTTATTCCTGCTCTTTGCCACATTCCATATCCCCCATCCATTTCCCCCCAGGGCAAACCTATGGTTGTTTTTTATCGGGGACCCCCCCCAAGGCTCCAGTCTTTCCCCTATGCCGTCTCCACTGTCCCCAAATCTTCAGTGTAGCCACCACCACCGGGCTTGTGGTGTAGTTCCTCGGTGAGAACTGCAATGGGGCTGTCACCATAGCCTGTAGGCTAGTCCAACTACAGGACGCCCTCTCTAATCCCTTCCACGCCGCTCCCTCCTCCTCTCCCATCCACTTACTCACCATTGAAATATTAGCGGCCCAATAATACTCACTTAGGCTCGGTAGTGCCAGCCCCCCCCTATCCCTGCTACGCTGTAAGAATCCCTTCCTCACTCTCGGGGTCTTCCCGGCCCACACAAAACCCATGATGCTCTTTTCAATCCTTTTAAAAAAAGCCTTCGTGATCACCACTGGGAGACACTGAAACACAAAGAGGAATCTCGGGAGGACCACCATCTTAACCGCCTGCACCCTCCCTGCCAGTGACAGGGATACTATATTTCTCTTGAAATCCTCCTCCATTTGTTCCACCAACCGCGTTAAATTTAACCTATGCAATGTGCCCCAATTCTTGGCTATCTGGATCCCCAGGTAACGAAAGTCCCTTGTTACCTTCCTCAACGGTAGGCCCTCTATTTCTCTACTCTGCTCCCCTGGATGCACCACAAACAACTCATTTTTCCCCATGTTCAATTTATACCCTGAAAAATCCCCAAACTCCCCAAGTATCCGCATTATTTCTGGCATCCCCTCCGCCGGGTCTGCCACGTATAGTAGCAAATCGTCCGCATACAAAGATACGTCCTCTAAGTACTTCTCCTCCTCTAAGTACTCCCCTCCACTTCTTGGAACCCCTCAACGCTATCGCCAGGGGCTCAATCGCCAGTGCAAACAATAATGGGGACAGAGGGCATCCCTGCCTTGTCCCTCTATGGAGCCGAAAATATGCAGATCCCCGTACATTCGTGACCACGCTCGCCATCGGGGCCCTATACAACAGCTGCACCCATCTAACATACCCCTCTCCAAAACCAAATCTCCTCAACACCTCCCACAAATAATCCCACTCCACTCTATCAAATGCTTTCTCGGCATCCACCGCCACTACTATCTCCGTTTCCCCCTCTGGTGGGGCCATCATCATTACCCCTAACAGCCTCCGTATATTCGTGTTCAGCTGTCTCCCCTTCACAAACCCAGTTTGGTCCTCGTGGACCACCCCCGGGACACATTCCTCTATTCTCATTGCCATTACCTTGGCCAGGATCTTGGCATCTACATTTAGGAGGGAAATAGGTCTATAGGACCCGCATTGTAGCGGGTCCTTTTCCTTCTTTAAGAGAAGCGATATCGTTGCTTCAGACATAGTCGGGGGCAGTTGTCCCCTTTCCTTTGCCTCATTAAAGGTCCTCGTCAATACCGGGGCGAGCAAGTCCACATATTTTCTATAGAATTCGACTGGGAATCCATCCGGTCCCGCAGCCTTTCCCACCTGCATGCTCCTAATTCCTTTCACCACTTCTTTTACCTCGAATTGTGCTCCCAGTCCCACCCTTACTTGCTCTTCCACCTTGGGAAATTCCAGCCGATCCAAGAAGCCCATCATTCTCTCCCTCCCATCCGGGGGTTGAGCTTCATATAATTTTTTATAAAATGTCTTGAACATTCCATTCACTCTCTCCGCTCCCCGCTCCATCTCTCCTTCCTCATCCCTCACTCCCCCTATTTCCCTCGCTGCTCCCCTTTTCCTCAACTGGTGTGCCAGCAACCTGCTCGCCTTCTCCCCATATTCGTACTGTACACCCTGTGCCTTCCTCCATTGTGCCTCTCCAGTGCCCGTAGTCAGCAAGTCAAATTCTACATGTAGCCTTTGCCTTTCCCTGTACAGTCCCTCCTCCAGTGCTTCCGCATATTGTCTGTCCACAATCAAAAGTTCTTGCAGCAACCGCTCCCGTTCCTTACTCTCCTGCTTCCCTTTATGTGCCCTTATTGATATCAGCTCCCCTCTAACCACCGCCTTCAATGCCTCCCAGACCACTCCCACCTGGACCTCCCCATTATCATTGAGTTCCAAGTACTTTTCAATGCACCCCCTCACCCTTAGACACACCCCCTCATCTGCCATTAGTCCCATGTCCATTCTCCAGGGTGGGCGCCCTCCTGTTTCCTCCCCTATCTCCAAGTCTACCCAGTGTAGAGCGTGATCCGAAATGGCTATAGCCGTATACTCCGTTCCCCTCACCTTCGGGATCAACGCCCTTCCCAGCACAAAAAAGTCTATTCGCGAGTAGACTTTATGGACATAGGAGAAAAACGAGAACTCCTTACTCCTAGGTCTGCTAAATCTCCACGGGTCTACACCTCCCATCTGCTCCATAAAATCTTTAAGTACCTTGGCTGCTGCCGGCCTCCTTCCAGTCCTGGACTTCGACCTATCCAGCCCTGGTTCCAACACCGTATTAAAATCTCCCCCCATTATCAGCTTTCCCATCTCTAGGTCCGGAATGCGTCCTAGCATCCGCCTCATAAAATTGGCATCATCCCAGTTCGGGGCATATACGTTTACCAAAACCACCGTCTCCCCCTGTAGTTTGCCACTCACCATCACGTATCTGCCCCCGTTATCCGCCACTATAGTCTTTGCCTCGAACATTACCCGCTTCCCCACTAATATAGCCACCCCCCTGTTTTTCGCATCTAGCCCCGAATGGAACACCTGCCCCACCCATCCTTTGCGTAGCCTAACCTGGTCTATCAGTTTCAGGTGCGTTTCCTGTAACATAACCACATCTGCCTTAAGTTTCTTAAGGTGTGCGAGTACCCGTGCCTTCTTTATCGGCCCGTTCAGCCCTCTCACGTTCCACGTGATCAGCCGGGTTGGGGGGCTTCCTACCCCCCCCCCCACCCCCCCCCCCCCTTGTCGATTAGCCATCCCCTTTTTCCAGCTCCTCACCCGGTTCCCATGCAGCTGTATCTCCCCCAGGCGGTGCCCCCCCGCCCATCCCCTCCCATACCAGCTCCCCCCTCTCCCCCAGCAGCAGCAACCCAGTAATTCCCCCCTCCCACCCCCCCGCTAGATCCCCCGCTAGCGTAATTACTCCCCCCATGTTGCTCCCAGAAGTCAGCAAACTGGCCGACCTCGGCTTCCCCCCGTGACCTCGGCTCGCACCGTGCGACGCCCCCTCCTTCCTGCTTCTCTATTCCCGCCTTCCTGCTTCTCTATTCCCGCCATGATTATCATAGCGCGGGAACCAAGCCCGCGCTTCTCCCTTGGCCCCACCCCCAATGGCCAACGCCCCATCTCCTCCACCTCCCCTCCTCCCCCCATCACCACCTGTGGAAGAGAGAAAAGTTACCACATCGCAGGATTAGTACATAAAACCCCTCTTTCCCCCCTTTTTAACCCCCCTCTTCGCCCCCCACATTCGCCCCACCACTTTGTTCAAACGTTCTTTTTAATAACCCGCTCATTCCAGTTTTTCTTCCACAATAAAAGTCCACGCTTCATCCGCCGTCTCAAAGTAGTGGTGCCTCCCTCGATATGTGACCCACAGTCTTGCCGGTTGCAGCATTCCAAATTTTATCTTCTTTTTATGAAGCACCGCCTAGGCCCGATTAAAGTTCGCCCTCCTTCTCGCCACCTCCGCACTCCAGTCTTGATAAACGCGGATCACCGCGTTCTCCCATTTACTGCTCCGAGTTTTCTTTGCCCATCTAAGGACCATTTCTCTGTCCTTAAAACGGAGGAATCTCACCACTATGGCTCTGGGAATTTCTCCTGCTCTCGGTCCTCGCGCCATCACTCGGTATGCTCCCTCCACCTCCAACGGACCCGCCGGGGCCTCCGCTCCCATTAACGAGTGCAGCATCGTGCTCACATATGCCCCGACGTCCGCTCCCTCCGCACCTTCAGGAAGACCAAGAATCCTCAGGTTGTTCCTCCTTGCGTTGTTCTCCAGTGCCTCCAACCTTTCCACACATCGTTTCTGATGTGCCTCATGCGTCTCCGTCTTCACCACCAGGCCCTGTATGTCGTCCTCATTCTCGGCTGCCTTTGCCTTCACGACCCGAAGCTCCCGCTCCTGGGTCTTTTGTTCCTCCTTTAGCCCTTCGATCGCCTGTAGTATCGGGGCCAACAGCTCTTTCTTCATTTCCTTTTTGAGCTCTTCCACACAGCATTTCAAGAACTCTTGTTGTTCAGGGCCCCATGTTAAATTGCCACCTTCCGACGCCATCTTGGTTTTTGCTTGCCTTCCTTGCTGCTGTTCTAAAGGATCCACTGCAATCCGGCCACTTTCTCCTCCTTTTTTCATCCGTATCCAGGGGGGATTCCCTTCTGGTTTACCGCACAGTGTTTTTAGCCGTCAAAATTGCCGTTGGGGCTCCTATCAAGAGCCCAAAAGTCCGTTTCACCGGGAGCTGCCGAAACGTGCAACTCAGCTGGTCATCGCCGCACCCGGAAGTCACCACTGGCCAGCTTTATTTATACTAGGAGTTTACTAATGGTTTCTCCGCCCCCCCCTCATTGGGGAGGCTCATACTCCCACAGTATTGTGGGATTGTCATTAGTCCCCAGCCAATGGTAAGTAGGCAGGTTATAACATTCCTCCCCCCGCAAAGTCCAAGAAATCCACCGAAGACCCTGGCGAAGGAGGGTGTCGGACTCGTTTTGCCGCAGGCCGGACACCATTTGCACGCGGCGCTGGATCAGGTGGCGTGTAACGAGACGGAGACCGGCGCTTCCGCGATGAACGGCGTAACGGTTGTACATCCACGGCCCGTGGACCGAGGATTCCCCCTCTGACGCATCCTGTGTCTCCATCTCGGAGTCAGAGTCTGCTGCCTCCGTCATGTCAGCGTCTCTATCTCCATTCGGTTCTGTAACGACCTGCGCAGGCTTCGAGTGAGGCACCAGTGGAAGATTGTGAGGACTACCTTCCCTTGTCTCTGGTCTCTGCCGCTGTAGAAATGAGCTCCGGGGGCGGGGAATCTTTTGAGGGGATATTCTTCTGGACCGAACGTGGTCTACATGTTTGCGCTGGAGATGACCCTGGGCTTGCACCTGGTAAGATATAGGGCCCGTTTGGCGAAAGATTACACCAGGAACCCACTGGGCACCACCAGCAAAATTCCGAACGAACACTGGGTCACGGGGCGCAAACTGCCGAATCGGCCGATGCCGAGAAAATCCCTGTCCCTGCCGTTCTTGTGTGCGGTGTACCTTTGCGCCAATGTCCAGGAAAACCATACTAAGGCGGGTGCGAAGTCTCCGGCCCATTAGGAGTTCTGCGGGAGCTACCCCAGTCACCGCATGGGGGGTGGTCCTATACGTAAACAAAAAGCGACCAGTCTCGTGTCCATTGATCCGGAAGACTGCTTCTTTAGGCCTCTTTTGAATGTCTACACTGCGCGCTCTGCCAACCCATTTGAAGCCAGGTGGTAAGGGGCAGTGCGGATATGGCGTATGCCGTTGATCTTCGTGAACCTCGCAAACTCCTCACTCGTGAATGGAGTGCCGTTATCCATGACCAGCACTTCGGGGAGGCCATGCGTACTAAACGACAAACTCATCTTTTCAATTGTTGCGCAGGACGTTGTCCCCTGCATCTTATGCACCTCTAGCCATTTAGACTGGGCGTCAATTAATAGAAGGAACATGGATCCTTGAAAAGGGCCTGCGAAATCTGCATGCAAGCGCGCCCAAGGCCGCCCTGGCAATTCCCAGTGATGTAGGGGCGCGGCCGGCGGAAGCTTCTGATGCTCCTGGCAAATGGACAGTTTTGGGCCACCTTCTCAATGTCGGTGTCGAGGCCTGGCCACCAGACATAACTCCGGGCCAACATTTTCATTTTGGTCACACCTGGATGCCCATTGTGCAAGTCTGTTAGTATCAGTTCCTGGCCTTTTTCCGGGACAATCACACGCGTCCCCCACAAGAGGATGCCGTCTTCCACGCTGAATTCTGACAGCTTGGAGGAAAATGCCCGCAACTCGCCTGGGAGCTGTCTATGCTGCCCACCATACAGGACTATGTGCCGAACCTTTGACAGGACTGGCTCCGTGTGGGTCCACTCACGGATCTGTGATGCCGTGACAGGCAAGGAGCCCATAAAATTTAGGGTTGCAACCACCTCACCAGTCATGGGAGTCGACATGGGGCCGGTCGATAAAGGCAATCGGCTCAGTGCGTCGGCATTTGCTATCTGCGTACCTGGTTTGTGCTCCAGAGAATACTCGAATGCAGCAAGCAACAAAGCCCAGCGCTGGATCCGTGCAGAAGCAATGGGCGGTATTGGCTTATCCTCTCTGAAAAGTCCCAGCAGAGGCTTATGATCAGTTACGATAGTGAAATGGTGGCCATACACGTACTGGTGGAAGCGTTTCACCGCAAAAACCACTGCCAGGCCCTCCTTCTCGATCTGCGCGTACTTTTTCTCCGCTGCAGTCAATGTGCGGGAGGCGAAAGCTATCGGTCGCTCGGCCCCGTTCTCCATCTTGTGGGACAGGACGGCCCCAATACCATACGGGGATGCATCACATGTGACGAGCAAAGGCTTTCCAGGATCATAGTGGGCTAGTAACCCAAACAACGACAATTGTTGCTTTACCCGCCGGAAAGCGGTTTCTTGCGGCTGGCCCCAAACCCAGGTGTGATTTTTCTTTAGCAGAAGGTGCAAAGGGGCCAGCGTAGTTGCCAGATTGGGGAGGAACTTCCCGTAATAGTTTACGAGACCGAGAAAAGAACGAAGATGCGAAGTGTCAGTCGGGGGGGGGGGGGGGGGGGGGGGGGGGGCTGTTGAATTGCATGCACCTTCTCTGCGACGGGGTGCAAACCTTCGCGGTCCACCCGATAACCTAGGTAGACTACTTCCTTTGCCTGAAATACGCACTTTGCGCGACGTAAACGGACTCCAGCCTCCGAAAGGCGTTTAAGGACAGCCTCCAGATTTTCCAAATGTTCCTGCTCCGACGTCCCTGTAATCAAAACGTCATCTAAGTAGACAGCAACACGTGATAAACCTCTCAAAATGCCCTCCATAACACGTTGAAAAATTGCGCAGGCAGAGGATACTCCAAAGGGCAACCGTGTATATTCATACAGGCCCCGGTGTGTATTAATCATTACATATGGTCGGATGGCAGGGTCCAGCTCCAACTGCAGGTAGGCGTGACTCATATCTAATTTTGTGAATGAGAGTCCACCTGCAAGCTTCGTGTAGAGTTCCTCTATGCGAGGCATTGGATATCGGTCGAGTCGGGAAGCCGTATTCACTGTAAGTTTATAGTCGCCACACAAGCGAACTGTGGCATCTGGCTTCATTACAGGTACAATTGGTGCTGCCCAGTCAGCAAAACGGACGGGCCTGATAATACCCAAACTCTCCAAACGAGTGAGCTCCCCTTCTACCTTCTCGAGCAAGGCGTAAGGCACCGGGCGCGCCCAGAAATAGCGCGGCGTGGCTCCTAGTTCGACTTGGATACGGACTACGGCCCCTTTTATTTTCCCCAAACCAGGCTGGAATACATCTGGGTATCGTCCTAGCACCTCAGTCAACCCTTCAGAAACTGTTTGGAGGATGTGCTGCCATTGCAACCGCAAATGGTGCAACCAGTCCCGACGGAACAGGCTGGGCCCATGGCCGCGCACCACGATAAGTGGGAAACGCCCCTCCTGGCATCCATAAACAACAGGGGTCATTGTAGTTCCTGCAATGTCCAGTGGTTCCCCCGTGTAGGTGGCCAACCTGGCCTGTGAGTCGGTTAATGTAAGGGTCTGTATACCCTGCTTGATGCGGTCGAATGTCCTCTGGGCGATCACGGAGACCGCTGCGCCAGTGTCCAACTCCATCTCCAGCGGGTGGCCATTGACCCGTACTGTCACCTTAATGGGGGCCACACGGGGAGCTGCCACACAATGCAACTGCAGGCAGTCATCCTCCGTCTCCACGTCCTCAGGAGTAGTCGCCGCAGGTTCATCCACATGGAAGGTACGGCCCCTGGGCTGGTCCCAGTTACGGCCCCTGGGCTGGTCCCAGTTTCGGTCGGAACAACGGCGCCTCTGGCGCCCCCAGGACCGCCGTCCGCGACGGGGTCGGCGCCTACAAGTCTGACACGGACATGACTCCTCATCCATTGGTTCTGGAGAAGGCTCCCTTTGGGGAGGAATGTCCGACGGCCACTGGCGTCGGTCCGGACGTTGCCTCGCCCAAGGTACCGCAGGAGTGCGGGGGGGACGTTTTCGGACAGAAGGGGCTGCGCCCCAAGGCATGCACTTCCATTTCCTGTAGCTCCTGCACTCCTCGTTCTGCGCTCTCTCGGGATAATACTATTTGAATGGCCTGTTGAAAAGTCAATGTTGGCTCAGCTAACAACTTTCTCTGGGTGGCCGCATTGTTAATACCGCAAACCAAACGGTCGCTTAACATTTCTGACAAGGTCTCACCATAGTCACAGTACACCGCAATCCTGCGTAGCCTGGATAGAAAATCGGCAAGGGATTCTCCAGGGGTCCTCTCAGCGGTATTAAACCGGTAACGCTGGACTATCGTGGACGGGGTTGGGTTAAAATGTTGCCCCACTATATTCACAAGTTCATCAAACGTTTTGGTGTCCGGCGCAGTAAGGCTCCTAATCACCCCAAAAGTATGCGGGCCGCAGGCGGTGAGCAATATGACCACCTGGCGCTCGTTTTCGGTGATATTGTTTGCCCGGAAATCGTAACGCATCCGTTGTGTGTACTGGTTCCAGCTTTCCAGCGC
Source organism: Scyliorhinus torazame (assembly GCF_047496885.1). Lineage (NCBI taxonomy): Eukaryota > Metazoa > Chordata > Chondrichthyes > Carcharhiniformes > Scyliorhinidae > Scyliorhinus > Scyliorhinus torazame. The sequence goes on along the minus strand of NC_092716.1, from coordinate 86,589,812 downwards.
AGCATCAAAAACATCCAAACGTCCGTACAGAGGCATGGTATAATAGAAAACAACTTCCAACCTGTATCCAACAAAAATCCAGGGAGGTGGCTTCAGCAGTGTAGACAGCTATTCACTTTAACCTTCGTCGCCAGTTTTGTGAGGGCCACGAAGAATACAGCACGAGTTTTAAGGGTACAAAGTAATAACATTTATTTACAATAACATATATATATATATATAAAACAGCAGCAGCAACTTCCCTTGCTGCACACTCCTTCCTCTGGTTCCTAAACTGGCCAGCTTTATTTATACTAGGAGTTTACTAATGGTTTCTCCGCCCCCCTCATTGGGGAAGCTCATACTCCCACAGGATTGTGGGATTGTCATTAGTCCCCAGCCAATGGTAAGTAGGCAGGATATAACAACATGATTACTACCAAATCCCTTTCCTCATCCCCTTTATATTGCATCATGCTCCACTGAGTGACACTTTTCAAGATGAATCTGATTGTATTATTAAAGATAGAAGCGAAACCAAGCCCACAGGTGTAGGCTGCAAACTGCATTTAAAAAATAAATTAGTTTCCAAAACACAATAGTCGTCAATACTGGTTTGCTTTGGTATATTGTCAACTATTGATTTCAAGCACAAACCGAGGCTGGAATGTATGCGTGATACAAAAGAAAAATGTGTCAATCTGAAGAGGAATTTTCACTCCAGCAAAAAAAGGACAACTTGCATTTAACACAAATGGATAACAAACATCATGTCCAATTCTTCAAACCAACCACAGTGTCAACAGGGGGAGCTCAGTTTGTATAAACCAGTTAGTTTTCAGCTCGTGTCATTTACTGCAAATGGTTGCACTGCTCGGAAATATTCGTCATTTTGGAAAAAGGAATCCTGTCAAGCCTCCATTTAACTCAGATTGTGAACTCAAAAATGTCTTGTTTCCCTTTTTATTTGTAACAATGAAAAATGTTGGCAAGTTCTGCTAACCAAAATAAAACAAGAGAAAGCATCCTGCAATAGTAGCCATACGTTCAATTAAAGGAGTGAAATCTAGATCGGAATATTTGGGGTAATGTTCACTTTAATCAACGACTTATGTGAGTCCAATTTCTTCCAGCACACTACGAGGGGTATCGGCTTCCACCTGCAGCAGATCACATTGTTCGATTGCTTTCAGTACATTCTTCTTGGAGGTCTCCTGCACCTCCCCTCCTAACAAGAACTCATCCAGGATAAAATAAGCCTTCTCAAAGTTAAAGATAATGTCAAGTTCGCAGACACTTCCAAAATACTTGCTTAGAAGTTCAACATAACGGTGGATAATCTCAAGGGTTATGAGCTCATTGTCCTGGTCCTCAATAGCACAGCAGAAATAAAGACTTGCATATCTTTTATATACAATCTTCAGGTCTCTCCATTCCAGGAAGCTGCACATCTTGAGTTTGTGAGCCAAGACTGTCTGGACAAGCTCTCTTGTAATTTTTTTCTTCTCTTTGTCTGACAGTGGAACATACCATTTTTGCAGTCGTAGTTTCCCCTGACGACTAAAAAGCAGCATAAACTGCATTGTGCCGTCTGGGTAATGCCGCCCTTTTAATGACATTATCTATAATGTTCAGCTCCATCATGTGCTTACTGAAAAAAAAATGGCACAATTTGGGTGTGCTTAGACTCAAGAAGTCCAAACCTTGCTCTGAAGACTGCCAAAACAAAATTCAAACAGTAGAGGCATTGAATCCCAAATTCAGGGAGCAAAGTCTTTCTTCAAGTTGGACGTCGAACACGGATATTAGTTGGTTCAATTGGCAGAATGATCTCAAAAATCACTACTTTCAGGAAACCATTTGGAAATTACTGCTTCCAAATGATCCTTTGGTTTATGCATAATCAGGGTCTGTTCCAGCAGCATATAGACAGAATTACAGACAATATCCCTGTGGTGAATGTATTATGCCAATAATCCACCATTGTATTTGTATCTGTGCTGTTGCCCTTGTATTTGTATCTGTGCTATGTGTTGCCCTTGTGGGCTCCTCCTATGGGCCATTGTATGGCATTATCCATAGGGGAACAGGTTGGGGCCTGTATGGGCTCTGCCCATGGCTCCTCCCCTGAAGGGAGGTATAAAGAGCAGTTAACCTGTAGGCAGTTTTCAGTATTGGATCAGTCACAGGCAGGCACTGTTCTAAGTTGATTAAAGCCACGGTTTACTTCTACTCCCGTCTCGAGTGAATTGATGGTCGCATCAATCCCTGGATGTGTATGATATTACAGTGATGGTCAAAACCAAAGGAGAGCATGACCAAAATCTACACTCACCGATAGCAGCAGCTCGTCAAGAAGGACTCACCTCCAACAACAAGAAATACCAGATGATGTAGGTCAGATTAATTTTTTTGTGCTATCCAGTCAAGTTCCAGGATCCATCCTGATTTAGGAAAACTCAAAGATGTATAAGGCATCAGCTGGGAGGACAGGCATACTAACATCAGTGTCCTTGAAGGTGCCAAGAGCACCAGTATCGAGGCCATGATCATCCTAAACCAACTCCACTGGGCCAGCCATGCGATTAGGATGCCAGAGTCCCGGCTTCTTTGCTCAGCTCCAGGAAGGCTTCCAAACAAAAGGATGACAAAGGAAGCGCTTCAAAGACACCCTGCAGTCTTACCTCAAGGAATGCAACATAGACATCAGCCTGGGAGACTCTTGATCAGAAGAGACCTACTTGGAGGAATCGCCTGATTGAAGGGACACAATTCTTCAAAGATACCCGCTGGCAAGAGGAGGCCTGGAAAAGGAGTCTAAGAAAGGAATGCCAGCGATCTAGAGTCCAAGTACCAACCCCATCTCCCAGACAGCACCTGCCACGTGTGCAGTCGAAGTTGCGGATCGAGGATGGGGCTCGTCAGCAGCCATGGAAGAACCACAGACCCTATGACCAGTGACATGGAGTTTCTTGGGTGGACAATCATACTCGTTAGTGAGTGATTGCCGAAGAAGAAGCCTCTCCATGACAAAGGTGACTTGCAGAGATGCCATAGATTTTTCAACCATGCCATATATACCCAACTTTGCTAATAGCTGCCAAGGAAGGAAAACAGGCATCAACAGGAGACATGTGTTCTACAATACTACAACTCAAGAAAGGAATTGGCTACTTCAGACACACGGAGTACGTTACCCAATCCAAGAAAAAACTGCAGATGTCTCACTGGACCTACTGGATGGTGGAAACATTGCTGTAGAAGATGAGCTTAACGTCGATCTGATCAATTTTGGTCAACACAAGTGAATCTAACTTAAGGAGGAAACAGCAAAATGAGCCATGACTGAAGGAGTAATGGGAATCTTGTAAAAGGTAGGTCAGACACGATAATGATGATGTGGAGATGCCAGCGTTGGACTGGGGTGGGCACAGTAAGAAGTCTTACAACACCAGGTTAAAGTCACTAGCTTTCGGAGCACAGCTCCTTCATCAGGTGAGTGAAGGAGCTGATGAAGCAGCTGCACTCCGAAAGCTAGTGACTCCAAATAAACCTGGTGGCTTTATAAAAGCAGGGCCAGATACCCTCAGATGTTTCTGGCCACACAGAGATGAACTGGACATTTTAAGAGGCATGGTTTTCAAGGGAAAATGGGTGCTTGTACCAGAGCTCTTTGCCAGGACATATTGTCTCAGTTACACCAGGACATACGGGCATAGAGTGAACAAGACGCCTGACAAGGTATATTGTGTACTGGCCTAGGATCAACAACGACATCAAGAAGTATGTGAGGATCTGCGAAGCATACCAGAGATACCAGCCACATCAACACAAAGAATCACAAATCTGTAGCACAACAGCTATTAATTTTGGTCATCAAAGATTCTCCCATGTGCTCCTGAATTAGAGGCAAGTAAGCATGAAGGTGACACAGCAAATAATATAATGTTTTCATACTATGTCAATAAAGATATTGAAGTGTCACCAGGGCTCAGTTGGTAGCACTCTACCTCTGAGTCATAGGGTTATGGGCTCAAGTTTCACTCCAGAACTTGAGCACAAAAATCAAGGCTAACACTCCAGTGCAGTCATGAGAGAATACTGCATCTTTGGAGGTGCTGTCTTTTGCGTCAGAAAAAAATTGATGCGTCATCTGTCCTCTGAGGTGGACGCAAAAGATCCCATGGCATCATTTTGAAGAAAACCAAGAGAGTCATCCCCAGTGTCCTGGTCAATATTTATTCCTCAATCAACAACACAAAAATAGATCATCTGGTTGTGAACACGTTGGTGTTGACAGGAGCTTGCTGTTCACAAAAGGGCTGCCATATTTCCTATATTGCAACAATGATTACACTTCAAAGTCGTTTATTGGTTGTAAAGTGCCTTGGGATGTCCTATGATCATGGACACTACATAAATGCAAAACTTTCTTTTTACATACAATTTCTACCGCCATTTGCTTTCTTTACTTGAAGATATGGAAACATTTCTCAAAATATTCCTACTAGTTATGATTAAATTCAGGCCATGTGTCAAGAAGGCTGTGGGTTCAAGACCCACAATAACCTGCATTTAAATAGAATCTTTAGTGTCCTAAAACATATATGAGCACACCAGCTAGGTTGCTATTTCAGCTCAGTACTAAAGCAGCGTAACAATATCAGAGTTACTGTCTTTTGGATAATGTCTTGAACTGTTAACTGAGGTTGATGCACTAGATCCTGTGGGACAATTTTAAGAGTAAGATGTTCTCGATGCTCAGTGTGACCAACATTCCTCCATTGATCAAATGCACCAAAAGCAAATTACCCGATCATTCATTTGCTGTTTGTGGTTCCTAACAATGTTCAATTAGTTGTACAGCGAATGGGCTTCAGAAGCAATTCATTAATTAATGATAATGATAATCTTTATTGTCACAAGTAGGCTTACATTAACACTGCAATGATGTTACTGTGAAAAGCCTCTAGTCGCCACACTCCGGCGCCTGTTCGGGCACACAGAGGGAGAATTCTGAATGTCCAAATTACCTAACAGCATGTCTTTTGGGACTTGTGGGAGGAAACCGGAGCACCCGGAGGAAACCCACGCAGGCACAGACAGTGACCTAAGACGGGAATCGAACTTCGGACCCTGGCACTGTGAAGCAACAGTGCCTACCACTGTGTTACTGTGTCGCTGTGGTACCTTAGAAAAATTATACTGTATAATGCAAATTCTTTCTTCTATTGAGTTAAAAGCTCTAATATAAACCTTTGCTGAAATAACTATGAAGAGTCCCTGGAAATCAATGATTGCAGTTCCTGGAATATTTTAGTTTCAGCAAGCTATTGATGGAGGTAGGACAAGTGGTTATTTTGCTGGCTGGAAGTTGCACATTACAAAGGTAAGAATGCAATTCATACAAAGAAGAGGTGAAAAATAATGCAAATAGGTCATAATCTGCATTAAATAACTTGAACTATTTTAGCATATTTAACAGTTTAAGTGAATACACTCCAGTCTGGAAATTGTGAATGTTGCTTATTTGTTCAGTCTGTACAGACATTCCTCACCTATTACAGGCAGATATTCAAATTTGTCATGTTAAACACGGAGGAATTAGTATTCTTACCTCTCCAAGTTCCCTCAGCTTTGTTCCCAAAAGCTCGTCACAAAGTCCTTCAGTTCCTCTTCTACAACAAAATGTTCCTTTAAAGAGCTGAAGAGATGTTATTTTCTGTTTTTCCTGTAGCCATAGCAACAAACTATGTAACATCAGGAGGGCGTGATAAAATAGCACAACACAATAACGGCTCATTAATTATAGCTGTAGTTGCAACAGCTTTGTTTCAATAATAGTTCATGTGAGTTTATAGAAGCTTGTTCAATAATTGTTAAATTCTCTATGTGGAGAATAGGTACAACAATTGTTATAAATAGCACTGTAAAAACACTTATTCTTTTTTGAAAATGTGTATTTGATGAACACTTTTATATTCAAAATATCAGGGAATCTATCTTCTAATTTGGCTTATTCAGGGTTCTTCCCCCCCCCCTCTCCCCGCTCTTGTTAACTGAGTAACCGTTTTAAAAAAATAGGTTTAATTGAGCAATGAGCCAAGGGCCTAAGTGCAGGAAACTACCAAAATTGGTGCAAAACTGGAGTGGTGAGTAAGTGATGCTAAACTTGGGTTTTATAAACCTTATGATTACAGGAGGGAGTGAGGAACGCAAGGAGCTTCTCATATTCTGGGAGAGAATGCATGACAGAAGAAAACTGTACAGTCAGTTTTCACTTTAAAGCATTGTGACAATTTGGCCTCTCTTGCAACTTTTTTCTCATGTTTCAATAAATAAATCATCTCTCATAGGAACGCCTGTGCTTCCCACATGCTAAAGCAAGGCCAGATTTAATTCCATCGCCAGCTCCTGCCCCATGTTTCAGTGAAGGTTCGACAGTGACCTTATTTGTCAGCACCCACTATGGCTTCCATTGAATCCTGCTGCTCATTAGAGCTCAACTATATTAAATACTCACCAGGAGAGCATCAAGCAGGTCTACTGCCTCAGATTGGTGTGCTCTCCAGTTAGATGGGAGGCTCTTTCCTTTTAACTGCTGTCATGTGAGAGTACCTTTAAGAAATGGGTGTTTATAAATTGGTGTATGTTTAAATATCTGTAGTGAGAGTACCTTTAAGAAATGGGTGTTTACTACTGCAGTGATGTCAGAGAGTGGGTGGAGCTGGGCTGTCTGTCAGCTTTTTACTTTTGTTTTAGGCTGTTTGCTGCAGGGTGTGTTTTAGTTTTGTTTTCAGTATTGGAGCTGAAGCCAGACAGAGCAGGTGTACTGTTGATCTTTCTGCCATGAAAAGACTATCTCTTCATTTGGTGAATTCAGAATTCTAAATGTTCTCAGTAGTGAATGTAAACCTGATGTGCTTCTGTTAAAAGGTGTTTCTTTTGTCTTCTGGATGTTATTTGGGAAGTTATTAAGGATTACTTAGTGTTGTATAGTTTGGGGGTTGTATTTGAATTGATGGTTGCTAAGATGTTCACTGTATGTTTTAAAAAGGTTAACTTGAATTCATAGAATAAACATTGTTTTGCTTTTAAAAAATACTTTTCCATTTCTGCTGTACCACACCTATAGAGTGGGCCGTGTGCTCCCCATACCACAATCTATTAAAAGTTGTGGGTCAGGTGAACTCCATGATACACTTTGGGGTTCTCCAAACCTTGGCCCATAACACTGTTGTAAAGTTGAAGGTTGCTTGTTACAGTTTTGAATGACTGTAACTACCTTCATTTGCAGAAAGCATGCTAATATTAAAAATTGGTTCCTCAAGGGTCAAATGAAGAATAGATGCGAGCTGGCCCTCTGGAGGGCTGGTCCATAGAATCCCTAGAGTGCAGGAGGTGGCCATTCGGACCATCGAGTCCCACTAACCCCCTGAAAGAGCACCCTACCTAGGCCCACCCTCCTACCCTAGCCCCGTAACCTACCCTGCACATCTTTGGACATTAAGGTCAATCCACCTAGCTTGTACATCTTTAGACTGTGGAAGGAAACTGGAGTGACTGGAGGAAACCCACACAGGCTTTGGGAGAACATGTAAACGCTACACAGTCACCCAAGGCTGGAATCGAACCCGGGTCCCTGGTGCTGTGAGGCAGCAGTGGTAACCACTCTGCCACCCCATTCCACCTGGTGTTCATTCATTCTCTGTATCACTCAGGGGGCTCTCCTGTACCTCAGTATCAAAACCCCAGGACAGTTGCACCGGAGCTGCTGCTTTAGATGTGGTAATGATTAATGCTCGGCCCTCATTTTCCTTCCTCTAGAAAGAAAAGATGAAAATATGCTATAATATAGACTTCATTGGAACTGCTTTAGATGTAACTTTCAGCAAAATGAATAGTTTTGTAGTATTGCTTCAATGTATGCATTGGTGTCAATGATGGTTGATTAAGTAGGGTGAGATGATGAGAAGGATAGTTCAAACTCTGATGATACCTCCTACTTCCTCAGCCGGTTTCATTTTCTATATTCACCAGTTCAGCTAACATCCTTCCATCCCATCAATCTGAGACACAATTAGATTGACCTGAATGTAGACATTTGGAGTGGACCTAATTGTACAATCCGAGGCCTCGTGACGGAGTGGGTAGAAGCCAAGCTCCAGGTTCAAGTCCCACCCCAGGACGTAAGGGGCCAAGGAAGGTGCGTCCATTTTTTGTTGTTGTTTTTTAAAATAAATTTAGAGTACTCAATTTAGCGTGGCCAATCCACCTCCCCTGCACATCTTTGGGTTGTGGGGACGAGATCCACGCAGACACAGGGAGAATGTACAAACTCCACACGGACAGTGACCGGGGACCGGGATCGAACCCTCGGCGCCATGAGACAGCAACGCTAACCACTGCACCACCGTGCTGCCCAGAAGGTGCGTTCATAACATGATCAAACAGGTTGAGTGTGTCCAAACATGCTAATGGCTGGTGGTAAGAGCGGGGGAGACTCCTGGTCAGCCACATGTAATGTGGAGTGGCGCCCTTCAAGCTATAACCCCTGGTGACAGACCAGTGACCTGTTCTGGGAATTACTAGCTCTGGACACAGACCAAAATCTGCCTTCATGCACCCCCACGTGTGGGAAGAGAATTGGAATTGTACAATGCAGTGACTGGGAATTGAGGTTGGATTGCACATGAATAGAGAAACAATGTAGGAGCAAATTTGTACATGCAGCTGACTTAAATCAATGAAAAATGGAAGGATATCTCTTCATTTGGTGATAGAATTGCGAAATTGTGTTTAGCCCCAGCAAGGCAGACAGTCAAACAGAAAGAAAAACAGAACAGAATGAAAGAAATGTTGACAGACAGATAGACTGACATGCTGACAGGATGAGAATGATGAAGGAGGGTTGTGTGAAGCATAAACACATGCATGGACCATTTGGGCCAAATAATCCGGGTGGAGTTCTCTGTCCCTCAGGCTAAGTGCTAGTGCCAATGGAGAATCCACGGGTATTCACAATGGAAAAATCAGCGTGAACTCCTCACCGATTCCGGTACAAGTGAGAGGCTAGCACTGGCGCTTCAGATCGCGCGGAAAATGGCTGGAGAAATACCGGGTCCTGGACCAGGCATGCGCAAGGCTGACAAGCTGCACCGGTTGTGCCGTAAAACATGGCACCAGCCGTGCTGGGACCCTAACCCCAACCCCACAGCCCACCCCCTGGCCACCCCCCACACCAGTCCTTCCAGCTCTAGCAGCGGCCCCCTGGCCAGCTACATGGATGCGAGTGTGATGGCAATGGCTGATGACGTGCCAACGGCCTTCCGACTGTGCGTACCGCGCGTCCCGATGATGCTGATTTGGAGGGGGCAGAGCATCGCGAACCGCCGAATCAGGTGTTGGAAGCTATTCTCCGCCCGATCGCCGATCCCGGTTTCGGCGTCGGGCTATAGGGAATCACGCCCTATGTTTCTGTGCTGTAAAATACTATGGCTCTACTGTTAAGACCAAATTAAAAGAGAAGCCTCCTTCACATTGTGCCAATATAGCTTAAACCAATTAAGCATAGATTTAACTGTTTAAATTAATTGTAATTTTTGGGGGATTTTATTGTACCGTTCATTGTCTTCAATCGCACAGGCTGTTACTTGCTTCCAGCCCAGGAGTTGTTTTCAGTCACAATCCACAAGTAGTTAAGCTTGGTGACTCACTTACAAACTTCCTCTTACTTCCCCCCAAAGGAGAATGTTGGTCCCAATTCAGAAAATCACTATGTGAGTGACCATAACAGCTGCCCAGTACTTATTGCTCCCTGCTGCGACATGCATATTGCAATCTGGTGAAGTGCTCCATCACTAGTAAATATACTTTTTAATAAATCAGCCTGTTTTTTTTAGCAAACTTCATCTAACCCTTATTTAGTGCTTCGAAAGGTTGTTCATGAAGCGCATCACCTCCATGCTCCCAGATCGCCTTGATCCACTGCAATTCGCATACTGCCGCAACCGGTCCACAGCAGACACCATTTCCCTAGCCCTACACACATCCCTAGAGCATCCCGACAACAAGGACTCCTACTTCAGACTCCTATTTATTGACTACAGCTCCGCCTTCAACACCATAATCCCAGCCAAGCTCATATCAAAGCTCCAAAACCTAGGACTTGGCTCCTCACTCTGCAACTGGATCCTCACCTTTCTGACCTACAGACCACAATCAGTAAGAATAAACAACATCTCCTCCACAATAGTCCTCAATACCGGGGCCCCGCAAGGCTGCGTGCTTAGCCCCCTACTCTCATCCCTATACGCACACGGCAAAATTTGGTTCCAACTCCATCTACAAGTTTGCTGACGATACGACCATAGTGGGCCGGATCTCGAATAACGACGAGTCCGAATACAGGAGAGAGATAGAGAACCTAGTGGAGTGGTGCAGTGACAACAATCTCTCCCTCAATGCCAGCAAAACTAAAGAGCTGGTCATTGACTTCAGGAAGCAAAGTACTGCACACACCCCTGTCAGCATCAACAGGGCCGAGGTGGAGATGGTTAGCAGTTTCAAATTCCTAGGGGTGCACAGGACAAATCTGTCCTTGTCCACCCACGTCGGCGCTACCACCAAGAATGCACAACAGCACCTACACTTCCTCAGTAAACTAAGGAAATTCAGCATGTCCACATTAACTCTTACCAACTTTTACAGATGCACCATAGAAAGCATCTTATCTGACTGCATCACAGTCTGGTATGGCAACTGCTCGGCCCAGGACCACAAGAAACCTCAGAGAACACAGCCCAGTCCATCACACGAACCTGCCTCCCATCCATCAACTCCATCTACACCTCCCGCTGCCTGGGGAAAGTGGGCAGCATAATCAAAGACCCCTCCCACCCGGCTTACTCACTCTTCCAACTTCTTCCATCGGGCAGGAGATACAGAAGTCTGAGAACACGCACAAACTGACTCAAAAACAGCTTCTTCCCCGTTGTTCCCAGACTCCTAAACGACCCTCTTATGGACTGACCTCATTAACATTACATCCCTGTATGCTTCATCCGATGCCAGTGCATATGTAGTTACATTGTGTATCTTCTGTTGCCCTATTATGTATTTTCTTTTATTTACTTTTCATTCCATGTACTTAATGAACTGTTGAGTTGCTCGCAGAAAAATACTTTTCACTGTACCTCGTACACGTGACAATCAACAAATCCAATCCAATTTAATGAAACTGGTCAATTTGAATCAAGTAGGCCGTGATTTAATGGCCTCCTCGCACCGCACTTGATGACACCTCTCACGAATTTGCGATGATCAAAACGCCTCATGAGATGTCTTGATCTGGATCTTGCCATCGCTGGCCGAGATCCAGATATACATACTAAATAAGCCATGAGGCTCATTTAAATATATCTGCCCTGTATTCTCCAGAGGCCCAGAGAACTTCGGCCTCGCCTAGCAGGCCTTTCCATGGTGCCGTTTAGCACTGGTCCACACAAACGTGGAGCAGGTGTAACAGCACCTGGTGGGGTCTCCCAGGACATTAGAGACCCCCGTGTGGTTAGGCTCTGGACAGGGTGGTGCCCTGGCATTCCCTCTGGCACCCGGGTACCTTGGCATTGCCAACTGCAGGCGTCTAGAAACACCACGCTAAACAAGCCCAAAATGAGACTGATTCAGTCCCGTTAAATCGTACCCGTAATTTCTTTTGCAGTAAGAGACATGGATATTGCTCAATATATACTTCAATAAAATCCTAAACATGGTGCACTTGTACAGTTTGATGCTTTCACTATTTTGAAGTACATTGGATTTTAAGAATCTCAGTGAATGTTTGTTTTCACACCAGGGACAGATAGTGTTAAGAAATCACATTATGATGGTATAAAGACTGTTCAATGGTCCAGCAAGTCTTTTTCCTGCTCTCAGTCTTTGTGCGGTGCATCAATAATTGGGCTATATTCAAGAGAATGCAATTTGTGGAACACAAAACTGTCATTGTGTTTAAAATATAATTTGTACTGATTGGATGATAACCTCCTTTAAACACTGGCTTAAAGGCTCCACGGTGGAATGGTGTTAGGATCTGACCTCAGACACTATAGTGGGCAAAGGCCTATAGCACAAAACTGCCCTCAATTTAGCATGAGCTGTAAACAACAACCTCATTGAGAGATGGCTGAAGTAGGAAATAGAATTGGCAAATTGCAAAGCTGCATGTAAGAGCAAGCTAGAAAACCAGGGGAGGAAGAAAGTAATAGAAGGGTATGCTGAAGGGATGAAAATGAATGGGAGGATCATGTGGATCGCAGACATCAGCACAGACAGCTTGGGCAGAATGGTCTATTTCTGTGCTGTAAAATGCTTTGTCACTGTTAATATCAAATTAAAAGAGAGTAGGAAATGGAAAAAAGAAATGGATCATAGTTGCCTTACTCTTATCAGACCGCGGCTCCGTCATGTTGTTGTTGACCAGTGGAAATTTCATTTTGCAAACCAATCCTCTGACCAACTGGGAACAATTTATATTGGCGTTTGCCAGAATTTGTTGCCCATCCTTAATTGCCCTCGACCCGAGTGGTTTAGTAGGCCATTTCAGAGGGCAGTTCAGAGTCAACCACATTGCTGTGGATCTGGAGTCACATGCCGGCCAGATTGGGTGAGGACAGCAGATTTCCTTCCCTGAGGGATATTAGTGAGTCAGATTACTTTTACAACAACTGATGATAGTTTCATGGTCACCATTACCAAGACTAGCTTTAATTCCACCAGCGGCCGTGGTGGGATTTGAACTCCATAGCATTTAATGCCTGGAGTATTACAGGTAAAAACGTTGAGTTAAGGGTGAGGGTTGACATGTGGAATTACGATATAGTAGCCATCATGGATACGTGATTGAGGGAGGGGCAGGATTGGCAGCTTAACATCCCGGGATACAGAATTTTCAGGAGGGACGGGGTGGGGTGCATAAGAGGGGGAGGCATTGCACTATTAGTTAAGGAGTCAATCTTGGGAGTGGAGTTGAATGAAGCTTTGTGGGTAGAGTTAAGGAATAAAAAAGGGACAGCTACATTGCTAAGTGTTTATTATAGACCCCCAGATAGTCAGCGGGAAATTGAGGAACTAAGATACGGGCAATTTGCAGAAGTGTGTAAAAATAATATGGTAATTAGAGTGGGTGATTTCAACTTTCCCAACATTAACTGGGATAGCCATTGTGTTAGTCATTGTGATAGTCATTAGATGGAGCAGAGTGTACAAGAGAACCTTTTAGCTCAACATATGGAGGATCCAACAAGGGATGGTGCAGTGCTGGACCTAATTCTGGGGAATGAAGCCAGACAGGTGGTTGATGTGATGGTAGGGGAGCATTTTAGTGATAGCGACCACAGCGTGGTTCAATTTAAGTTTGTCATGGACAAGGAAATAAGACAAACTGCAGAAAAAGTTCTTGGATTGAGAGAGCGCAGAATTTAGTAAAATAAGGCAGGATCTGACAAGGTAGATTGTAAGAAGTTACTGATGGGGAGATCTACAGAAGAGTAGTAGGGGGTGTTCAAAGAGGAAATGGGGAGGGTACAGGCCCAACATGTTCCCTCTAGGGTAATAATAATAATCTTTATTATTGTTACAAATAGGCTTACATTAACACTGCAATGAAGTTACTGTGAAAATCCCCTAGTCGCCACATTTTGGCACCTGTTAGGTGAATGTCCAATTCACCTAATAAACACATCTTTTGGGACTTGTGAAGGAGTAACAAGCCCAGAGAACCATGGGTGACCAGAGATATTCAAGAAACATTGAGAAGGAGGAGAGAGGCTTTTAATAAGTACAAGGGGAGCCAATCAACAAAGGCATTAGTGGAGTACAAAAATTAGAACAGCAAAGAGGGGATATGAGAAATCTCTAGCTGGTAAAAATAGGGAAAATCCCAAGATAGTCTATAAGTATGTCAATGGGAAGAGGATAACTAGGGAAAAGGTAGGGCCCATTAGGGACCAAGGGGGGAATCTGTGGGCCGTGCCAGAGGACATTGGTAGGGTGCTAAATGAATATTTCACATCTATCTTCACCCAAGAGATTGAGGAGGCAGATATGGATCTCAGGGAGAGATACTGTGAGGTTATTGAACAAGTTGTCATAGGAATGGACAATGCATTGGAGATGTTGGCAGCTTTAAAGTGGAGAAATCTCCAGGTAGAGACGAATTGTGTCCTAGGTTATTGTGGGAGGTGAGGGAGGAGATTGCAAGGGTCTGATCAAAATTTTTTATTCTTCTCTGGCCACGGGAGAGGTGCCAGAGGACTGGAGAACTGCAAATGTGGTCCCACTATTTAAGAAAGGCTGTAGAGATAAGTCAGGGAACTACAGGCCAATGAGTCTCACGTCAGTAGTGGGGAAACTAATAGAGTAAATTCTGAAGGAGAGAATCTGTCTCCACTTGGAGAGGCAAGGTTTGATCAGGAATAGTCAGCATGGCTTTGTCAGAGGGAGGTCATGCCTAACAAATTTGCTTGAATTTTTTGAGCACGCGACTAAGTGTGTAGATGAGGGTAATGCAGTTGATGTAGTTGATATGGATTTCAACAAAGCATTTGACAAGGTCCCACATGGGAGACGAATAAAGAAGGAAAATGCACATGGGATACCAGGGAACTTGATAAGGTGGATTCAAAGCTGGCTGAGTTGTAGGAAACAGAGGGTGATGACAGATGGCTGTTTAAGTGACTGGAAGCCAGTGTCCAGTGGCTACCACAGGGATCGGTGCTGGGTCCCCTATTATTCGTCATTTATACGGTAATTGCACGGTAGCATTGTGGATAGCCCAATTGCTTCACAGCTCCAGGGTCCCAGGTTCAATTCCGGCTTGGGTCACTGTCTGTGCAGAGTCTGCACATCCTTCCCGTGTGTGCGTGGGTTTCCTCCAGGTGCTCCGGTTTCCTCCCACAGTCCAAAGATGTGCAGGTTAGGTGGATTGGCTATGCTAAAATTGCCCTTAGTGTCCAAAATTGCCCTCAAGTGTTGGGTGGGGTTACTGGGTTATGGGGATAGGGTGGAGGTGTGGACCTTGGGTAGGGTGCTCTTTCCAAGAGCCAGTGCAGACTCAATGGGCCGAATGGTCTCCTTCTGCACTGTAAATTCTATGACTATAAATATAAATGACTTGGATGACTATATGGGGAGGTAGGATCAGTAAGTTTGCGGATGACACAAAGATAGGCCGGGTGGTTAACAGTGAGTGCCTTGGGTTACAGGACGATATAGACGGGATGGCCAAATGGGCAGAAAAGTGGCAAATGGAATTTAATCCTGAATAGTGTGAGGTGTTACACTTTGGAAGGAGCAATTTGACAAGGAAATATTCAATGAATGGTGTCACACTGGGAAGTCCTGAGGAACAACAAGACCTTGGTGTGTTTGTAAATAGATCTCTGAAGGGAGAAGGGCAGGTTAATAGGGTGGTGAAAAAGACATTTGGTGCACTTGCCTTTATCAATTGTGGCATAGAGTACAAAAGCAAGGAAGTCATGTTGGAGTTATATAGAACATTGGTTAGGCCACAGCTGGAGTAGTGTGTGTAGTTCTGGTCACCACATTATAGGAAGGATGTGATTGCACTGGAACGGGTGCAGAGGCGTTTCACCAGGATGTTGGCTGGGATGAAACATTTCAGTTATGAAGAGAGGCTGGATAGGCTTGGGTTGTTTTGCTGGAGCAGAGAGGACTGAGGGGTGACCTGATCGAGGTGCACAAGATTATGAGGGGTGGATAGGATGGATAGGGAGCAACTGTTCTCCTTAGTTGAAGGGTCGGTTACGAGAGGACACAGTCCAAGGTGGGAGGTGGGAGATTCAAGGGCGATTTGAGGAAAATCTTTTTTACCAGAGGATAGTGATGGTTGGAACGCACTGCCTGGGAGGGTGGTAGTGGCGGGTTGCCTCACATCCTTTAAAAAGTACCTGGATGAGCACTTGGCACATCTTAACATTCGAGATGGGCCAAGTGCTAGCAAATGGGATTGGCAAATCAGGTGCCTTTCCTGCGGCGGTGCAGACTCGATAGGGCGAAGGGCCTTTTCTGCACTATATTTTTCTGTGATTCGTCTCTAGGGGGGGGTGATTTTCTGGCCACATGCACCCCGTGCAAATCCCACTATGTCGGAAAAATTCTGGGAAACCTAAAATAGGATCTGCGCTAGGTGCCAAACAGTTTGCGATGTTCCCAGGCCCTCCCAGCAGACCTGATCAGGTTTACACCCAATAAGAGCGTAAACGTCATTACCTTTTTTTAAAGTAAAGTTAGAGTACCCAATTATCTTTTTCTTTCCAATTAAGGGGCAATTTAGTGTGGCCAGTCCACCTACCCTGCACATCTTTGGGTTGTGGGGGTGAAACCCACACAGACATGGGGAGAATGTGCAAACTCCACACGGACAGTGACCAGGGCTGGAATCGAATCTGGGTCCTCAGCGTAGTAGGCAGCAGTGCTAACCACTGTGCCGCCCTGTGACCCTCATTACCATTCATTTCAACGGATTTTAATATTAAAAATCAGATTAACATGGACTGGTTCGGAAACATACAATGTTTCCACCTGCCGGTGACCTGGCGCCGGTGGTAATCACTACTGGTCTCCACAAATGAAGACCAGAAGTGATGGCCACGACGGAGGGTTCAGAGGCCATTGTAGCCCCCAGATAATCTCCTGGGCACTGCCTGCTGGCAGCCTGGCAGTGGCAACCTGGCACTGCCAAGGGGCATGGCCTGAAGGGGTGGGGCATATAGGGGACCCACCATATAGAGCTTCCACCATATGTAATTACACTTTACTTCATTATACGCAGCATGATCTGTACTCACAGGGTAACTATATATACACAAGAAAAACCAAGAGACAGTTGGCTGAATTCTCTGTTTCTGAGATTAACTATCGACTCCGGGGCAGGATTTGTGGACTTTCACGACAGCAAAACTGGCGCTGAACCTGGACTGATTCAGCGACTGTGGAGATTCTAGCACCAGCACCACGTGGAACACAATTGATTCCAATGAAAAACGGTGCGGGGTTCACCATGTCCATGATTGATAGTCGGGAGGCTGACAAGCTGCAGCCACATATACACATTACAATCCCCACACACACTCACCACAGCCAACAAGCTGGCATTGGTTGTGCTGGAGCGCGCCCATACAGCTGATGGGTTGGCTAGGGCCAGAGGGGACCTAGGGGAGTGCCCTGGGGGGACACCATAAGATCTGTGACCCTACGTTCACAGTGGGCAGTCAGCGGCATGCGCGGCTGCATGGTGGCTACCTTGCAGGTCTGGGAAATGGTGCTCCATGCCTGTCCACCCCGACCCCACAGCCCACCTCCTGACCACCCACCCGCTTCTCCCCCCGGCCCTGGCAGAAGCCCCCCCCCCTCCGACCAGCAGCACAACTGTTAGCAAACCACGGTGATGTTGGACACTTTCCATATCCCTTCTCACTCCCTCATCAGCCACGATGTAGGTTTCATGATTTTTAAAAGCACAAGTGAACCGCGCCGCCAGGTATTCGGTCCATCGGAGAATTGCGGAGGCCCCGGAGAATATTGGGTCGGGCCCGCTAATGATATGCAAACGGTATTTATTGTACGTGTTCTGGGAGGCATTGCATTGACGCCGCTGGAGAGGTGACGGAGAATTGTGATTTGGCATGAAATCAGCACCCGCCGCAATTTCAGCGTTGGAACTGATTCTCCGCCCAATCACGTTTTGCGATTCCGGCCTCAGCTGAAGGAAAATCCCACCCAGTTTGTTAGCCCTCAATACCGGGGCCCCGCAAGGCTGCGTACCTATTCCCCTACTCCCTATACACACACGACTGCGTGGCAAAATTTGATTCTAACTCCATCCACAAGTTTGCTGACGACACGACCATAGTGTCATAGTCATAGAATTTACAGTGCAGAAGGAGACCATTCGGCCCATCGAGTCTGCACCGGCTCTTGGAAAGAGCACCCTACACAATGTCAACACCTCCACCCTATCCCCATAACCCAGTAACCCCACCTAACACTAAGGGCAATTTTGGACACTAAGGGCAATTTATCATGGCCAATCCACCTAACCTGCACATCTTTGGACTGTGGGAGGAAACCGGAGCACCCGGAGGAAACCCACGCACACACGGGGAGAACGTGCAGACTCCGCACAGACAGTGACCCAAGCCGGAATCGAACCTGGGACCTTGGAACTGCGAAGCAATTGTGCTATCCACAATGCTACCGTACCGTGCTGCCCGGTAGTGGGTCGGATCTCGAACAACGACGAGTCAGAATACAGGAGGGAGGTTCTAGTGGACTGGTGCAATGACAACAATCTATCCCTCAATGCCAGCAAAACTAAAGAGCTGGTCATTGACTTCAGGAAGCAAAGCACTGTACACACCCCAGTCTACATCAACGGGGCTGAGGTGGAAATGGTTACCATGCCCTGAACGGGGTCAAGGTGGAGATGGTTAATATGTCCTGGTCCACCCACGCCGACACTACAGCCAAGAAAGCACAACAGTGCCTATACTTCCTCAGGAAACTGAGGAAATTCGGCATATCCATTCTGACTCTTCCCAACCTTTACACATGCAAGCATCCTATCTGGCTGCATCGCAGCCTGGTATGGCAACTGGTCGACCCAAGACTGCAAGAAACTTCAGAGACTCGTGAACACAGCCCGGTCCATCACACAAACCTGCCTCACATCCATTGACTCTGTCTACACCTCCCGCTGCCTGGGGAAAGCGGGCAGTATAATCAAAGATCCCTCCCACCCGGCTGACTCACTCTTCCAACTTCTTCCATCGGGCAGGAGATACAAAAGTCTGAGAACACGCGTGAACAGATTCAAAAATAGCTTCCTCCCCGCTGTTACCAGTCTCCTAAATGACCCTCTTATGGACTGACCTGATTAATACTACACTCCTGTATGTTTCACCCGATGCTGGTGTCTATGTATTTACATTGTGTACCTTGTGTTGCCTTATTATGTATTTTCTTTTTTATTTCATTTTCTTTTCATGCACTAAATGATCTGTTTGAGCTGCTCACAGAAAAATACTTTTCACTGTATCTCGGTACACGTGACAATAAAAAAATCCAAATCAGTACTTTCATAGAACATAAGAACTAGGAGCAGGAGTAGGCCATCTGGCCCCTCGAGCCTGCTCCACCATTGAATGAGATCATGGCTGATCTTTTGTGGACTCAGCTCCACTTTCCGGCCCGAACACCATAACCCTTAATCCCTTTATTCTTCAAAAAACAATCTTTTTTTTAAAAAAATATTTTATTGAAAATTTTTGGTCAACCAACACAGTACATTGTGCATCCTTTACACAATATTATAACAACACAAATAACAATGACCTATTTTATACACAGAAAATGAATAAATAATAAATAACAAAAATGAAAACTAACCCGATTTGGCAACTGCCTTATCACAAGTAACACTCTCCAAAAATATAATTTAACAGTCCAATATATAATTATCTGGAGCAACGACCTATACATATTATACAGTATATATTAACAACCCTGAGAGTCCTTCTGGTTCCTCCTCCCCCCCTCCCCCCTCCCCCCCCCCGGCTCCTGGGCTGCTGCTGCTGCCTTCTTTTTTCCATTCCATCTATCTTTCTGCGAGGTATTCGACGAACGGTTGCCACCGCATGGTGAACCCTTGAGCCGACCCCCTTAGAACGAACTTAATCCGCTCTAGCTTTATAAACCCTGCCATGTCATTTATCCAGGTCCCCACCCCCGGGAGCTTGGCTTCTTTCCACATTAGCAATATCCTGTGCCGGGCTACTAGGGACGCAAAGGCCAAAACATCGGCCTCTCTCGCCTCCTGCACTCCCGGCTCTTGTGCAACCCCAAATATAGCCAACCCCCAGCTTGGTTCGACCCGGACCCCCACTACTTTTGAAAGCACCTTTGTCACCCCCATCCAAAACCCCTGTAGTGCCGGGCATGACCAAAACATATGGGTATGATTCGCTGGGCTTCTCGAGCACCTCGCACACCTATCCTCCACCCCAAAAAATTTACTGAGCCGTGCTCCAGTCATATGCGCCCTGTGTAATACCTTAAACTGAATCAGGCTTAGCCTGGCACACGAGGACGACGAGTTTACCCTGCTTAGGGCATCTGCCCACAGCCCCTCCTCGATCTCCTCCCCCAGCTCTTCGTCCCATTTCCCTTTTAGTTCATCTACCATAGTCTCCCCTTCGTCCCTCATTTCCCTATATATATCTGACACCTTACCATCCCCCACCCATGTCTTTGAGATCACTCTGTCCTGCACCTCTTGTGTCGGGAGCTGCGGGAATTCCCTCACCTGTTGCCTCGCAAAAGCCCTCAGTTGCATATACCTGAATGCATTCCCTTGGGGCAACCCATATTTCTCGGTCAGCGCTCCCGGACTCGCGAACTTCCCACCCACAAACAGATCTTTCAGTTGCGTTATTCCTGCTCTTTGCCACATTCCATATCCCCCATCCATTCCCCCCGGGGCAAACCTATGGTTGTTTCTTATCGGGGACCCCCCCCAAGGCTCCAGTCTTTCCCCTATGCCGTCTCCACTGTCCCCAAATCTTCAGTGTAGCCACCACCACCGGGCTTCTGGTGTAGTTCCTCGGTGAGAACGGCAATGGGGCTGTCACCATAGCCTGTAGGCTAGTCCCCCTACAGGATGCCCTCTCTAATCTCTTCCACGCCGCTCCCTCCTCCTCTCCCATCCACTTACTCACCATTGAAATATTAGCGGCCCAATAATACTCACTTAGGCTCGGTAGTGCCAGCCCCCCCTATCCCTGCTACGCTGTAAGAATCCCTTCCTCACTCTCGGGGTCTTCCCGGCCCACTCAAAACCCATGATGCTCTTTTCAATCCTTTTTAAAAAAGCCTTCGTGATCACCACCGGGAGGCACTGAAACACAAAGAGGAATCTCGGGAGGACCACCATCTTAACCGCCTGCACCCTCCCTGCCAGTGACAGGGATACCATATCCCATCTCTTGAAATCCTCCTCCATTTGTTCCACCAACCGCGTTAAATTTAACCGATGCAATGTGCCCCAATTCTTGGCTATCTGGATCCCCAGGTAACGAACGTCCCTTGTTACCTTCCTCAACGGTAGGTCCTCTATTTCTCTACTCTGCTCCCCTGGATGCACCACAAACAACTCACTTTTCCCCATGTTCAATTTATACCCTGAAAAATCCCCAAACTCCCCAAGTATCCGCATTATTTCTGGCATCCCCTCCGCCGGGTCGGCCACATATAGTAACAAATCGTCCGCATACAAAGATACCCGGTGTTCTTCTCCTCCTCTAAGTACTCCCCTCCACTTCTTGGAACCCCTCAACGCTATCGCCAGGGGCTCAATCGCCAGTGCAAACAATAATGGGGACAGAGGGCATCCCTGCCTTGTCCCTCTATGGAGCCGAAAATATGCAGATCCCCGTCCATTCGTGACCACGCTCGCCATCGGGGCCCTATACAACAGCTGCACCCATCTAACATACCCCTCTCCAAAACCAAATCTCCTCAACCCCTCCCACAAATAATCCCACTCCACTCTATCAAATGCTTTCTCGGCATCCATCGCCACTACTATCTCCCTTTCCCCCTCTGGTGGGGGCATCATCATTACCCCTAACAGCCTCCGTATATTCGTGTTCAGCTGTCTCCCCTTCACAAACCCAGTTTGGTCCTCGTGGACCACCCCCAGGACACATTCCTCTATTCTCATTGCCATTACCTTGGCCAGGATCTTGGCATCTACATTTAGGAGGGAAATAGGTCTATAGGACCCGCATTGTAGCGGGTCCTTTTCCTTCTTTAAGAGAAGTGATATCGTTGCTTCAGACATAGTCGGGGGCAGTTGTCCCCTTTCCTTTGCCTCATTAAAGGTCCTCGTCAATATCGGGGCGAGCAAGTCCACATATTTTCTGTAGAATTCGACTGGGAATCCATCCGGTCCCGGGGCCTTTCCCGCCTGCATGCTCCTAATTCCTTTCACCACTTCTTCTACCTCGATCTGTGCTCCCAGTCCCACCCTTTCCTGCTCTTCCACCTTGGGAAATTCCAGCCGATCCAAAAAGCCCATCATTCTCTCCCTCCCATCCGGGGGTTGAGCTTCATATAATTTTTTGTAAAATGTCTTGAACACTCCATTCACTCTCTCCGCTCCCCGCTCCATCTCTCCTTCCTCATCCCTCACTCCCCCTATTTCCCTCGCTGCTCCCCTTTTCCTCAATTGGTGTGCCAGCAACCTGCTCGCCTTCTCCCCATATTCGTACTGTACACCCTGTGCCTTCCTCCATTGTGCCTCTGCAGTGCCCGTAGTCAGCAAGTCAAATTCTACATGTAGCCTTTGCCTTTCCATGTACAGTCCCTCCTCCGGTGCTTCCGCATATTGTCTGTCCACACTCAAAAGTTCTTGCAGCAACCGCTCCCGTTCCTTACTCTCCTGCTTCCCTTTATGTGCCCTTATTGATATCAGCTCCCCTCTAACCACCGCCTTCAGCGCCTCCCAGACCACTCCCACATGGACCTCCCCATTATCATTGAGTTCCAAGTACTTTTCAATGCACCCACTCACCCTTAGACACACCCGCTCATCTGCCATTAGTCCCATGTCCATTCTCCAGGGTGGGCGCCCTCCTGTTTCCTCCCCTATCTCCAAGTCCACCCAGTGTGGAGCGTGATCCGAAATGGCTATAGCCGTATACTCCGATCCCCTCACCTTCGGGATCAACGCCCTTCCCAGCACAAAAAAGTCTATTCGCGAGTAGACTTTATGGACATAGGAGAAAAACAAGAACTCGCAAAAAACTATCTATCTTTATCTTGAAAAAATTTAATGAAGGAGCCTCTACTGCTTCACTGGGCAAGAAATTCCATAGATTCACAACCCTTTGGGTGAAGAAGTTCCTCCTAAACTCAGTCCTAAATCTACTTCCCCTTATTTTGAGGCTATGCCCCCTAGTTCTGCTTTCACCCGCCAGTGGAAACAACTCCACAACAATGTTTGTCAGAAAGTGCAAAGCACCTTAAAGAAATGTGAGGGATTTATAAATTGCTGAATTTCTGCTAGTTTCAAACATGATCTGCAATTAATTACTTAATATAACTGGTGCATTTTAAGATCCAAATGATGAATTAGTTGATTTGGCTGTGCTGCTGCTTCTATGTATACATAGCCAGAACTGGGTGGATGATCAAATAGATTCAGCAAAGAGTTGCTTCATGATCATAAGTATGGAGCTGCGGCCAACAGCTCATAAATCATGCAAGGTTTAGAGCTTACATAATGTCTGTACTAAAATTCAAACAGCCTTCTCCACTGGCAATTCAGACACACCACTTGATCGCTCACAGCGAAAGTCCAAAAGCTGTTGTTACCAAGGTAGTAGCAAGATGACTACGGAAATAATGAGGACTTTATGACCCAGTTACTCAACTTTGTAATGATTACTGGAGACAGCAACATCGACGTTAAAATGCAACATATAGACTTGTGTATTGTCAAACTTTGTGATGTTAGGTGGAGTTTGTAGATTATGTTTTTAAAAGAAAACACAGATTATCTTGTGTTCAGAATTCAGCGCCCATGAATTCCCACATCTGGCAACTGATTTGAAAAAAAATACCTCTAAGATGTTCTTTCATGAATCAGAAAGGCAAGGGCAGCACGGTGGGGCAGTGGGTTAGCCCTGCAGCCTCATGGCGCCGAGGTCCCAGGTTCGATCCCGGCTCTGGGTCACTGTCCTTGTGGAGTTTGCATATTCTCCCTGTGTTTGCGTGGGTTTCACCCCCACAACCCAAAAGATGTGCAGGGTAGGTTGGTTGGCCACGCTAAATTGCCACTTAATTGGAAAAAATGAATTGGGTACACTAAATTTATTTTTAAAAAAAGAATCAGAAAGGCTCATAAAATTCTGAGCATTGTTATGGTAAGTCAGTATGAAGAACCATCTTCCATGCCTCGTTACCTATAGACTTGACTATTGCAATGCACTCCCGGGAACCTTTAATTTTCAACGCCCTCTACTGTTAACTCTGCTGTGTCCTTACTCACATCAAATTCCATTCACCCATCGCCTTATCCTTGCTGCCCTACATTGGTTCCCAGTTGAGCAGTATCTTGACATTGAAATGTTATGTTTTAAAATCTCTCCCGACTATACTCCTGGTGAGCCTTACGTCAGTGGTAGGGAAATTACTGGAGAGAATTCTTCGAGACAGGATCTACCCCCATTTGTAAGCAAGTGGACGTATTAGCGAGAGGCAGCATGGTTTTGTGAAGGGGAGGTCATGTCTCTCTAACTTAATAGAGTTTTTCGAGAAGGTCACAAAGATGATTGATGCAGGTAGGGCAGTGGATGTTGTCTATATGGACTTCAATAAGGACTTTGACAAGGTCCCTCATGGCAGACTGGTACAAAAGGTGAAGTCACACGGGATCAGAGGTGAGCTGGCAAGATGGATACAGAACTGGCTAGGTCATAGAAGGCAGAAAGTAGCAATGGAAGGGTGCTTTTCTGATTGGAGGGCTGTGACTACTGGTGTTCTGCAGGGATCAGTGCTGGAACCTTTGCTGTTCGTAGTATATATAAATGAAATCTAGGTGTACAGGTCCACAGGTCACTGAAAGGGGCAACACAGGTGGAGAAGGTAGTCAAGAAGGTATACAGCATGCTTGCCTTCATTGGCCGGGGCATTGAGTATAAAAATTGGCAAGTCATGTTGCAGCTGTATGGAACTTAGTTAGGCCACACTTGGAGTATAGTATTCAATTCTGGTCGCCACACTACCAGAAGGATGTGGAAGCTTTAGAGAGGGTGCAGAAGAGATTTGCCAGGATGTTGCCTGGTATGGAGGGCATTAGCTATGATGAGAGGTTGAATAAACTCGGTTTGTTCTCACTGGAACGACAGAGGTTGAGGGGCGACCTGATAGAGGTCTACAAAATTATGAGGGGCATAGACAGAGTGGATAGTCAGAGGCTTTCTCCCAGGGTAGAGGGGTCAATTACTAGGGGGCATAGGTTTAAGGTGCGAGGGGCAAGGTTTAGAGGAGATCTACGAAGCAAGTTTTTTTTACACTGAGGGTAGTGGGTGCCTGGAACTCGCTGCCGGAAGAGGTGATGGAAGCAGGGACGATAGTGGCGTAGTGGCATTTGAGGGGCATCTTGACAAATACATGAATAGGATGGGAATAGAGGGACACGGACCCCGGAGGTGTAGACGATTTTTGTTTAGACGGGCAGCATAGTCGGCACGGGCTTGGAGGGCCGAAGGGCCTGTTGCTGTGTTGTACTTTTCTTTGTTCTTTTTTTCTAGTCTTGCCCCTTTCCCAGTTCTGTAATCTCTTCATGCCCTCAACCCTCTGAGATACCTCCGCTCCTCCTGTGCCCTCATGATCATCCTCAATTTTAATCAGTGTACCATTGATGGATAATGTCTTCAGCTGGCTTTTTTTTCATGCAAGTAGAGGGCACATGTCGGATGACCATTGGAACTGGTGCTTTTCTAGTGTCCTGATTCAAACCTCTAACGCATAGTTGCTTAGGTTCCAAAATTGTAGTTGATTGTTTGATCCAGACTGTGCACTGAATTTGCAATTGTGGCATTATCCCTATACATCCCATGCATTTATGATGATATAGGGCATATGTTGGGAAAGAATCTCCGAGCATCTTCTCTCAAGCCTCTTTCCAAATACTCATTGTTTTGTGTGTTTCCCCCCCCCCAATCTTGATCCCTTATAATCACATAACCTCTGATTTACCATGAGAAACACATTGAGATTTACTAGTAAAAAGACTGGCATTTCTATTGCACCTTTTAGAACATGCTAACGCACTGGACAGCCAATAAAGTTTATTTGAGGTGCAGTCGCTATTGTACTCAGTCTTTAAACACTGGCTCTTGCATAAAGATATCCAGGATATCAATATAACAAGATCTATGCATAGGATAGAATAACAGATTAATCATTGTTTAAAATGCTTCAGAATAGCTCTCTGTACAAAACATCTGAATTTCATAGAATTTACAGTGCAGAAGGAGGCCATTCGGCCCATCGAGTCTGCACCGGCGCTTGGAAAGAGCACCTTACCCAAGGTCCACACCTCCACCCTATCCCTGTAACCCAGCAACCCCACCCAACACTAAGGGCTATTTAGCATGGCCGATCCACCTAACCTGCACAATCTTTGGACTGTGGGAGGAAACCGGAGCACCCGGAGGAAACCCACGCACACACGGGGAGGTTGTGCAGACTCCGCACAGACAGTGACCCAAGCCGGGAATCGAACCCGGGACCCTGGAGCTGTGAAGCAATTGTGCTATCCACAATGCTACCGTATCTATGCACCAGGTAAATTACGATCTAAGCATTGACTACCCCTGTTAAAAGATTAACTATGATATTAAAAAGCTGTAAAACAGTGGTGGAGTAGATACTTGGGTGAAAACCTTGCGTCATGAGGGAGGGAGAAACAGTGACAGAATCTATTGAGGATAGGAGACTTTTGTTTGAGAGGGGAAGTGCACTACCCTCAACCTTTCTTCCAAAGTCAGGCAACTCTTGTGTTTGTGTCCTGCTTTGAAGCCTCGACTTCAAGAGAAAATTTTGAAACTGAGTTTTCAAATAATTCAATTGAGCAAAAGGAAATCTGTAGTTATTTGTCAGGTATGGCTCAGTGGACAGCAGCCTTATCAGAGCCAGAAAGTTGTTTCTGCTCCAGAGACTTGAGCACAAGACTTAGTACTGAGTACTGCACTGTCAGAGATGCCATCAGTCATAGAATTTACAGTGCAGGAGGCCTCCATTCGGCCCATCGAGTCTGCACTGGCCGCACCCTACCTAAGTCCACACCTCCACCCTATCCCCGTAACCCAGCAACCACGCCTAATGTTTTTGGACACTAAGGGCAAATTATCATGGCCAATCCACCTAACCTGCACAGCTCTGGACTGTGGGAGGAAACCGGAGCACCCGGAGGAAACCCACGCAGACACGGAGAGAACGTGCAGACTCTGCACAGACAATGACCCAAGTCGGGAATCGAACTTGGGACCCTGGAGCTGTGAAGCAACAGTGCTAACCACTGTGCTACCATGCCGCTCATTCCGATTGAGACTACAAGGAGGCTGTTTTGCCTCACGGATATGGTGAAAAATATCCAATGCCATTACTTAGAAGCACAGCGGAGTTCTTCCCAGTGTCTTGGCCAACATTTATCCCTCAAACATCATTAAAAATACACATTATCTTGTCATCAACACATTGCTGTGTTGGATCCTTGCTGCCCATGGATTGACTGCCATGTCTCCTGCATAACAACTTCAAAAATACTTAATTGGTGACAAAGTATTTTGGGACGTCCTCGGGATGTGAAAGGCACTAATATAAATGCAAATCGTTTTTGTTGACAGCTATAAAGGAAACATAATAAATCACCGCTCCTGCAAATTACAGATCTCATTTAGCTGAGTATTTTGTGAAAATTCTTTGCACTTCCAAGTGAAATTTACCTGAAATAAATATTTGAAAAATGAACATCCAGTTTGACTTGAGGCTATAGAGAAAAACAAAACACTCATCCATACAGGATGAGGCAACACACCTTGCTGTTTCAAATCAGAACTGCCTGAGCACGTGCTTGGATATTCTGCAAATTGCACATGCTCAGAATATACAGGTGTGGGTGGCACGGTGGTTAGAACTGCTGCCTCACGGCACCGAGGACCAGGGTTCGATCCCGGCCCTGAGCCACTGTCCATGTGGAGGTTGCACAGTCTCCCTGTGTCTGCGTGGGTCTCACCCCCACAAACCAAAGATGTGAGGATAGGTGGATTGGCGGCGCTAAATTGCCCCTTAATTGGGAAAAAAAATTAGAATGTACAGCTGCGGGTGTAAGGTCGGTACACATTTCTTTGAAGTTTTTGAGACAGCCTAAAGACTACAAAGTATTCATGACAGGTGAATTCATCCAATATTACTCCACAAACCATCGAAGGAGCTCAAAACGTTCTATTCTTCAAAAGTGTCACGCAAAGACCAGTCATGCACCATTAATTGGCCAACAAAATTGGTAAAATTAACACTTAAAGTTAAAATGATTATTGATACTGAAAGAAGTTACTAGAAAGTTTTTTAACAGTGAGACTGATCTCATTATGACTATCAGTCAATGTGATTACTAGAAGGGGATGTAACATTTTTAAATAAGCAATCTAGGGAACCTTTTTTATATTTGTTATCGTATCTCTGCATCTTCTCATGCTATGCAATCATTTCCATAAGATACCAACAGCAGTCTAGGATTTTTAAATAAGCTGGCACAACCTGCTTACGAGCTCTCTTGCTTTCAGCATAATCCAGTCTGGAGACTTTCCACAAATAATTACATTATTTATATCTGAATACTAACCAATGAGGACTCAGTGCTATATTTTTAGCAATTATAATGAATTTTGCAAGTCACTCTGTAAGAATTATAAATGGCTGCTATAGAAGAATACAGCTTTCAGACCAAGCTAATGATTGCACTTGAACAAATATTCAGTGAAAGTAAACAGCTATTCAGCAGTCAGCGTCCTTCTGGTGCAAGTTACAAAGTCAGCAGTGAAAACCCAAACATTACAACCATGGATACAAAGTGACAGACAAATCCAGTGTTCACAAAACAAGCATCCGCTAAACTTAAAGGGTATAATCTGATCATTAAAGCTGTAAATTCCCATGTTACATTCCA
Organism: Scyliorhinus torazame; assembly: GCF_047496885.1. Classification (NCBI taxonomy): domain Eukaryota; kingdom Metazoa; phylum Chordata; class Chondrichthyes; order Carcharhiniformes; family Scyliorhinidae; genus Scyliorhinus; species Scyliorhinus torazame. Next base: position 86,561,014 of record NC_092716.1, on the reverse strand, counting down.
CTGAACAAGAACAATGGTTTGGCTTTCAAAGCATCTTATTTTTCCCAATAGCAGCAGAACATGGTGTTTGTGGTACTTTGCTGTGGGAATAACTGAGGTCCATTACAAATCAATCAAAATAAATCTATTTTACTTGCAATCACTTTTACCAAACTTCTGCTGTACCCCCACACAGCACCACCCCTCTCAGCATACAAGTGTGAAGCAATTTCAGATGTTTTGATGTGATGAGATGCTATATCTTAGAAGTATCATAGAATCACTACACGCAGAAGCAGGCCATTCGGCCCATTGAGTCTGAACTGACACCTAAGCTTTTAGACACTAAGCGGCAATTTAGCATGGTCAATCCACCTTACCTGCACATTTTTGGACATTCTTTTCCACATTCTTCCCCCACAATGTAAGGCCATTCCCCTTTGTAAGAATTATATATGTAAAAAGATTTGCATTCATATCGCACTTTTTATGGCATCCCAAAGCACTTAACAGCCAGTGAAGTACTTTTGAAGTGTAGTCACCTATGTAGGGCGCAATTGAATGTCGCATTGCACTTGAGCGTGAGCGCGATAAGGCCGTTAGATTGCAGGAGAGCCCAAAATCGAGAGCCATGTCATGCGCCGATCTGTTTGTGATCTAACAGGCGTGGTCCCTGTGACATTATACAAATGTACAGCATGTGAAGAGTTAAGCCTAGCCACTAGAGGGAGCTAAGGGACAGTACTATAAATTGCACTGGCACTTGGGCTTGGGGGGGGGGGGGGGGCAGGAGATTAGATTGGAGCTGAAGAAGACAAGATTCATAGTATATTGCAGAGCTAGTTAAGATATAATAGTTACAGTTAGCAGATAGAGATAGTATTAGTGAGTGTAGTTTAATTCTGATTTGTATGTTTGCTATTTAGAATAAGTGTCAAACTTAAATTTAGCAGTGTTAATAAAATTAGTTTAGTTCTTCAAAAGAGCTCTGTGTATCTTTGTGATCACTACGCCTTCCATCCTGGAAACCCCTTACAAAGATCACCACACCGCTGGCGAAATCAGGATCTCGCCGTGGCGTGGTGTGTAACAATAATCACCAGTTGAGGCCAGTCTCCATAAAATTAACGAGAGGGAACCCCTATCTAACAGCCTCCTGTAATCTAACTGCCTTCCCAGCAAGTGGTCACGTGGGAGCTGATTAGGACATTTCTTTAAAAACCGTGAAGCTGGCAGAATGGCTGCTACGAGGATCTGAGTTGAGTAGCCATTTTCACACCCAGGCAATGAGCCCGGGGCTCATTTGGGTTTGCTGCCCTGGTGCTCAGATGGTGGTGGTTGGGGGGGAAAAAGAGAGGCCCCCAGGGAGGCAGCCTCGGTCGGGGTGGGAAGCCATCGGTGAGGGGGGGGGGGGGGGGGGGGGGTGAGTGTCTCAGCACCCAGGGGTTCGCCATGCCACCCCTGGATGTGTACCCATTACGGGGCAACCCCAGTCCCTGCCTGTCTGCCTCACTGACCACCCATAACTCCCACTGACTGTGGAAGCCTCTGGCCACATGGTTGAAGGTTATTGCGAATAGGGAATTGGCAATCGTACTTAAGTGAACACTTCACAGCTCCCAAGTGGATTCCTGTGGGTGGATGTGCCATGTATCATGTGGGAGTTATTACCTAGCATCTTAATCAGACTGTGATGCCTGAAACACTGTGCCAAAACACTGCAGGAAGCAATGCCACGAACGCAGCAGCTGACATCAGAACACCCAGGGTCTGGGTCCCAGCACCGGGCACATTTCCGCGACCAGAGGGTGACCAGGTGCCCCCGGGAATGTTGGATGGCAGGGGATGTTGGGGGGGGCGAGCACTGGGGGAATGGAGGGACCCGGGGTGGAAGACTCTGCTGGTTGTCAGTCTCCACACCCTCTATTTCCTTACAGATATTGCACGTAATAGACGATACCTTGGACCCCGCAGAAGCTGCCCTCGTGGTGCTGCTGGCAGGCCAGTTGGCCAGACCCCAGAGAAGGTAACGGCAGCAGCGTAACTGAGACTCAAAGCGACGGCCCATGTGCAGGACCCCGCCCCACACCCGGCCGCCCATCAGACCAGGGAGGGACCCAGAGGTGAAGGCCGGCGACGGCCCAAGGTGTATAGGTGTCGCTGGTCTTTCGAACAGCAAGCAAGCCCGGAGGGCTAGGGTGGACCTTATCTTCACCTGCTTCGAATAAGATATGGCCTCATCTGCCATCATCCTTACCTTCCCTTTCCCTCCCCCCATGCCTTTCCTTGTCTCTCTAGCTCTCCCTCCTCCCATGTTTCTCCTTCCCCCTCCTTCTTCTCTTCCCCCACCCTCAGTTCCCTCTCAGTGATCCTCGACCTGCTTAGCCTTCTGTACTCTATTGTCCACCTAGGTGTGTCCTCAGAGATGCCGACTGCATTCTGTGGCCTTCTATGCCTCTGACGGCTGTCCTCCTGTGCCAACCTTGTCCAGGTACTGACTCCAGGACGTGCCATTGTCAGGGGGGTGGGTCTCGGGGGAGGTGGTGGCAGCTGTCACCACTCCGTAGGGTGAATCTGGATTGACACACAGTGGCCCCTCCTTCTGGTCAGTGCCCATAGGGCCCCTGGGGTTCATCTAGGGGGCCAATCAAGGGGCAGCTGGATTGAGTCCCTGTGGCCCCTTCGCCATCTGGCACTGCCAGCCCTCGCGCACCCCAATGTCTACATCATGGTGTTGTGCCCTCAGCGATGCTCCTTAGTTACGGGCACATGCTCTGGAGCGCCTCGGCAATGCCCACGTGCGACTAGGACACCTCCCCCAGCGTCTGGGACATGCTTTGGAATGCCTCGGCTATGCCCATCTGAGACTGGGACATGCTCCACAGTGCCTCATCAAGGTCCACCTAGGACTGGGACGCGTCCCCCAGTGGCTGGGACATGCTGTCGAGGCGCTCTGGCATGGCTGTAACTGACTGAGCCACGATTTGTAAGCCACCACTCATGCTCCTGAAATCATGCAACAGGCTCTCCACTACGGTCGTCACCCTAGAAGTGTTAGCACACATTGCCAGTCTCTCTCCTGCGCCCGTAGCCTCTAGGACTCCTCCAATCGGCTATGGATCCGCTGGAGTGTCGCTGACACCCCCTTCTGAATATTACACTGCTCCCTATCGACTGTATCAGCTCCGGGTAAACCTGGTCGAGAGACTCAGCATCTGACTGGGACCCAGCTGGGTTCCACCCCGGATGGGCCGGCCCCGTCGGATGGTGATCCTGTGGGATAATGGACATATGGTCAGTGGGAGGGATGGGTCATTCTGTATGGCATTAACAACTCACGTATGGCAGGTCATCCGGGTGGGGGCCGGTGGATCCTCACCTTTGCGCCTCACGCCAACCTCTACGTTGGTGACTGATCTGACCTCGACCAACCTCACATCCTCCATGGCTCATAGGGGGTGAGGTATTTTGATGTCCGGCGCCCCACCGTCCCAACTATTGTGGAACAACATGAGCCACGTGCACCGTTCTTTGCTTGGGTGGGGGTTGCAGTCGGGTGGGTTGGGGCATATGGGGGCACGTTTGGGGGGGAATGAGGAGTATGGAGCGTATTGGGGAGGATGAGGAGTATGGGGTTTATTGGGGTGGGGAGGGGGCCAGCCTGGGTGGCACTGCGGGACATGGGTGGGCCGGGGCACGGAATGCTGCTGAGTGGGCCGGTGCCAACCCACCCTTGCTTCCCAGTGGAGGTTGTTGATCTTCTTACGACACTGAGTGCCAGTCCTCCTGGTGACACTCCCCGAGCTGATGGCCACTGCCACTTCCTCCCAGGCGGCATTGCCTGACCTGTGGCTGACCCTCCGGGGAACAGGGAAACCTGATCTCAACCGCATCCAAATCTGGCCAGGTCGGCATCCCCGAATCATGGGGCTGGTCTCCTTGGTGGCATGGCTGCGAGCTGTGTGGGGTTGGCTCTGCACGATAGGTTTAAGTGCTGCTCCCCCTTGTTAGCGAGGGGCAGGCGAGCGCGATCCCAGTGAATCTGCTGGTGGATAGTTATTTGCAGTGTGAAGCCTGCGGGGCCTCGTTAAGTGGACCAATTAACGTTTGATACCAGTGACTGCCCCGCCGGCACGGGCGGCAGGAAGCTCGTGGCAGTTTCATTTGCTACCACACTTAGAAACTTTGCCCTTAAATCGTGCCCGTAATTTAGGAAACCAGACAGTCAATTTTCACGCAGCGAAGTCCCACAGACGGCAAGGTGTTGAGCAAACAGATGTTCTGATTTCATTATGTTGGTTGGGGAATAAGGTGTCGAGGACCCTCGGATAACTTCACGCAACAGCATCGTAGGCTCATTATATCCATTTTAGAAACCATACAGGTCCTCAATTTAATGCCTCATCCGAATGATCGCATTTCAGACAGTGCAGTATTCCACTGGATTGCCTGTCTAGATTTGTTTCTTAAGTCTCAAGGGTAGTACTTGAACTAACAACCTTAGGTGAGGCGTGAATGCTGCCAACCTGAATCACAATTCTACACTGTGCTGTTTTGGCTATTATTTAGCAATTTATTTTTCATAATTACATTGCCAAAGAACATTTATTCTCCAAGGACAGTCAGTACAAAGTACATGGCCCATTATCACCTACTATTTCCTGTAGACATTTGACTTCTTGACCAGCAAGAAGCAGCAGCTCATGTTTTGCGACAATGAAATGGCCCATTACTCATGTATGACCCTTGACTGAGAGTCAGCAAACTATTCAATTGAATTAGAACTAATTCACTAGTTCTGACAGCTCAGTGCTGAAATTGAAAACTCAAAATAGCGGGTATTATTCCAGCAGCTCCTAGAATGTCAGAAAACATTCTGAAAATTAACTCTCTTTTAAATTGACTGAGCAAGGTACTTTCAAATCCTGTTGTCGGTTATCTTCATCGTTACTGCAATTCAAAAGTGCTCATTAGGCAATTTAAATTACCCATGCAACAAATTATCTCTTTGCAACAGTAACTTACTTGCGACTGAGTCTATAGCCAGCTCTGTAAAACATTGTCCGAGAATAGTCTTGTGCCGTTCACTTGAAGAGTCATATGATACATCATAAAAATAATTTAGGCACAGTGGAGAGGGTGCACAGAAAATTTACAAGGATTATATCAGAAATGTGGGTATACCTATCAGGAAAGGATTGATAGGCTGGGTCACGTTTCGCTTGAAAATGTTGCTGAGGGGCGATCTAATAGAGGTATTAAAATTATGAAAAACTTTTGATAGAGTGGATAGAGAGAGAATGTTTCCTCTTGTGGGGAAGAGCGTAACTAGAGGTCACCAATGTAAGATAGTTATCAAGAAATTCAAAAGGAGATTCAAGAGAAACTTCTTTGCCCAAAGAGTGGGAAGAATGTGGACCTCACTACCACAGGGAGTGACTGAGGCGAACTGTATAGGTGTGTTTAAGGAGAAACGAGGCAAGCAAAGTAGGGAGAGGGAATAGATGATTACGATAGCAGATTTAAATGAGAAAAGACAGGTGGAGGCACAAGTGGAGCATAAACATCGGCATAGACTGCTTGAGCCAAATGGCTGGTTTTTGACCCATTTATCCTCTGTAGTCCTATGTATATAATTCTTCCAAATATTCTCCCCATGCCAAGCAATACCCAAACATGATAGGGCATTAACTAAGTTTCGATCAATGCTATAGGGCGATAAGCAGACAGCCAAACTTTACTTCGGTTTTTCCTCTTCACTTGCTGTGTGAAATCTGATAGTTTCTCCTCGGCAACTTTATAGCATCTTTACATAATAAAACATCCCAAGGCACTTCACCGATTGTAAATCACACAAAAGTTTGACATAGACATATTTGGACAGGTATACAAAAGCTTGGTTAAAGAGGTAGATTTTAAGGAGTTTCTTAAAGGAGGAAAGCAAGTTGGAGAGATTTAGGGAGGGAATTCCAGAGCTTAGTGCCAATGTCGATGAAGGCATGGCAAGCAATGGTGGAGTGATGAAAATCAGGGATGTGAAAGAGGGCAGAATTGGAGGACCACAGAAATGCCGAAAGTTGTCAGGATGGAGGAGACTGCAGGGATGGAGGGGGACAAAGCCATGGAGAGATTTGAAATTAAGGCTAAGTATTTTAAGATGAAGATTTTGTCAGCTGGGCAGCCAATTTAAGTCAGTTAGCATTGGGGTGATGGGGAAATGAGACATTGTATATGTTAGGAAAAGGGCAGCAGAGTTTTGGATAAGCTTAAGTTAATGGCAGGTGCAAAGTGGGAGGTCGGCCAGGAGAACAGTGAATGTTTGAAGTTAAAATGAGGGCTGTCAGGGCTCCGGCAGTAGATGAGATGAGGGAGCAGCGGAGACTGGTGACCTTATGGAGATGAAAGTAGTCAGTCTTGGTGATGGAGAGGATATGGAGTCAAGAACTCAGCTCAGAGTCAAATAGGATATCAAGGTTATGAACAGTCTGGCTTAATGTCGGGCAGTTGCCAAGGAGCGGAATAGACTTGTGGCTTGGGTTTACGGAAGGACTGAAGACAATTGCTTCAGTCTTCTCAACAATTAATTTCACACACCATGGAAATCACAGAGGAACAAGGTAGGTGCAATCCATGTTGTAAAAATCTGCGATACTGCATTTTAGTGATGCAGATATCCCATAGTAATATCTGAATAAACATTTAAAAACTGTTAAGTTACAAACTTAAAATGCTTTATTTCAGTACAGAAACAGTACTGTAGTCTTGAAAAGGTTAAACAGAAATTATATCTATAGGGTGATTGGCACTTACGAGTATAAACCATTGAGTAACATTTTAACAAACTGAACACAATGAAAGGTTAATGTCAGACTACCTGTAAAGGAATTTTAAGGCCACACAAAGCAAATATTATATTTCCAGGAAATGTATTTAAAGGATCTCCATTAAATTATAAGTCTATAAAGTTTTTCCAGTTTGTTACAGCTTTCCATCACACTATGTTACATAAATTGGATGGTAACCAGAATTTTTAAAAAGTTGATGTAATATGTCCAAAACATAGCATTGAAACTGTCCCTGAGAAACATAGTTTCATTTCTGGATTGGCCTAATGATTTATATTGATTTATATTTAGTGCCAAAAGGAATTTATATAAAAATAACAAAACAAAAATATACTAAAACCTCTGTAAGAGGGATATTTTCACAGAACATCAACCCTCATTTATATATGTATATATAAAAAAGGAAAAAAATATTGATTAAATGTTCAAATCCCAATGATGTGCCAAAGGTTAGGCCACAATGGATGATCTCTAGATAGGACAGGTAGCATCATGTGCCATTTCTTGTGGCTTCCAACTGGTTCACTTTCTTCCTACCCCAAAACTGAATGATGGCTAGGAATCCAGTTTTAATAATTATGGGTTGAAAGCAATTGAGCATTTCAGTAAATTAGGTCCTAAAATTCAAGCCGATGTTGTGTTTGCTCTTGTGTCGAAATTATCCCTGGTATGGAGGAAGAAAACAGGCAAATCTGGGTACTTTTTACTGGATAGCCTTCGTTTTCCAGCCTCAGAATGGTCTATTTTAGCTCGAGGGCTTTGCAATAGTTCTGGTAGTGGAAATTCACCACTGCTCCGACTAACATACACAGGTGTAACTTTCTGAACCAGTTCAATTTTTGGATCCAAGCTTGAAAGCTTTTTAGAGCTCTTCCTAATGTTTGGTTGCACTGAAGAGAATGGCTTTGGTCCTTCGCCATGGTGCCGTGGTTTGGGAATTAGACTCTGAAGGGAACTTCCAAGATTGCCCATTGTGCTGTGAAGGATTGTGTTGCTGTAGTCGACCATTGCTGCACTGCCAAGTCTTGTCTGGATCACAGGGATTTCATCCATGGACTCTGCAGAATCAGAGTGATACTCAGCTGGAGGGCCTGCGGCCTGCACATGGTTACCACCATTTAACATTAAGGGAGGTAGAGTAGCTCTTGGTGGGAAAGCTGGGATAGGAATCATCGAACTCTGGAAAGCAGCAGCAAGTTCTGTGGGATGGAGCAAGGAAGTGGAGTTATATAATTAGAGTAATACTAGTCATTACAGGAATTCTTTAGTGAAACTATACTTATTAAGGTAGTTGTTAAAATACTACACAACTGCATAGTTAAGGATGTGAACATTTGAATAAAAAACCTAATATTCAGGTTTGGGCACGGTATGGTCATTTAGAAACTGTGAAACATGCTCATGTTCCAGCTCAGTCTCAAATCTGTTTTGTTTATTTCCTGGTCAGGCTCATGAGATTCCTGGGGCAGGATTCTCCCCCAATCGGCGGGATGGCCAGACGCCGGCGCCACGAATGTCGCGATCCACTCCAGCATCAGGCCAACCTCCGACCCGGAAGGGGTTAGCAGCAGCGTGACGCCAATCGCGACGGCGTCATCCGTCACAAATGTGCGCGCCGTCATTGATGCCACGCGGCATCGCAACACAAAAGACGCTACCCGCCAGAGACTCGGCAAAATGGCCGCCCACCGGCGCAGCGCCGAGGATCCAGGAGCGGGACATCTAGGCGCTCCTGGATGCAGTAGAGCAGAGGAGCGAGGCGCTGTATCCCAGACACGGCCACACCTAGCCTCAGCCGGCGCCTGCGGAGGGAGGTGGCAGAGGCCGTCAGCGCCGTGGCCGTAACATCTAGGACAGGCAGCCAGTGCCAGAAGGTCAATAACCTAGTCAGGGTAGCCAGGGTGAGTACCCCCCCCCCCCCACCATTTCCTCCCCCCCCCCCCCCAACCCCACTCCCCCCGGATGGGCGGCACAGCCCTAACTGAAACCGACATGGCTGCACCCACCCATGCAGGCTGCAGTGGCAGGATGGGCTGTGAACTTATGCCAACATACACACAACCGCTGATCTGCAAGTAAATGTCCGCCTAACACTGTTGCCCTTTATCTCTGGCACCCCCTCTCTCTCCACGCCCCCCCCCCCCCCCCCCCCCCCCCCACAGGAGAAGTGCACCCATAACAACCGGGAGCATGAGAGGGCCGGAGGCGGTCCACCTGAATTGCGCCCCCTCACCGTTCATGAAGAGAGGGCCCTGGACCTTGCAGGCGGATCCGAGGACCAGGAGGTTGCGGATGCAGAGATCGGGGGCGCAGCACCAAGTCAGACCCCCCACTGCCTGCCCACCTTCCCTCCACCCACCCTCCCTCATCCCCGTCTGCTTGTCTAACCATGCATGCTGTATTGTGTATTGCAGGACCAAACGTCGACCCACCCGTCCCTGCGGATGCCGACCGCCCCAGGATGTGCCAGGGTGCCCACAGGACATGGAACGACCCGGGCCGTCAGGCATACGACGCTCCCACCCAGTGGCAGGGCGCCCACAGGACAGGGACCGACCTGGACCGTCAGGCATACAACGCCCCCCACCCAGTGCCAGGGAGCCCACGAGTCAGGGATAGACCCGGGCCGTCAGGCGTACGCCCCCCCCCCCCCCCCCCCCATTTAGCGCCAGTGCGGCGACACCGTAGGGCCACACCCAGCGGCGGGGAGGGCAGCCACACCAACAGGCCCCCCGTCCCAGTAGACCCAGGACACTGACACACAGCCACAACCACCCAGGACACCCACATACAGGACACACCCACCCAGGACACTGACACACTGGACACAACCACCCAGGACACCCACATACAGGACACACCCACCCAGGACACTGACACACTGGACACAACCACCCAGGACACTGACACACTGGACACAACCATCCAGGACACTGACACACAGGACACAATGACCCAGGACAACCACACACAGGACACAACCACCCAGGACACCCCACACACAGGGGACGGACGGGACAGGAAACACCGCCCCAGGGGGACCCCGGACTTCGGGGTCAGATGAGGACCTCGACATTACGCCACTGCTATCTCCTACATCCTCCACCATCGCAGAGACGCTCACCTCGGTTGGGCACTTTAGCGATGAGGCTTCTGGTACACTAACTGGTGCGCACAACACAGCCGTCCCGGTACAGCAGGTGGGGGCAGGAGCAGCCGTGGGGCCCGGGCGGTCGGAGGGCAGCCCGGCGCAGGCAACCATCTGCCGCCCAGATGGGTCCTGGGTTCCTGGAGTTACCACACCAACCCATAGACCTGTGCAGTCACGGACCCGGGGACAATCGAAGGGGGTGATGGCCGGCTTGCAGCAGCTGCAGACGCAGGTGGAGGAGTCCACTCACGTGCAGGAGCAGGGAGTGGTGCCGGTCATGCATGACACCCAGGCCGAAAACTGCACGGGTGGCGTTCGTGGTGGAGGAAATGGGTACGACCGTGTCAGACATGGGGAGAAATATGCAAGGCCTGGGGCTTTCCGTGCAGGCGGCATCCATGGCCCAGGACATGGCTGCCCTCTCACAGACAGCCATGAGCCAGAGCCAGCAGCAGATCGCAGAGGCGCTCAACGCCATGGCCCAGTCTCAGTAGGCCATGGAGCAGTCCCAGCAGGCCATGGCCCAGTCTCTGCAGGCCATCGCTGAGGGCATCGGCGCCATTGCACAGGTGCTGGCCAGCGTCGCCCAGATACAGACAGGGATGGCCAACTCCCTGAGCTCCATGGCTGCAAACTTGCAGACCCTTGTTGATACCAGGGCGGTCTCCAGGACTGGCAGCGCGAGGTGCCGGGGGTGGCTCGGGTGCTGGATCCGTTCACGTCCCCGACCCATGGAGAGGCCTGGGGGCCATCGGGCACCTCGAGAGAGTAGGAGGTGCTGGGGCCCATTCCGGGTTCCCCTGCAGGAGATGCCCCGGAACACCGCGACACCCTCGGACTCCCCCCTCCCCCTACTTCCGTTCCAGGTGCATCTGGTGGGCAGCGGGCAGGACAGGCTGGCAGCTCGCCATCCCAGTCGCCCGAGCCGCAGCCTAGTCACAGGGCAGGAATCACAGGAGTCCGCCTCCAGTTCTGCTGTACCGTCTGGGGAACCCCGTCATAGAGCCCGTCAGGTCAAAAAATTAGACACGGAGTAACTTGGCACGGTGCAGGGCACGGACTAGTTATAGGGGCTATGACACGTGTCTGAACTGTTTGTCATTAAAATCACTTTCACACCTACAGAAACTGCCTTTGTGCTCTGTCCGATGCGTGCGGGGGGGTGGGGTGTGAGGTGAGCACCAGTGTGTGTGTGTGAGGGGTGATAGGACACCGAGCTCAGGTGAGTGTGACCCCCCACTCCCCTGGTCGCCCTTGCCATCCCCCCGGGCAGACGACGGGACCGTGCGCTGCAGTGTCAAGGCCGCGTGCAGGGACGGTCCAGGTGGAGGGTGTTACTGTGGCCATGAACCAGACATTGTCTAATGATGTAGAGCCCGGTGCTCAACGCAGAGCGGGGTTGTCATCATCCTCCATGCCATGCAATAGACCCGCTTCCACTGGCGACCGTGTGAGCCCTGCCCGTTGTGCCACGGGTGGATGTGCAATGGACGGGTGGTGTGCATGCGGGTGATGCGGTAGTGGACGGGGGTGGAGGTGGTTGGTGGTGGGTGGGGTGAAGATGGTTGGTGGTGGGCGGGGTGAGGGTGGTTGGTGTTGGCGGGGGAGGGTGATTGGTGGTGGACGGGGTGAGGGTGGTGGGTGATTGGCGGGGTGAGGGTGGTTGGTGATTGGCGGGGTGAGGGTGGTTGGTGGTGGGCGGGGTGAGGGTAGTTGGTGTTGGCGGGGGGAGGGTGGTTGGTGGTGGGCGGGGGTGAGGGTGGTGGGTGATTGGCGGGGTGAGGGTGGTTGGTGATTGGCGGGGTGAGGGTGGTTGGTGGTGGGCGGGGTGAGGGTAGTTGGTGTTGGCGGGGGGAGGGTGGTTGGTGGTGGGCGGGGTGAGGGTGGTGGGTGATTGGCGGGGTGAGGGTGGTTGGTGATTGGCGGGGTGAGGGTGGTTGGTGATTGGCGGGGTGAGGGTGGTTGGTGTTGGCGGGGTGAGGGTGGTGGGTGATTGGCGGGGTGAGGGTGGTTGGCGGGGTGAGGGTGGTTGGTGTTGGCGGGGTGAGGGTGGTTGGTGTTGGCGGGGTGAGGGTGGTTGGTGTTGGCAGGGTGAGGGTGGTTGGTGTTGGCGGGGTGAGGGTGGTGGGTGATTGGCGGGGTGAGGGTGGTTGGCAGGGTGAGGGTGGTTGGTGTTGGCGGGGTGAGGGTGGTTGGTGTTGGCGGGGGGAGGGTGGTTGGTGTTGGCGGGGGGAGGGTGGTTGGTGGTGGGCGGGGTGAGGGTGGTTGGTGTTGGCGGGGGAGGGTGGTTGGTGGTGGGCGGGGTGAGGGTGGTGGGTGATTGGCGGGGTGAGGGTGGTTGATGTTGGCGGGGTGAGGGTGGTTGGTGGTGGGTGGGGTGAGGGTGGTGGGCTGTTGACGTACTGTACTGTCCCTGCCCATACTCGGCGATTCCCACCCCCCCCTAGTCTGTGAACCGTGCGGCTATCAACCCGTCCCGGGCCTGCTGGCCCAGCCGGTAACGGTGGGCAGCCTCCTGTCCATGTCCAGTCCATCTGTCCTGTACATTGCCCCCCATGCTCCTCATCTGGGGAGGCCTGCCCTTCGTCGTGTTGCTCCTCCCCCTCCTCTGCCTCCAACACATCGCCCCTCTGCTGGGCTATGTTGTGCAGGACGCAGCAGACCACGACGATGCGGCCGACCCTCTACGCGGAACGGGTACTGGAGGGCCCCACCAGAGTGGTCCAGGCACCTGAAGCGCATCCTCAGCAGCCCAAAGCACCTGTCGACCACACCCCTCGTCGCTGCATGGGCATCATTGTAGCGGGTTTCCGCGTCAGTCTGTGGCCTCCGCATAGGCGGAGACAAGGTAACCCTTGTCGCCAGCAACCAGCCCGTCAGCCGGGGGGCGGTTGTTCCTTCGAACATGGCAGGGATGACCGATAGTGCCAATATGAACGAGTCATGCACACTGCCCGGGTACCGGACACTGACGTGCAGGATCCTCATGCGGTGGTCACAGACCACCTGCACGTTCATTGAGTAGGTCCCCTTCCTGTTCGTGAACACCGCCCTGTTATCCGCTGGTGGCCGCATGGCGACATGCATCCCATCGATCGCCCCCCTGGACCATGGGTATCCTGGCCATGGCAGCAAAGTCTGCTGCCCGGGCATCCTGGTGGGCACGGTCCACAGGGAACTGAATATAGCGGTCCGCGATGGCGTACAGGGCGTCAGTCATTGCATCGGTCCACCAATGCCTGGGAGATGCCGGCAGGTCCCCACTCAGCGACTGGAAAGACCCCGTCGCGTAGGGAGTTCAGGGCCACATTAAACCTTGACGGCCACCGGGAGTGGGTGTCCTCCCCCAGTGCCACGCGGTGCCAGGTGTGCCATGCATTGGCAGATATGGGCGACAGTTTCCCGGCTCATCCTGAGTCTCCTCCTGCATGACCGGTCCGTGAGGTCCTGGGACGACGAGCGGCGCAGGTACACACGGGGCCTCATCGGGCGCCTCCGTCGCCGTGGCACCACCACCACCTCCTCCCCCTCCTCCTCATCCTGTTGGGCGGGCGGCTCTGCAGCTTGGACGGCTGCCACCTGCCCCTCTGCGGTACGCTCCTCTACGGCAGCCCTCCGCTGCCTCCCTTGCACGCTCCTGCTCCAGCTCCCCCAGGGCAACATGTAGAAGGGGGGCTCCCGCCACGGCGACCAACATCGCTGGGTGATGCCCAAACATAACGGTCTGCAGGGGGGTAGGGGGTGGGGGTAGACGGCATGTCATCATTGCCCATATGCCCCTCCGCAACCAGGTGCCACGACTGCATGGTTGCCACTGTTGCCATTGGCACCTGGCCAGGCAAACCCTCTCCCCCCGAGCCACAGCACCACCATCCCAGGCACCCCCCCAATCCTCGCCCCCCCCCCCCCCCACCGATCGTCGGCACCCCACCGATCCCCGGCACCCCCTCCCCGGCACTCCCAATCCCCCTCCCCACCCCCCTCCAACCGGCACCCCCCCATCTCCCCCCCCCCCCACCACCGACCCCCGATCACCGGCACCCCCCTGATCCCCGGCACCCCCCGATCACCGGCACCCCCCTCCCCCCCGGCACTCCCAATCCCCTCCCACCCCCACCCCCCACCGGCACCGACCCCAATCACCGGCACGCACCCTCAGCCCTGGGGAGAACCCCCCCCGCCCCCATCTATGGCCATGCCGTCTCCTCTCCGGTGGCCGCCCCATGCCGACCCCTACCTCCTCGCTCGCCGGCGTCAGCCGGCATGTTTAATTTATGCCGGTGTGACCGCACTTCGGCCCATCCGGGCCGGAGATTTGAAGCTGTCCCGGGGCACATCGCGTTGCGCTGATTCTCGCGATTCTGCGAGGCGCGATTCCCGTCGGCAGGAGTTCTCGCCGGCTGGAGAATATGGGATTCACACGGCCCCCGGGACAGCCTATCCCAATCCAGGATGTGCTTGGCAACATTATATACATGACTACATCTCTGCTGGAGAGTGCAGGGTAATGTATAAATGTGGTGTTGAGTCGTTAATGAGGGTTACATTTCTATGGTTTATTTTATTGGTTGCCTACCAGGTAATGTTAACCAATGTTGGTTTTAGTTTGTTTGTTATAGTAAAAGTCTTAAAATGCTGAAATCTTGTCATGCAATTCTGTGTGTTGGTCACTGGGAAATCCGTATCTCTTTTAAAATGTTATCGGTCTTTATGGAATGCAACAATACCCATTCTCAACTACACTACAGAACCTACCACAGACCCAAGAAAGCTAGCCAAAATATCTTCTTCATGTCACCTGTACTAGAAGTGAACACAAAAGGCACACATTTCTATTAACCCTATATTAACCCTCTTTGCAGTCTCTATTGAGTTCAGCATTATAGAGGCAACTGAATGGGATCACTAATTGATAACAAAATTGAGACAACTAAGAATGAGGATTTCCCCTCACTGGCTCTGCCTATCTCAGCATCCAGAAAGTCCTTGAATATGGAATCATAGAATAGCTACAGCACAGAGGGCGGCAATTCGGCCCACAGTGTCTATGCTGACTCTCCAAAGGAGCAATTCACATGCTGCCACTCCTCCTACTCTCTCCCCACATTCCTCCTTTCCAGATATTTAGAACATTTAGAAAAATTAATTGCACAGAAGTAGGCAACAATGGCTCATCATGTCTGCACTCGCCAAAACTGCGCGCCCCAGTCGAATCCCATTTTGCAGCAATTGGTCTGTTGCCCTGGAGGTCACAGAAGTTCAGGTGCAAATATAGACATGTTTTAAATTAGTTGAGGATTTCTGCCTTTCCTTTTAGGCAGCGAGTTCCATACCCTACCCATCGTCTCGGTGAAAAAAGATTTCCTTATCCCCCTCTAATCCTTCCACCAATCATCTTAGATCTATGCCCCCTCTGCTAAGGGAAATCGGTCCTTCCCATCCACTCTATCCAGACCCCTCACAACCTGTGCACATCAATCAACTCAACTGCCTCTGTTTCAAGGAAAATACCCCAGCTTTCCTCATTGCTGCAATTTTCCAGTCCTGGCAACATCCTGGTGAGCCTCTTTGTAACCTCACTATTGTGAACTTATATATTTTTGTTCCTCAAGAAATGAAATGAAAATCGCTTATTGTCATAAGTAGGCTTCAAATGAAGTTACTGTGAAAAGCCCCTAGTCGCCACATTCCGGCACCTGTTCGGGGAGGCTGGTACGGGAATTGAACCGTGCTGCTGGCCTGCCTTGGTCTGCTTTCAAAGCCAGCGATTTCGCCCTGTGCTAAGAGTATGGCAGCAGGTGGAAAAAGCGACATTGAAGCCACGGGCACCAACGGTGCCATTGTCGCTGTATTTCTAGGAACTTAGTGCATACAAGTTCAAGGGGCGGGTCCCACTACGTCACGCTGGCGTCTCGGATTGAGCACACCCTGCAAGCAACTTCGGGTTTTTTTTTAACGATTGGGCGCCCTTTGTAAAGGTCACCCCGGTGCACAAAGGTTAATGTAGAAGCCCCAATTCTGTATGAAATATAATGGGTTAGGTATCTGTATTAATTATAACTAATCGCAACATTTATATTGATTTCATTGTGAGATGTTGACACTAATGACCTTCCCAATATTAACTCACTTCAAATTATAATAAATATTAAAGTTTAGAAAGTTGGGCTTTTGGGAATGTCCAATAGTTCACAAATCCTTACATTTATTTGGGAGATACACATGGTAAAGCACAAAGTTTTTGTAATAGTTTTCATTTCATTTACAAACTAATCCTTACCTGGTTCTGATAGAGGAGGAACTGATGGTAGTTTAATGGTGCTGGTTGATGACTTGTCATTCATGATGTCTGCAGGAACTTTGCGTACTCTCTTCTTTTTCTTTAATTCAGGAAAGATTACTAACAGTTACTAACGTTGTTAATTCAATTAAAAAGATGTTCAAGCGAGATATATATACAGGTTGAAAATCCCTTATCCAAAATGCTTGGGGCCGAGGATGTATCGGATTTTGGAATTTTTCAGACTTCGGAATATACTGCACATGTGCGGTGCTTTGGGAACTGCGCATGTGTGGCACGCGTTGGGAACTGCACATGTGCGGAACATTGGGAAATGCGCATTTGCGGCACGCGTTGGGAACTGCACATGCACGGAACATTGGGAATTGTGAATGTGCGAAACGTGTTGGGAACTGCACATCGCCCAGGAGCCTTGTGGGATTTCCCACTCATGACATCATGTCAGCGCTCGAAAGAAATTGCGGATTTCGGAATTTTTTGAATTTCGGGTAAGGGATGCTCAACCTACTCTGCAGTTAGAAATGGGACAGTGCACACTTCCGGTTGCTGCGATGCGGAGCTAAGCCGCACATTTCAGTGGCTCCCGCTAGAACGGACTTTTGGGCTCTCCAGAGGAGCCCCAACGGAAATTTTTCGACCACGTCCCATGTGGGAAGTTGAGAGCAAGGTCCCCCTTCCATAGTGTATGGACAGGACCAGAAGTGGAGCTGGAAAAAAGCGGCTTTGGAGCAGCGACAGAAACGAGGGAGAAAAAACAAGATGGCGGAGATCGAGCAGCATGGGGGCCGGAGCAGCAGGAGTTTCACAGGCGCTGCGTGGAAGAGCTTAAAAAAGAGGTGCTGGCGCCACTGCTGAAGGAGACCCAGAAGGAGGTGGAGATCCGAGAGGCGAGGGAAAAAACCACCGAGAACGAGGATGAGATCTGGGCCTGACGGTGAAGATGGAGGCGCACGAGGCGCTGCACAAGAGGTGGGCCGAAAGAGTCGAGGACCTGGAGAACAGGTCGAGGAGGAAGAATCTTCATGATTCTGGGTCTCCCTGAAGGTGTGGAGGGGGCCGATGCCGGGGTGTATGTGAGCACGATGCTCCATTCGCTGATGGGTGCGGAGGCCTCTCCGAGTCCCCTGGAGCTAGATGGGGCTCACCGGGTCCTGGTGAGGAGACCCAGGGCCAACGAACCGCCAAGGGCGATAGTGGTGAGGTTTCATCGTTTCGTGGACAGAGAGTGTGTCCTGAGATGGGCCAAGAAAGAGCGGAGAAGTAGATGGGAGAATGCGATGATCCGAGTCTACCAGGACTGGAGCGCGGAGGTGGCAAAGAGGAGAGCTGGTTTCAATCGGGCCAAAGCGGTGCTGCATAGGAAGAGGGTGAGATTCGGAATCTTGCAGCCAGCACGACTGTGGGTCACATATCAGGATCGATACCACTACTTTGAAATGCCTGAAGAGGCTTGGACCTTTATCCAAACGGAAAAATTGGACTCAAACTGAGGGTCTGTGGTTGTGGGGGGCGATGTCGATTGTATACAGAGTTCTAACTATGTGTAAGGAATGTTCCACGGGTGGGGCGATGGATGGGGATGGGGGAAGAGATTTGATGGGGAGACTGTGGAGAATGTGGGCGCCGGTGCTGGAGGGAGGGGAGGCCCGGGGATGGGGGAATTGGGATAAGGCCGCAACGGGAGCTGCGCCACAGGGGGGCGGGGCTGGCTCAGGAAAGCGCGGGCTTATTCCTGCGTTAGGGAAGGGCGGAGGGGTGGGATGGAGTAGCGCAAGGAGGAGGGGAGATGTCCACACGGAGGGGGGGTCAACGGGAAGGCGGGGGAAGCCGGGGTCAGCAGGTGTCAGCTGACTTACGGAAGTTTTATGGGGGGAGCAAAAGAGCTGGATTTGGATCTAGCGGGGTGGGGGGGGGGGGGGGGAATAGGGTTGCTGCTGCATTGGCCGAGGGGAAACTGAAAACGGAAGAGGTGGTCGGGGCGGGGGTTCCCCGTCTGGGGGACTGGAGGGTGCGGGAGGCGCGGGCACGGGACCAACCTAAAACAGGAGATGGCTAGTTGGCAGGGGGGTGGGGGGGGGGGGGGGGGGGGGGGGGGGGAGGAGGGGGGGGGGGTGGTGGGAAGCCCCCCAATCCGGCTGATAACGTGGAATGTGAGGGGCCTGAATGGGCCGGTTAAGAGGGCCCGAGTGTTCGCGCACTTGAAGGGACTGAAGGCAGACGTGGTCATGCTTCAGGAGACACATTTGAAGGTGGCAGACCAGGTCAGGGTAAGAAAGGGATGGGTCGGACAGGTATTCCATTCGGGGCTGGATGCGAAGAATAGAGGGGTGGCAATACTGGTGGGGAAGCGGGTGTCGTTTGAGGCCAAGAACATAGTAGTGGACAATGGGGGTCGGTACGTGATGGTGAGCGGTAGGTTGCAGGGGACCTGGGTGGTATTGGTAAATGTATATGCCCCGAACTGGGATGATGCTGGATTTATGAAGCGGATGTTGGGGCGCATTGTGGACCTGGAGGTAGGGAGCTTGATAATGGGGGGGGGGGGGGGGGGATTTTAACACGGTGTTGGACCCAGCACTGGACCGTTCCAGATCTAGGACCGGAAAGAGGCCGGCGGCGGCCAAGGTGCTTTGGGGGTTTATGGACCAGATGGGGGGAGTGGATCCGTGGAGATTTGCCAGGCCTCTGGCCAGAGAGTTTTCTTTTTTCTCCCACATACACAAAGCCTACTGCCGGATAGATTTTTTTGTTCTGAGCAGGGCGCTGATCCCGAAAGTGGAGGGAACGGAGTACTCGGCCACAGCCATCTCAGACCACGCCCCGCACTGGGTGGAACTGGAGTTGGGAGAGGAGAGGGACCAACGCCCGTTGCAGCGTCTGGATGTGGGACTACTGGCAGATGAGGAGGTGTGCAGGAGGGTGCGGGGATGCATTGAAAGGTATTTGGAGGCCAACGACAACGGGGAGGTGCAGGTCGGGGTAGTATGGGAGGCGCTGAAGGCGGTGGTCAGGGGAGAGTTAATCTCCATCAGGGCTCACAGGGAGAAGAGAGAGGGCAGGGAAAGGGAGAGGTTAGTGGGGGAGATTTTAAGGGTGGACAGGAGATATGCAGAGGCCCCTGATGAGGGACTACTCGGGGAGCGGCGAAATTTCCAGACGGAGTTTGACCTGTTGACCACAGGGAAGGCAGAGGCACAGTGGAGGAAAGCACAGGGGGCGACGTATGGGGAGAAGGCGAGCCGGATGCTGGCACATCAGCTCCGTAAGAGTATGGCAGCGAGGGAGATAGGTGGAGTCAAGATGGAAGGGGAGCTACGGTGCGGATTGCGGTGAAAGTTAATGAGGCATTTAAGGCCTTCTATGAGGAGCTGTACAGATCCCAGCCCCCAGCGGGGGAAGAGGGGATGCGACGTTTTCTGGAACAACTGAGGTTCCCGAGGGTAGAAGAGCAGGAGGTGGCTGGTTTGGGGATGCCAATTGGGTTGGAGGAGCTGATTATGGGACTGGGGAGCATGCAGGAGGGGAAGGCCCCGGGACCAGATGGGTTCCTGGTTGAGTTCTACAGGAAGTACGTAGACCTGTTAGCCCCGTTGCTGGTGAGGACTTTCAATGAGGCAAAAGAGGGGGGACCCTGCCCCCGACAATGTCTGAGGTGATGATCTCTTTGATCCTGAAGCGGGATAAGGACCCACTGCAATGTGGGTCGTATAGGCCGATTTCGCTCCTTAACGTGGATGCTAAGTTGCTGGCAAAAGTGCTGGCTACGAGGATAAAGGACTGTGTCCCGGGGGTGATTCACGAGGACCAGACGGGATTTGTAAAGGGCAGGCAGCTAAACACCAATGTGCGGAGGCTCCTAAACGTGATAATGATGCCATCGGTGGAGGGAGAGGCGGAGATAGTGGCAGCTATGGACGCGGAGAAGGCCTTTGACTGAGTAGAGTGGGAGTATCTCTGGGAAGTGTTGCGGAGGTTTGGGTTCGGGGAGGGGTTTATCAGTTGGGTTAGGCTCCTATATAGAGCCCCGGTGGCGAGTGTGGTTATGAATCGGCGGAGGTCGGAGTATTTTCGGCTGTATCGAGGGACGTGGCAGGGGTGCCCCCTGTCCACCTTGTTTGCATTAGCAATTGAACCTTTGGCCATGGCATTAAGGGAGTCCAGGAAATGGAGGGGGGTGGTCCGAGGGGGAGAGGAGCATCGAGTGTCACTGTATGCAGACGACCTGTTGCTGTATGTGGCGGATCCAGTGGAGGGGATGGTGGACGTCATGCAGATCCTGAGGGAGTTTGGGGACTTCTCGGGCTGCAAGCTCAATGTAGGGAAAAGTGAGCTCTTCGTGGTGCATCCAGGGGACCAGGGAAGAGGGATAGACGATCTACCGTTGAGGAGGGTGGAAAGGAGCTTTCGGTACTTGGGGATCCAAATAGCTAGGAGTTTATGCATAAACTTAATTTGACGCGGCTGGTGGAGCAGATGGAGGAGGACTTCAAGCGATGGGACATGTTGCCACTCTCGCTAGCGGGCAGAGTGCAGTCGATTAAAATGATGGTCCTCCCGAGGTTTCTTTTTGTGTTCCAGTGCCTTCCAATTGTGATCACCAAGGCCTTTTTTAAGAGGGTAGGCAGGAGCATTATGGGTTTTGTGTGGGCGAACAAGACCCCGAGGGTAAGGAGGGGGTTTCTGGAGCGTAGTAGAGATAGAGGTGGGCTGGAGTTGCCAAATCTGGGTGGCTACTACTGGGCAGCCAACATGGCGATGATCCGTAAATGGGTGATGGAGGGAGAGGGGGTGGCATGGAAGAGGTTGGAGATGGTGTCCTGCAAAGGAACGAGCCTGAGGGCGCTGGTGACGGCACCGCTGCCGCTCTCGCCGACAAGGTACACCATGAGTCCGGTGGTGGCAGCAACGCTAAAGATCTGGGGTCAGTGGAGACGACACAAGATGTGGTGGGAGCCTCGGTGTGGTCCCCGATTAGAGATAACCATCGGTTTGTCCCAGGAAGGATGGACGGGGGGTTTCAGAGCTGGCATCGGGCAGGGATTAGAAGAATGGGGGACCTGTTCATCGATGGGACGTTTGCGAGCCTAGCGGCGCTGGAGGAGAAGTTTGGGCTACCACCGGGAAACGCTTTCAGGTACATACAAGTGAGGGCGTTTGTGAGGCGACAGGTGAGGGAATTCCCATTGCTCCCGGCACAGGGGATTCAGGACAGGGTGATTTCATGGGTTGGTACCTGGGACTTCGATGTTGTGGCCATTTCGGAGACATGGATAGAGCAGGGACAGGAATGGTTGTTGCAGGTGCCGGGATTTAGATATTTCAGTAAGCTCAGGGAAGGTGGTAAAAGAGGGGGAGGGGTGGCATTGTTAGTCAAGGACAGTATTACGGTGGCAGAAAGGACGTTTGATGAGGGCTCGTCTACTGAGGTAGTATGGGCTGAGGTTAGAAACAGGAAAGGAGAGGTCACCCTGTTAGGGGTTTTCTATAGGCCTCCGAAAAGTTCCAGAGATGTAGAGGAAAGGATTGCAAAGATGATTCTGGATAGGAGTGAAAGCAACAGGGTAGTTGTTATGCGGCACTTTAACTTTCCAAATATTGACTGTAAACGCTATAGTTCGAGTACATTAGATGGGTCCGTTTTTGTCCAATGTGTGCAGGAGGGTTTCCTGACACAGTATGTAGATAGGCCAACGAGAGGCGAGTCCATATTGGATTTGGTACTGGGTAATGAACCAGGGCAGGTGTTAGATTTGGAGGTAGGTGAGCACTTTGGTGATAGTGACCACAATACGATTAAGTTTACTTTAGTGATGGAAAGGGATAGGTATATACCGCAGGGCAAGAGTTATATCTGGGGAAAGGCAATTATGGTGCGATGAGGCAAGACTTAGGATACATCGGATGGAGAGGAAAACTACAGGGGATGGGCACAATGGAAATGTGGAGCTTGTTTAAGGAACAGCTACTGCGTGTCCTTGATAAGTATGTACCTGTCAGGCAGGGAGGAAGTGGTTGAGTGAGGGAACCGTGGTTTACTAAAGCAGTCGAAACACTTATCAAGAGGAAGAAGGAGACTTATGTAAAGATGAGACATGAAGGTTCAGTTAGGGCGCTTGAGAGTTACAAGTTAGCTAGGAAGGACCTAAAGAGAGAGCTAAGAAGAGCCAGGAAGGGACATGAGAAGTCTTTGGCAGGTAGGATCAAGGATAACCCTAAAGCTTTCTATAGATATGTCAGGAATAAAAGAATGACTAGGGTAAGAGTAGGGCCTGTCAAGGACAGTAGTGGGAAGTTGTGCTTGGAGTCCGAGGAGATAGGAGAGGTGCTAAATGAATATTTTTTGTCAGTATTCACACAGGAAAAAGACAATGTTGTCGAGGAGAATACTGAGATTTAGGCTACTAGACTAGAAGGGCTTGAGGTTCATAAGGAGGAGGTGTTAGCAATTCTGGAAAGTGTGAAAATAGATAAGTCACCTGGGCCGGATGGGATTTACCCTAGGATTCTCTGGGAAGCTAGGGAGGAGATTGCTGAGCCTTTGGCCTTGATCTTTAAGTCATCTTTGTCTACAGAAATAGTGCCAGAAGACTGGAGGATAGCAAATGTTGTCCCCTTGTTCAAGAAGGGGAGTAGAGATAACCACAGTAACTATAGACCAGTGAGCCTTACTTCCTGTTGTGGGAAAAATCTTGGAAAGGTTTATAAGAGATAGGATGTATAATCATCTGGAAAGGAATAATTTGATTAGAGATAGTCAACACGGTTTTGTGAAGTGTAGGTCGTGCCTCACAAACCTTATAGAGTTCTTTGAGAAGGTGACCAAACAGATGGATGAGGGTAAAACAGTTGATGTGGTGTATATGGATTTCAGTAAAGCGTTTGATAACGTTCCCCATGGTAGGCTACTGCAGAAAATACGGAGGCATGGGATTCAGGGTGATTTAGCAGTTTGGATCAGAAATTGGCTAGCTGGAAGAAGACAAAGGGTGGTGGTTGATGGGAAATGTTCAGACTGGAGTCCAGTGGGGCCACTGCAGTTTGTCATTTTTATAAATGACCTGGAGGAGGGCGTAGAAGGATGGGTGAGTAAATTTGCAGATGACACTAAAGTCGGTGGAGTTGTGGACAGTGCGGAAGAATGTTACAAGTTACAGAGTGACATAGATAAGCTGCAGCGCTGGGCTGAGAGGTGGCAAATGGAGTTTAATGCAGAAAAGTGTGAGGTGATTCATTTTGGAAGGAATAATAGGAAGACAGAGTACTGGGCTAATGGTAAGATTCTTGGCAGTGTGGATGAGCAGAGAGATCTCGGTGTCCATGTATATAGATCCCTGAAAGTTGCCATCCAGGTTGAGAGGGTTGTTATGAAGGCGTACGGTGTGTTAGCTTTTATTGGTAGAGGGATTGAGTTTAGGAGCCATGAGGTCATGTTGCAGCTATACAACACTCTGGTGTGGCCGCATTTGGAGTATTGCGTGCAATTCTGGTCGCCGCATTATAGGAAGGATGTGGAAGCATTGGAAAGGGTGCAGAGGAGATTTACCAGAATGTTGCCTGGTATGGAGGGAAGATCTTATGAGGAAAGGCTGAGGGACTTGAGGCTGTTTTCGTTAGAGAGAAGAAGGTTAAGAGGTGACTTAATTGAGGCATACAAGATGATCAGAGGATTGGATAGGGTGGACAGTGAGAGCCTTTTTCCTCGGATGGTGATGTCTAGCACGAGGGGACATAGCTTTAAATTGAGGGGAGATAGATATAAGACAGATGTCAGAGGTAGGTTCTTTACTCAGAGAGTAGTACGGGCATGGAATGCCCTGCCTGCAACAGTAGTGGACTCGCCAACACTAAGGACATTCAAATGGTCATTGGATAGACATATGGACAATAAGGGAATAGTGTAGCTGGGCTTTAGAGTGGTTCCACCGGTCGGCGCAACATCGAGGGCCGAAGGGCCTGTACTGCGCTGTTATGTTCTATCTATGTTCTATTTCGGGTGTATGGGTCGGAGAGGGCAAGGTGTTGGCGATATACCAGGAGATGAAAGAAGAGGAGGAGGCTTTGGTAGAGGAGCTGAAGGGCAAATGGGAGGAGGAGTTGGGGGAGGAGATTGAAGAAGGTCTGTGGGCTGATGCCCCGAGTAGGGTTAATTCCTCTTCCTCGTGTGCCAGGCTTAGCCTGATACAGTTTAAGGTGATTCACAGAGCGCATATGACAGGGACGAGGCTGAGTAGGTTCTTTGGGGTGGAGGACAGATGTGGGAGGTGCTCAGGAAGCCCGGCGAACCACGCCCATATGTTCTGGTCATGCCCGGAACTGGATGGGTTCTGGAGGGGTGTTGCGAAGACTATATCTAAGGTGGTGAAAGTCCAGGTCAAGCCAAGTTGGGGGCTAGGACTATTTGGAGTGACGGACGAGTCGGGAGTGCAGGAGGCAAAAGAGGCCGGTATCCTGGCCTTTGCGTCCCTGGTAGCCCGGCGGAGGATCTTGCTATTGTGGAAAGAAGCGAAGCCCCCCAGTGTGGAAGCCTGGATAAACGACATGGCAGGGTTCATCAAGCTGGAGAGGATAAGGTTTGCCTTGAGAGGGTCTGCGCAGGGGTTCTTCAGGCGGTGGCAACCGTTCCTAGACTATCTCGCGGAGCGTTAGATGGAGGTCGGTCAGCAGCAGCAGCAACCCAGGGGGGGAGGGGGGGGGCGTCTCTTTCGGGGATGAGGGGTAGAAGGGTGGGTGGGGAAGGTTTTTTTCCCTCGGGGCACTTGAGTAAGGAAATACATAAACATATGGGAAAGTCGATATGTGCGGGAGGAGCCCTTTGTATAAAGTTCTGTATTATGTTGAATTGATATGTTTATGGATTGCTATGCGACTTTTCTTTTTCTTTTTTGTTACGGGGGGGTGGGGGGGTTTGAATGGTTGAAAATTTTTGTTGAAAAATTCTGAATAAACACATTAAAAAAAAAAAGAAATGGGACAGCGCTGCTCACATGTAAAACACAAACTTGCATATTCTTTAAATACCATTTTAGGCCTACTTAAAAAAAAACTTTTTTCAACCACCAAGCCAAACTGAAGTAATTTCAATAATTCCTGATGTATAAGGAACAGATCCATTTATTGGCCTTGAACCTTACAGCATCGGGCAAATCACCCTACAGTTATAATGGTGCAGGAAAGCAGCCGGTTCATGGATACTGGCTGAACAAATATTTTGTTGCTGACCATTAGCTTCCAAATAGTCACAAAAAGCCTAATTCCAACCAGCCACCTTCGTCCACCTCCCCGCCCCAACCAAAATCAATACTGTTGAAATAAGAAAGATATTAGAACAGTGAGCGATTGATAAAACAAGTCACAATTCTGGTTGCTACAGAGTCTGTTACATTGTTGTTGCGCAGCATATCATATCAAACATCATTACCAAGCTAGAACAAATATACTCCAAGCTAATCTTATTCAAATCCTCAATTATACTACTTGATGCAAGAAACAATGTGGCACAGGTCTCTTCCAGAAAACTTAGTACAAGTCAGTAAGGTACACATGAGAATGTTGCTTGGATGCAGAATCATTCATATATTGTGGGCATAGTTTCAGTTTTTAATATCACTGATGTGTAATTGAATTATCATTGTGGTTGAATACTATTCAAGGTATGGTCTAATCAATCTGCAACCACATTGCTCAGCATATCCCCCTTTCTACTATTACCATCAAACCAGGGGATCAACCTTGATTTGACAAATAGTGCAGGAGGACATGTCAGGGATAACAGCAGGCATACCTAAAAATGAGGCGTCAACCTGGTGAAGCTGGGACATGATTTACTGGGCATCCATATCTCAACTACAAGGATGTCTGCAAGCGAGATGTGAAGATGGCAGACATTGACAACGAGGGGAAAGCTGTTGACGGCCACAAACTCTGGAGCCTGACTGTTTAGAAATGCATTGGCAGAGGTGAGCAGAAATTAAGAGCTAAGTTGGCCGAGAAGAGGGCAGAGAGAAAACAGAGGCCCATGAATCCTGCACATTCTCAGCCCACAGTTTTCCTCTGCAGCAAATGAGGCAGAGTCTGTCATGCCAAAGTGAGACTCCTGAGCCACATAGACGACATTTAATGTAGAGGTGACCACCACAATGCAAACAACAGAATTATGAGATGGAAGGATGCCATTTTGATTGTGATTACGATATGTAATTCTGTTACGGTCTGCTATCGAGATATAGGAAAAGCATTAATTGCTTAACTTGGAGCCCAACAAAACAATTCTCAGGCGTCTTGTGCCCAGAAACTTCACAATTCCCCAGTGCTGGCTAAACATTCAAATCTTCCCCATCTCCACATCTGACGCACAGGAATAGCACCATCTGAAAGTTCCCTTCCAAGTCACACAACATCCTGACTTGGAGCCATATCATCATTCCTTTATTGTCGCTGGGACAAAATCCTGGAACTCTATCCCTAACAGCTCTAGACCAAATGGACTGCAGCAGTTCAGGGAGGCAGTTCACCAACACCTCTCAATGGCGATTAGGGATAGGCCTTGCCAATGATACTCACATCCCACAAATAAATAAGAACAGGTTTCACATTTATGACTTGACTAATCAAATTGTGTAGAGTTAGTTTTCCCTACTCCAAATCAAATGCTTCACTTTTACTTATCCCCTGCAGCTGAAATAATTAACTGATTAAATATTGATTATTGATATTCCTATGCATGTCTTATTGACTTGTCCTATTGATTAATAGCTTAAAAGTAGTGCCTTCAGTTTGGAAATCAAGTGCTTCAGTTACATCTGAATCCTTAAATACATGTTTTAAAAAAGAATTCTGTATATCAAGCTCCTTTACCTGCAAAGTCTTCTTTATCGTGGCTTGCTGAAGATGAGAAGAAATTGTAGGCAAAGAATCATCCTCCAGCTTACTGCTGGATAATTTCATATCACCATTTTGATAATGCTCTCGTCCTCTAAAAGAAACAGAAAACAGTTAGAATGGAAATATTTTGTTAATAGTATTGCCTTGAGACTCTGTAAGCTTCAGGCATAAAAGTACTATCTTTCACATTAGCAAGGAGAATTACGATGGTTAAATCCACCGTGTGGTGAGGTAATGATTTGTACAAAGCTGGAAATAGTCACATTCAGTCCCGTGACTGTGCTCATATACTTGGTTATAATGCAACTGTGTCTCTCGCTAGGAAGGAAGAAGCAATGGTCAGCATCCTTTCTCCAATTGGTATGTACGCGCTCAGCAGGAATTGCATTGCGTGTAGTTGTTGGATAAGGACAAGATCAGCTAGAAAATGATGACCTACTCATGATTAATTAATCCATACATCCTGTCATATCACAATTCTACTGCTGCTGTGATACTGGTCAAAATGCATTAAAAATGTTTATGCAAAACACAAGTCGTCCACGCCATTATGTTTCAAAGTCTATTCAAATCATAGCAGTAAAAAGAAACTTGCATCACATCAAGCTAGACTGGTTTCAAACCTGGGGATGGTTCAATTCACGACACAAAAATGCCCCCCAAATTTTCTGCATTTTAGGACAGCCATTATGGATTGTTTTCTACAACACATATTTAAAAAATCATAAACAATTCAAATATAGGCATTATGGTTCTTGATATGTGTGGTATTATAGGTATTACAGTACCTGAGAAGCTGAAGTACCATTGGTAGAACCTATATGCTTGCCATTGGCTAGAGTGCATAATAGCTCCGCCCTGATAGGCGGAGTATAAGAACCCGTACCATCCCAGCAGCCATCATTCTGTACCTGAGCTGCTGGGGAAAACATCCAGCTTATTAAAGCTTTCAGTTGGATTACAACCTAGTTTTAGTGGTCATTGATCGTGCATCAATTTAATAAGCTAGATTTTAAGAAGAAAGGATGGAGCTTCGAATCAAGCCGGAGTGTCTGCAACTTAGCCCCCACGCGGCAAACTCAGCGGCGATCTTTAAGCACTGGCTGGCGTGTTTTAAACGGTACCTCGAGACGGCAGAAAACGCACCCTCGGGAGAGCAGAAACTGCACGTCCTGCACTCAAGGGTGAGCCCGGAGATCTACACCCTCATCGAGGAAGCAGAAGACTTTGATGCAGCAATCGAGCTGCTAAAAGGACACTATATTCGCCCGGTAAACCAGGTCTACGCCTGGCACCTGCTTGCAACAAGACGGCAAACCCCTGGGGAATCGTTGGAGGAATACTATCGCGCATTCCTGGTGCTGGGCAGAAGCTGCGGCTGCCCGCAATTTTCGGCGAGCGAGCACATGGAACTCTTAGTCCGGGACTCTTTCGTGGCAGGTATACTTTCATCACAAATTCCCCTGCGCCTGTTAGAGAAGGACACCCTGGGTCTCAGGGAGGCACGGGCTCTTGCAGGATCCCTGGATGTGGATCCTGCGCCTACGTTCCCGACCGTGCGGCAGCCCTCTGGGCAGCGTGGAACCCCGCAGCGGCCGACCCAGAGACTTCCCCCGTTCCCCCACAGGCCTGCGCTGCAAGGCGGTCTGCCAACCCCGAGGGGCCCCGCTGTTACTTTTGCGGGCAGGCCAAGCACCCCCGCCAGCGTTGCCCGGCCCGCGCATCCACCTGCAGGGGATGCGGCAAAAAGGGCCATTTCGTGGGGGTATATCAGGCCCGAGCGGTGGCCGCGGTCTCCAGCGGCGACTCCGGACCGCCACCACAAACTTCTCCACGGGCCCCGTGTGGCCAGCGGTCGCCGCCATCCCCATATCCCAGGGCCACGTGCGGACCCCGGGTGCCGCCATCTTGTTCCACGGACGCCACGCTTGAGGGACGGGCGCCTCCATTTTGTGCACCCCCGGCCATGTGCGACCAATGGGAGACGCCATCTTGGATGGGCCCCCAGGACCCCAGCTTGGCCGACCACACACTGCCTGAACAGAATTCTCAACTACTGCGACTGGCCTCGGTGACTCTGGATCAATCTCGACCTCGAAGACTCTCAACCGCTACGACGACTGTTTTCATCAACGGCCACGAGACGTCCTGCCTAATTGACTCTGGGAGCACCGAGAGCTTCATACACCCCGACACGGTAAGGCGCTGTTCCATCCTCATCCACCCTGTTAATCAAAAAATCTCACTGGCCTCCGGTTCCCACTCAGTGGAAGTAAAGGGGTTTTGTTCAGCAAACCTCACAGTCCAGGGAAGCGAGTTCAGAAATTTCCGTCTCTACGTCCTTCCCCACCTCTGCGCGGCTACACTCCTGGGTTTAGACTTCCAGTGCAACCTTCAAAGTCTGACCTTCTAATTTGGCGGCCCTATACCCCCCCTTACTGTATGTGGCCTCGCGATCCTCAAGGTGCGACCCGCCTTCCCTGTTTGCGAACCTCACCCCGGATTGCAAACCCGTCGCCACCAGGAGCAGACGCTACAGTGCCCAGGACCGGATCTTTATTAGATCAGAGGTCCAAAGGCTACTGAGTGAAGGGGTCATTGAAGCCAGTAACAGCCTCTGGAGAGCTCAAATAGTGGTGGTAAAGACCGGGGAGAAGCATAGGATGGTCATCGACTACAGTCAGACCATCAACAGGTTTACGCAGCTGGACGCGTACCCCCTCCCACGCATATCCGACCTGGTAAACAGGATCGCGCATTATAAGGTCTTCTCCATGGTGGATCTCAAGTCCGTCTACCACCAGCTTCCCATCCACACTAGTGACCGCAAATACACTGCCTTCGAGGCAGACGGGCGGCTCTATCACTTCTTAAGGGTTCCCTTTGGTGTCACTAACGGGGTCTTGGTCTTCCAACGCGAGCTGGACCGAATGATTGACCGGTACGGTTTACGGGCAACATTCCCGTATCTCGATAACGTCACCATCTGCGTCCGCGACCAGCAGGACCACGACACAAACCTCAGAAAATTCCTCCAGACCGCAAAGATCCTTAACCTAATGTACATAAGGATAAATGCGTTTTTAGCACTGACCGTCTAGCCATTCTCGGCTATGTAGTGCGAAATGGAGTTATAGGCCCCGACCCTGAACGCATGCGCCCCCTTATGGAGTTCCCCCTCCCTCACTGCTCTCAGGCCCTGAAACGTTGCCTCGGGTTTTTTCGCTACTACGCCCAGTGGGTCCCCAACTACGCAGACAAGGCCCGTCCCCTGATCCAAACCACAGTTTTTCCCGTCAATAGAGGCCCGCCAGGCCTTCAGCCGCATCAAAGCAGACATTGCAAAGGCCACGATGCACGCCATCGACGAGTCCCTCCCCTTCCAGGTCGAGAGCGATGCATCTAGCTCTGGCGGCAACCCTCAACCAAGCGGGCAGACCCGTGGCCTTCTTCTCCCGTACCCTCCATGCTTCCGAAATCCGCCACTCCTCAGTCGAAAAGGAGGCCCAGGCCATAGTAGAAGCTGTGCGACATTGGAGGCATTACCTGGCCGGCAGGAGATTCACTCTCCTCATGGACCAACGGTCGGTGGCTTTCATGTTCGATAATGCACAGCGGGGCAAGATAAAAAACGACAAGATTTTGAGGCGGAGGATCGAACTCTCCACCTACAACTACGAGATCTTGTATCATCCCGGGAAGCTAAATGAGCCTCCTGATGCCCTGTCCCGCGGCACATGTGCCACCGCACAAGTGGACCGCCTCCGAGCCCTCCACGAGGACCTCTGCCACCTGGGGGTCACTCGCTTTTTCCATTTCGTCAAGACCCGCAACCTGCCCTACTCCATCGAGGAGGTCAGGACAGCCACCAGGGACTGCCAAATCTGTGCGGAGTGCAAACCGCACTTCTAACGGCCAGAGAGAGCGCATCTGATGAAGGCTTCCCGTCCCTTTGAGCGCCTCAGCATGGACTTCAAAGGCCCCCTCCCCTCCACCGACCCCAACACGTACTTTCTGAACGTGATTGACGAGTACTCCCGGTTCCCATTCGCCATCCCCTGGCCAGACATGACCGCCTCTACCCTCATCAAGGCCCTCCATAGCATCTTTGCACTGTTCGGGTTCCTTGCTTACATACACAGCGATAGGAGGTCCTCTTTTATGAGCGATGAACTGCGTCAATTCCTGCTCAGCAAGGGCATCGCCTCGAGCAGGACGACCAGTTACAACCCGGGGCCTGGGGTAACGGACAGGTAGAGAGGGAGAACGGAATGGTCTGGAAGACCGTCCTACTGGCCCTACGGTCCAGGAACCTCCCAGTCTCCCGCTGGCAAGATGTCCTCCCGGATGCCCTCCATGCCATCCGGTCACTACTTTGTACAACCACCAATTAGACACCTCACGAACGTCTCCTTGTCTTCCCCAGGAAGTCCTCCTCTGGGACCTCACTCCAGACCTGGCTGGCAGCACCCGGACCCGGATGGTCTGACTGTAGTCGATGACCATCCTGCTCCGAAAACACGTGCGGGCGCACAAGTTGGACCCGTTGATCGAGAGGGTCCATCTGCTCCATGCAAACCACCAGTATGCCTACGTGGCGTACCCCGATGGCCGACAAGATACGGTCTCCCTACGGGACCTGGCGCCCGCCGGAACTCCACGTACATTCCAGCCACCAGTCCCACCCTCCCCTCCACTGCAACACCTTACAGACGGATCGGTCCTTCCGCCGCCCCTGCCTCGGCCCCCCCACCCACCGACGCCCCCTGCAGGTGCTCCCTCCCCAGGTCAACCGTTTTCCCCACCAGCGCCGTCTCGGGGTGACGAAGCTGCCATGGAGATCGAAGCCACGCTCCCGGAGTCACAGATGCCCGAGCCTCCACCGGAGTCACCACTGAGGCTCCGACGATCACAGAGGGCGACCAGGGCCCCCGATCGACTGATTGCTTCATTTTAACTGTAATCTGTAAATATAAAACACCGAATGTACATAGCTACCAGACTTGTAAATAGTTACTAAACACTGTACGGAGGTATTACGGTACCTCCATAACTAATTATACCATGTTTTTATGCTTTGTAGTTGCTGGCCACCACCACCGCCGGACTTTTTTTTAAACAGGGGTGAATGTGGTATTACAGGTATTACGGTACCGGAGAGGCTGAAGTACCATTGGTAGAACCTATATGCTTGCCATTGGCTAGAGTGCATAATAGCTCCTCCCTGAAAGGTGGGGTATAAGAACCCGTGCCGTCCCAGCAGCCCTCATTCTGTACCTGAGCTGCTGGGGGAAACATCTAGCTTATTAAAGCCTTCAGTTGTACTACAACCTCGTTTTAGTGGTCATTGATCGTGCATCAATATTATTAATATTTGCCTACAATATTTTAAATAATTTATTTGTTGGGTTTGCAACTTGTGATACCAGAGTGTAGATACAATGCTAGCTAATTGCAGACATTTTATACCATCGATCTCAGACTTGAAACTGAATGAAAGTGACAAATATCAGTTAAACCTATAGCTTACTTCCTATTTGACTGAACTTCAACCTGATTCAGTTGCACATTCAGATTATCGAGTTGTGTATTTAGATTTTTATTGTCACAGACCTTATCGATCTATTTGGAGACAATGCTTCTTTCATATCATTGTTACATCAGTGCTCCCATTGTGAACCTGATAATCTTAAGAGCTTTGTGATGACTTTTCTCCTGATGCCTGCTTTTTATTTCCAGACTCAAAAAAAAAACGAATCAAAATTCAGGTTCCGTTAAAAGATTATTGGGCAGTGTTAGGAAAACAAAGAGAGGTTGATTAGAGTGCAGGACAGACATGTCCCTGTGAAAATGAGGGTTAGAAATGGCAAGATTAGGGAACCATGGATGACAGGTGGAATTGTGAGATTAGCTAAGATGAAAAAGGAAGCATACATGAGATCTAGGCGACTTAAAACTGATGAAGCTTTGGAGGAATATCGGGAAAGTAGGACAAATCTCAAACACGCAATAAAGAGGGCTAAAAGAGGTCATGAAATATCTTTGGCTAACAGGGTTAAGGAAAATCCCAAAGCCTTTTATTCGTATATAAAGAGCAAGAGGGTAACTAGAGAAAGGATTGGCCCACTCAAAGACAAAATTTATGCCTGGAGTCAGAGGAAATAGGTGAGATTCTTAATGAGTACTTTGCATCGGTATTCACCAAGGAGGAACATGACGGACGTTGAGGTTAGGGATGGATGTTTAAATACTCTAGGTCAAGTCGGCATAAGGAAGGGGGAAGTTTTGGGTATTCTAAAAGGCATTAAAGTGGACAAGTCCCCAGGTCCGGATGGGACCCAGGTTATTGAGGGAAGCGAGGGACGAAATAGCTTGGGCCTTAACAGATACCTTGAAATGAAAATGAAATGAAAATCGCTTATTGTCACAAGTAGACTTCAAATGAAGTTACTGTGAAAAGCCCCGAGTCGCCACGAGGGATAGGGTCTATTCACATTTGGAAGAAAATAGACTAATCAGTGATAGGCAGGACGGTTTTGTGCAGGGAATGTCATGTCTTACAAACCTAATAGAATTCTTTGAGGAAGTGACAAAGTTAATTGATGAGGGAAGGGCTGTAGATGTCATATACATGGACTTCAGTAAGGCGTTTGATAAAGTTCCCCATGGTAGGTTGATGGAAAAAGTGAAGTTGTATGGGGTTCAGGATGTACTAGCTAGATGGATAAAGAACTGGCTGGGCAACAGGAGACAGAGAGTAGTGGTGGAAGGGAGTGTCTCAAAATGGAGACGGGTGACTAGTGGTGTTCCACAGGCATCCGTACTCGGACCACTGTTGTTTGTGATATACATAAATGATCTGGACGAAGGTATAGGTGGTCTGATTAGCAAGTTTGCAGATTACACTAAGATTGGTGGAGTTGCAGATAGCGAGGGGGACTGTCAGAGAATAGAGCAAAATATAGATTTGAGAGTTGGGCAGAGAAATGGCAGATGGAGTTCAATCCAGGCAAATGCGAGGTGATGCATTTTGGAAGATCCAATTCAAGAGCAGACTATACGGTGAATGGAAGAGTCCTGGGGAAAATTGATGTACAGAGAGATCTGGGAGTTTAGGTCAATTGTACCCTGAAGGTGGCAACGCAGGTCGATAGAGTGGTGAAGAAGGTATACAGCATGCTTGCCTTCATCGGACGAGGTATTGAGTACAAGAGTCGGCAGGTTATGTTACAGTTGTATAGGACTTTGGTTAGGCCACATTTGGAATACTGCGTGCAGTTCTGGTCGCCAAATTACCAGAAGGATGTGGATGCTTTAGAGAGGGTGCAGAGGAGGTTCACCACTATGTTGCCTGGTATGGAGGGTGCTAGCTATGAAGAAAGGTTGAGTAGATTAGGATTGTTTTCGTTGGAAAGATGGAGGTTGAGGGGGGACCTGATTGAGGTCTACAAAATTATGAGAGGTATGGACAGGGTGGATAGCAACAAGCTTTTTCCAAGAGTGGGGGTGTCAATTACAAGGGGGTCACGATTTCAAGGTGAGAGGGGGAAAGTTTAAGGGAGATGTGCGTGGAAAGTTTTTTTTTACGCAGAAGGTGGTGGGTGCCTGGAACGCTTTGCCAGCAGAGGTGGTAGAGGCGGGCACGATAGCATCATTTAGGATGCATCCAGACAGATATATGAACGAGCGGGGAACAGAAGGTTAAAGATGGAACATCTCTCTGCCTTGCTAGAAGAAAAGCCAATATATGGAGTAATGGTTAAGAAAACAGATGCTGGAAATCTAAAGTCGAGCTAGTTAAGGAAATTAGAGAAATTAAGAGCTGTCCAACAAGTTTAGAGTTAAGTGAACAGAGACCAAGGTATTATTCAGAAGAGTTTAAGGAAGAGTAAAGTGTTCTGAGTTAAAGAGACAGTTGCAGTAACCAGATTTAAAGTGGGACAGCAGCCTTCAAAAGGGAAAATAAACATCTGATGCCATTTTATTACAGTCTGGGAATCAAGAGTTAAAGAAATTGTGAGCAGTTTGCACAGCAGTCAAGACAAAGAAATCTCAAAGGGGCTGGTGTAAAATCCTGGACTGAATTCGCTGTTGAAAGTGGAGCGGAAGCTTTGGTTAAAGGTGTATTGTAGAAACCTGGTCTGGATTTCGGATTGCAAATCACTAAGGAAAAGCATAGTTGAGAAGCAGGTGTTTGAGAGCGGAGTTCGGAAACTATCACATGACAATCATCTGGGCAGATTGGAGAAAGAGTTCAGAGGAGAAATCTACAACATTCACTGCGGGTTCAGAGTATTTGTGTATTTGGCTACAGCATCTTGTGTATTTAAAAGAGACTTTTTGTGTTAATGAGGCCATTGTAGCTTAAGGTGTACTTTGTAATCCATGTTAATCTTTAAATCTGTGTGTATTTATAATAATCTTTATTGTCACAAGTAGGCTTACATTAACACTGAAATGAAGTTACTCTGAAAAGCCCCTAGCGCCACATTCCGACTCCTGGTCGGGTACACAGAGGGAGAATTCAGAATGTCGAAATTACCTAACAGCACGTCTTTTGGAACTTGTGGGAGGAAACCGGAGTGCCCGGAGGAAACCCACGCAGACACGGGGAGAACATGCAGACTCCACACAGAAAGTGACCCAAGCTGGGAATCAAACCTAGAACCCTGGAGCTGTGAAGCAACAGTGCTAACCACTATGCGGCCCACCAATTGTGTGCAATTCTAAGCATCACACTTCATGAAGGAAAAAAGTTGTAAGAGAGGGTGCTGAAAAGATGAGGGACTTCAATTATGTGGATAGGTTGGAGAAGCTGGGATTTGTTCTCCTTAGAGTCGAGAAGGTTGAGAGAAGATATAATAAGGGTCTCAAAAAACATGAGCGGTCTGGACAGAGTAGGTAAGAGGAAACTGTTCCCATTGGCAGTAGGGTCAACAACCAGGGTGGAAGATAGGCATATTCCAAAACATCTCCTGTAGGCAGAACTTGCAGGTGCTTCAATGCTGCTAGATAATAGACCAAAGTGGAGGGCTGTGCTGCATTGAGGAGCCAGAAATGCAAAGAAAGTGGCTGAAGGAGGGCACAGAGCATAGGTTACAAATTTCAAGTATCAGTACCGAATGGATTTCATTATCCAACCTCATGATTTATGCATGCACCATTTGCAGCAAGGAATATTGTTGATAATTTGATTCTTCAGCGATACACAATGTTGCAGTATGGCAAATTGCCGAAACAAATGTGACACTTTCACCATGTCTTTAAAGACATACGGATGTGACTTATACTATTAAACTCTTCTTGGGAGAGGGAGGGGCATCCAATGAAACTAAGCGCATAATCAGAACAAGCACTTGACATGTGTTAATATGCAGTAGCTGTACACTCAACATCCTCAAATTATAATGCAACTATAGTTTAGGGATCAATACTGGCTTAATTCACGGATAATCTACTGGCACACCAGAAAGAACTATAACTGCACTTGCGCCTTTGGGACTCGTGAGGTTGTAAAGAAAAAACATAACAGCCACTTTCCAAGCTACGAACCAAAGTCTGAAAGCAGGGCTGTATTCCCGAACTATTTGTCTATAGGTTTGAGGAAATTAAGCATTCTACTTAAGCACTGAACTTCTTTGCCTGCCTGTTTAGTTCGTTGACACCTCAGGACACCAATGGAGTAAAATTCATCAGGTTGAAAATAACAAACACTGGCCCTTGCAATTTTCCGTCTACACCCCTTCTCTTCAAAAACCATGGGTGGAATTTTCCAAACAAAATGGGAAAGCGTCAGATTCTGACTGAAAACCAGCATGTTTCTCTCCAGAAACACAGCCACGTTTTTCTGACTGGGGTTGGTATTGTCCAGCCATTGGGATTCACTCTTCCTGCTGGCAGCCCATTCCCGCCTCCTGGGTTTCCTGATGGCATGGGTGGTTTCAATGGGAAATCCCATTGACAAGTGGAAGGAGTATAGAATCCCTCCACCAGTGAATGGCCCACTAACGAATGGCACACCGAGAACCACATGACTGGGGCACTGGAGAATCCAGGCCCAGATCTGCTGACGAGATTCTCTGGCCTCCCCACAGTGTGTTTCTTGGCGGTGGGAGACAGCACGCAGTTGGCGGTTGCCTGGATCTTCCATTCCCGCCGCTGTCAATGGGATTTCCCATTGAATCCACCTCACACTGCTAGGGTCCCGCTGGCATGATCAGCTGGAAGGCATGATCAGCTGGAAGATCTCATCCTCTGTCAAAAATAATCGGAGGCATGGTTGTGCAATGACTGACAGTGCGGGGCCTTATACAACCAGCGAACCTGGCTACATAGATTGCGGAACCATCTTTGTAGGACATCCCGACCTTCAAGAAAACAAATCTCTCCCCCCCCACCCCCACCCCAACCCCCCACAAGCTTCGGGATGACTCCCCCCAACCGCCTGCTAGCTTAGGGCCGACCCCCTGTCTTCATCTTTGTGAGGACGGATATTCCAACCTCGCACACGCAAGTCACTGTGAAGGGCAAAAGCAACAAAATAGGCTTGTTTTATTCCGCACTGGATACTCCTCAGAGATGCTACTCCAGAATGCTGACAGCCTCATGGACTTGTGGCGTGTTTTTAATGTGCTGGCACAGATGAAGCGCAGAAGTTCAATCTCTTCATTTGGAGTCAGCTGTAAGTTAATAATTGACTCTGGGATCAAAAGGATTTTTCACCCACCGCTTCCCTCTCAAAATCTGAAACTTCTCCTCTGGAAGGTAACAACAAAAACTGTTGAGGAGCACAGCCAGATGCAACTGAATAAGGCTTGCAAGCCTATTGACAGTTCCCTTACTAACACTGTTTTCTTTGATGTGTCATAGCAGTGTGGGGAACATGTAGCAATTTTGGCTTTGTACTCACACTTTCCAAACTTGCAATGACTTTTGAAAGATCTATTTCTTCACAGTGCCAAAAGCAATCATCATCCTTCCCTTGCAATTTGAGGTTCAATTCATTTGGAATTGAAAAGATGTCTACAAGGTAAGACATAGTTAGCATTCAAGTTTCATCACCAAACTATTCAGCCAGAGGGACGATTTCTCAAGGAGGAAAGCATCATCATAGATCAATCATCATAGAATTTACAGTGCAGAAGGAGGCCATTCGGCCCATCGAGTCTGCACTGGCTCTTGGAAAGCGCACCCTACCCCCATAACCCAGTAACCCCACCCAACACTAAGGACAATTTTGGACACTAAGGGCAATTTATCATGGCCAATCCACCTAACCTGCACATCTTTGGACTTGGATTTCATACCTCAGTTCGTAAACTCTGACAAGCACCCGACCCCTTGACAGCCAACATACTTGTGTGGAACAATAAATGTGTGTGTGCAGCCTCAAAAAGCTTGGTATTGATTGTGCTACATTTAATGAGATTCACAACTTCCACAATTCCTTTCTACACCACTTCAAGATCGGATGGAATTCCTTTGGGTATCAACGCTTCACGGTGAATAAAACAATGATTCCAAATAATGTCCTGACTAGCTGCCTCCTTAATCCTCATTATAACTCTTCTGTTTTTCCCAGTCATGTTGGCTGCCCCATAACTTGTGATTCCGCTGCAATGAACCCAGTTGAGTCCACACTTTCCAACCATCTAACTAATGTTGGTAATGTCAGGCAGTGCAGTAAATCGTCAATAAATTCATTGTGCCAAACATACCCAATGTAAACTAGCAAGGTTGCACAATCTGAATCTGAAATGCCTGTACTTGCACCCAGATGTATGGAGTACTTCTGTGCTAACTTTAAACGAGAAATAAGCTGGACTTTTAAATTCTCAGCGATATTACAAATTAGGCGAGCCGCTGTGTTATCACTAAGTGGGATGCATTTCAGTTTTTCAGTTGACTTCTCATCTAGGACCATACGAGCCATGTCCAATGCTGCAGGGAGAATTAATCTCTCTGCTACAGTGTGGGGCATTTTCTCTTTAGCTGCACGGTAAGCTACCATGTAAAAGGGCTAATTGTGCTTTGTCAGTCAATGGAACATTTCTGTTAGGGACTTCAGCTGGTGATTTAAGTACTCGCTGCATCCTTTGAAAAAAAATCAAGACGTTTGTCCTTGAACTCGTCATGCTTAGTCTTCAAATGCCTTTGAAGTTTGAAGGTTTATAAACTTTCATTTGCCAGTCACACATGGGCTTTGCATCCTGATTTGCATTGGCACAATTGACAAAGCCACATCTCAAGTATTCATTGTTACACTGCTTTGTTCCCGATTTCAGTTTCTCCTTAATGGATTGTTCTCCATAGGCCCTGGAGCTCTGTATACAGCTCACACCAGCATTGCTTTGTCCTACTGTGGACTCTCCTGTGCAGTTCACACCAGCACTGCTTTATCTGTCGTGGACTATCCTGAACAGCTCTCTCCAGCACATTCAGTTGGGAGATGCTGGCCTGTTTGTGTCTCTGGCCCTTTCTTCCTTATCACAAAACAATTCATCTTCAGTTTTTCACACTCCTGTTGCCTTGCTGCTAGCTACAAAATGGAGGAATCTCTCCTCCTTGGTTTCAAAGCACGGATGTACAGGGCACATGATGTCAGTGTACATGCTGGGCGTGTGACCTACTCTCTGCAGCCACTTCTGGCAGGAAGACTCCATTGTTCATTGTGATGAACGGTTACTGCCTTATCATCATGTAAGGTGATGTCCCCTTTAAGACCAGGCTTGGAACCCTGGGGACTCCGCCTCTGGCTCCGCCCATCTGGGAGCCATACATAAAGGCCTGCCTCATGGTCTGTATAGCAGTCAGCTCTCGTCCAAATCTGTAGCATAGTTATTAGCCTAATAAAGCCTTCTTTACTGTTTAATCTCTAAGCATCATTATTGAGGGTACCTCAATTTATTAGGCTAAACTAGATTCAGGATGGAGGCAGGCCTAAAACCAGAGAAGCTCAATCTGGAAGCACGAACGCCGGAGGCAAAGGAAATTTTTAAATACTGGCTGCGGTGCTTCGAGGCATACCTGGTCTCCGCAGGGACTCCCATCCTGGGGCCACGCAAGCTGCGTCTACTCCACCCCCAGGTGAGTCACAGAATCTCCGCCACGCTCGAAAAGGCGACGACTTATGAGGAAGCGATTGAGTTGATCCGCAAGCGGTTTGTCAAACCCGTCAATGAGGCGCACGCCCGGCATCTGCTCTCTACCTGCGGGCAGCGCTCGGGGGAATCGCTCGACGAGTTTGTTGAGAAACTCACCGCGCTGGCCAGGGACTGCGACCATCAGGATGTGACAGGGGAAGTCCATATGAACCTGCACATAAGAGATTCTTTCGTGTCCGGCATCCGCTCGACCTACATCCGGCAGCGACTGCTCGAAAACGGGGCAAAAGACCTCCAGGAGACGCTAACGCTCGCCTCCTCGCTGGAGGTGGCCCGACGTAACTTGGGTACGTACCCCGCGGACTCTGCCAGCCCCCCCCGTACTTCCTCAGGCTCGCCCGTATTACAGGCCTGCACCACGCGGCGACCCGCTCACCATGGGGGCACACCTTGCTACTTCTGCGGGCAGGGCCAGCACCCACGCCCACGCTGCCCAGCCCGCTCCGCGATCTGCAGCGACTGCGGGAAGGGCGGGCACTTTGCGAGGGTCTGCCTGGCCAGACCCGGGGGCCAGAAAAACAAAGAACAGCCGGCCCGAAAATCACGCTCTCAGGCCCGCAGGCCTCGCAATGCTGCTGCGCACCGACCCGACACGTCCTCTTCTGACGCGTCATCAGCCTCGTGCGAATCATGGGAGCGGCCATCTGGTCGGCGGCCATCTTCTCGACCCGACACGTGCGACCAACGGCAGCGGCCATTTTACGACTACGACTACCCGCGACTGGGTGCGATCACCCTCGATCAAACTCGGCCAAAACACCTGCAGAACTCCATGATGCAGGTCCAGGTCAACGGGCACGACACTGCATGCCTCTTCGACTCCGGGAGCACGGAGAGGTTTATCCACCCTGAAACGGTAAGGCGCTGCTCCCTACGCACCCATCCCACATCCCAAACCATAGCCCTCGCATCTGGGTCCCACTCGGTACAAATCACGGGGTACTGTATTGCGGTTCTCTCGATCCAGGGTGCCAAATACACCCGTTTCAAATTTTATATCCTCCCTCACCTCTGTGCCCCCCTGCTGCTCGGACTGGATTTCCAGTGCAGCCACCGAAGCCTGACACTGAAGTTCGGCGGACCCTTGCCCCCCCTCACGGTGTGCTGCCTTGCGACACTGAAAGTCGCGCCCCCCTCGCTATTCGCTAACCTCACTCCCGACTGTAAGCCCGTCGCCGCCAGGAGCCGGCACTACAGTGCCCAAGATATGGCTTTTATCAAGTCAGAGGTCCAGCGTTTACTGGGAGAGGGGGTCATCGAGGCTAGCAACAGCCCTTGGAGAGCGCAAGTGGTGGTAGTCCGGTCCGGGGAGAAGAAACGGATGGTCGTGGATTATAGCCAGACCATAAACCGATTCACGCAGCTTGATGCGTACCCCCTTCCTCGCATCGCGGAAATGGTAAATCGGATCGCCCAATACCGAGTCTTTTCCACGGTCGACCTCAAATCTGCCTACCACCAGCTCCCCATCCGACCAAAAGACCGCCCCTATACTGCCTTCGAAGCAGCCGGCCGGCTCTTCCACTTCCTCAGGGTCCCCTTTGGTGTCACAAATGGGGTCTCCGTCTTTCAAAGGGCGATGGACCAAATGGTGGACCAGTACGGTTTGCGGGCTACATACCCGTACTTGGACAATGTCACCATCTGCGGCCATGATCAGCAGGACCATGACGCTAACCTCAAAAAGTTCCTCCAGACCGCCCGAGCCCTTAACCTGACCTATAACGAGGGCAAATGCGTTTTCCACACCACCCGGCTGGCCATCGTCGGCTATGTCGTGGAAGACGGGGTCCTAGGTCCCGACCCCGACCGCATGCGCCCCCTTAAGGAACTCCCTCTCCCCCGCAGCCTCAAGGCCCTCAAACGGTGCTTGTTGCTTTTCTCCTATTACGCCCAGTGGGTCCCCAAGTATGCGGACAAAGCCCGCCCAACTCCTAAAGACCACCACTTTTCCCCTCTCGGCTGAGGCTCAATTGGCCTTCAACCGCATCAAGGCCGACATCATCAAGGCCGCCATGCACGCGGTGGACGAAACCATCCCTTTCCAGGTAGAGAGCGATGCATCAGACATCGCCCTGGCTGCTACCCTCAATCAAGGAGGCAGACCAGTAGCGTTCTTCTCCTGAACCCTCACCGCCTCCGAGATTCGACACTCTGCAGTCGAAAAGGAGGCACAAGCCATTGTGGAGGCTGTGCGGCGCTGGAGACACTACCTCGCTGGTAGGAGTATATACTACCATATATGTGGAGGCTGTGCGGCGCTGGAGACACTACCTCGCTCGGTCGCCTATATGTTCGATAACACGCAACGGGGCAAAATAAAAAACGATAAAATTTTTAGGTGGAGGATCGAACTCTCCACCTACTCGTACGATATCAAGTATCGTCCAGGGAAGCTCAACGAGCCCCCAGATGCCCTGTCCCGCGGCACATGCGCCAACGCGCAGGAGGACCGCCTGCAAGCCATCCACAATGACCTCTGCCACCCGGGGGTTACCCGGCTCGTCCATTTCATCAAGTCCCGCAACCTACCTTACTCAACCAAGGAGGTCAAGGCCATGGTCAGGGCCTGCCAGGTCTGTGCGGAGTGCAAACCGCACTTCTATCGGCCAGACAA
Source organism: Scyliorhinus torazame (assembly GCF_047496885.1). Classification (NCBI taxonomy): domain Eukaryota; kingdom Metazoa; phylum Chordata; class Chondrichthyes; order Carcharhiniformes; family Scyliorhinidae; genus Scyliorhinus; species Scyliorhinus torazame. Next base: position 86,518,077 of record NC_092716.1, on the reverse strand, counting down.
GGTTCGGCTCGTGAAGGCCTCGGGCCCCTTTGAGCGACTGAGCGTGGACTTCAAGGGGCCCCTCCCGTCCACCAACCGTTATGCCTATTTCCTCACCGTGATCGATGAGTTCTCCCGTTTCCCATTCGCCATTCCCTGCACCGACATGACCTCAGCCACGGTGATTAAGGCACTGCACAGCATCTTCACCCTGTTCGGTTTCCCTGCTTATATCCACAGCGACCGGGGCACATTGTTCATGAGCGATGAACTGCGTCAGTATCTGCTCAGCAAAGGCATCGCCTCGAGCAGAGCGACCAGCTATAACCCACGGGGAAACGGGCAGGTGGAGAGGGAGAACGCGACCGTGTGGAAGGCTGTCCTTCTGACCCTGCGGTCGAGAAATCTCCCAACCACCCGCTGGCAGGAGGTCCTACCCGATGGCCTACACTCCATTAGGTCACTCCTCTGCACGGCCACAAATGAGACCCCTCATGAGCGATTGTTTCTCTTCCCCAGGAAGTCTACCTCCGGGGTCTCGCTTCCACCTTGGCTGACGGCTCCGGGACCTGTTCTTCTCCGGAGGCACGCGAGGAGCCATAAAACGGACCCCCTAGTTGAAAAGGTCCGACTGCTCCACGCCAACCCCAGTTACGCCTACGTGGAGTACTCCGACGGCAGGCAAGATACGGTTTCCCTCCGGGATCTGGCGCCCGCTGGATCCTCCACCACAGACGTCCCTTCCCGCGCCGCTCCCCTGCAGGACCCGTCGCCCCCTACAACACACCCCCTTCCGGCCCTACCACCCGTTGGTGAGCTCCTACCGTGGAACCCTGGGGTTCCCTTTACACACCCCGCCGGCGCCGGCTCCGCTACCCCGGGCCCTGCCTAGTTCCTCTGCCCCGACCCGGACTGAAGCTCCGACCGTTGTGCTCCCGGATGTGCCCTCAACCGGGACGCCCGTGCCCGCCGCACCACCGCCCGAACTGAGGAGATCGAGGAGGATGATCCGGCCGCCGAGACGGATGGACCTATGATGGCACTTCACCCCCGCCGGACTCCTTTTTAAACAGGGGGTGAATGTGATGAACGGTTACTGCCTTATCATCATGTAAGGTGATGTCCCCTTTAAGACCAGGCTTGGAACCCTGGGGTTCCGCCTCTGGCTCCGCCCATCTGGGAGCCATACATAAAGGCCTGCCTCATGGTCTGTATAGCAGTCAGCTCTCGTCCAAATCTGTAGCATAGTTATTAGCCTAATAAAGTCTTCTTTACTGTTTAATCTCTAAGCATCATTATTGAGGGTACCTCATTCATATTTAAAGGCCGGTCGCAGCCAGCATTCTTGCAGCCGATGGACACTGCTCCCGCGATTGGGAACTCTGTGGCTGATCACTCCGCAACCCTCCCGACACCTGCCCATGACCCACCCACAGGTTGCAACCCGCAGTTTGAAAAACCCCGATTTAGGAAATTGTTTTTTTTGCACCAATCACACCTTCAACTCAATGTTTAAGAGAGTTGAGGCTAAATCTTAAATAAAAATAGAAAATGGTGGAAATAATCAGCAGGTCAGACTGTTTAGAGAGAAATGGAGTTAATGTGGTGCTTTTAAATTAGGTGAAATATTTCAATTTCAAGCTTCATGGGAAAAGAAGATAGGGGAATTACAGAGGGGAGACAAAAATAGTGAGAAGAGGGGCGTCATGTGGTGCCGTGGTTAGCACTGAGACTGCGGCGCTGAGGACCCGGGTTCGAATCCCAGCCCTGGGTCACGGTTTGTGTGGAGTTGGCACATTCTCCCCATGTCTGTGTGGGTTTCACCCCAACAACCCAAAGATGTGCTGGTTAGGTGGATTGGCCACGCTTAATTGCCCCTCAATTGGAAAAGAAAAATAACTGGCTACTCTAAATTTATTTTAAAAAAGTGAGAAGAGGAAGCAACCTTGATTTTGTTTTCTTTGTGCAAGAAAATTTGGCAGTTGGGAATCAGCTTTTTATGCGTAACTGGTGCCCGTTTTTGTTTGTGGAACCTCACAATCTTTGTGCATGGGATGCTTGAATTCTCAGTGCATCAGACAATCCACTAAGTGGTTTTAATAGTCCCCAGTCTTCTACTCCTAAAAGCTGGATGTTCCTTCTATAAAACGTCTCAGTGAGATTACCAATTTTGTGCCTAGACAGTTGCACCACTAGGAATTGTTTTGTACTCTCATAACCAACACAGATTGGGCTTGACTCAAGTCCAGAGGTGAAACATATTGCAATAATCAGTGCCTTGTGATATTTTTCTTTCACATGAAACAGCAATTCCCATTCGTACTGGAAAACGCAAACTGACTGTCATGCCAGAGCTCAGTCAGTCAAAGGAAGCAAAAATGCTTGTTGAAATCAATCATTCTATTAATTGGAATGCAAACAATTCCCATTAGTGGTAGTTTCGGAGTGGGTTACATCAACGGAACTCTGTTCCTCCCAATATGATACTTAGTCACAAAGGTTCAGCTGTTTATTACTGTGCATCGAGGGTCAAACCACGACAGATGATACAAATCCAAGGAGGAGAATTTGAGGGGAGGAAAGAACAATTTTTACGCTATGTAGCAAATTGGATTTGGACAGAATGTGTGTTTGGAGCCAGACCAAAGTTCTCTAGTTTATGTGAGTGAAAGGAGGGCACCACAGAATTTAAATGTGCTAATTTAGCCAATCAACTTCCCTGCATCATGATTTTCACCTGAATGTCTTCCATATTAACAAATCAGACTTGCTCAGAAATAATATAAAATAAAAATAATAATAAATTCAGAAAATTCCGGAAATACTCAGCGGATCCAACAGCATCTATGTCGAAGTGAAACATATTCAACATTTCAAGTCTAGGACCTTTCATCAGAAAGTTCTATAGAAAAATAACCAATCTGAAATATTAACTGCTATCCTCTTGACAGATGTTGGCAGGTCTGTTTTCAGCATTTTGTGTTTCTGCGTTACTTTGCTATTGTATGAAGATAAAACGTTATTTGAAATTTGCAATATATACTGTAGTTTACAACTTTTTAACCCATTATAAGTTTTTATGGCAGTGACTTCCATTTAGCAATATGACCCTACAAGAACAGCAGCAGACTTCTCTCTCCTTTTGGCCAGCTTTAAAGAAATTGCTTCAACTTTGCTATTTAATTTTGATTTGATTTATTGTCATATGTACCGAAGTACAGTGGAAAGTATTTTTCTGCGGCCTATTTAACTTCCTTTCATTTTTAAATTAAATTTTGGATTTGTTCATTAACTTCACCCAAAATAATTACTTTGGGAAATGTTTACACAAATTTTGCTGTTCTAATCCACTATCAAACCTTGTTTTTTATTCACTTTCTCCATTTAGGAGTCTCTATTCCACTTGCACCAACTTGTGATTTATACAATGATGCCAGTATTAGAGTACAGTTGCAGACTGTAAAACATACTGACTAAGGTTTGGAAAACACTGGTGTTAACAATTCAACTTCAAATCAATCACTGTAAATCTGCCTCCTGCTTCATCCCCAACCAGTAGATAATTATGAATGTTCCAAGCCCATCACATATATATTGAGCAAGTTGTGAGCCATTTGTTACAGTATTTACTCCAGCCACCAATGTAAAATTATTACCATTTACCTTTCAATTTTTGACTGAGTAGTGAATCTTAATCTTTGCAAAAGAAGTGCACCACAATATTGAAGAATGAAACACTTCTACCCAATGACAGCATAAATCACTGGGCCAAATCTCCCTCTACTTTACCTTCACAATTACCCAAATCCCAAACCTCAGAAGAATTCTCCTTTGTGTAACTGTTGCCATTCTCCAAAATGCTATCCTTGTAATCTCCTTCATCCAACTTACATACCAAAGATTGCATTTACACACATGTTTTGGGGTTGCGAAAAATTGGAAGATTCTGGCCGGGAGTGTTCGGGGTCTTAGCCAGAATAGTGGGTGAGGAGGTGGACCCGGACCCTTTGGTGGCAATATTTGGGGTTTCAGAGAAGCTGGAGCTCATGGAGAGGAGGAAGGCCAATGTCGTGGCCTTCGCCTCTCTGATTGCACTGCGGTGAATTTTATGAAGTGGCGGTCGGCATCGCCTCCCAGGGTAGCGGCTTGGCTGGGTGACCTATACGACTTCCTGCGGTTGGAGACGATAAAATACGAGTTAAGGGGCTCTGCAGAGGGGTTTGAGAAAAGGTGAGGGATGTTTGTGACTGTGTTTGAGGAGCTGTTCAGCGCAAGGGGCGGGGGGGGGGGGGGGGGGGGAGAATTTGTATAGGCTGCATCGTTGATTGCTGGGAAGTATGTTTCCTGGGGTGTTTATGTGTTGTAACCTGTTTTGATACATGTTTGTAATAAAATATATATATTTTTAAAAGATTGCATTTACATTCGGTGGATATTAATGGGAAATTCTTTCTGCTGGGAGCTGTAAAGTTTGCATCAAGATAGCTACTAATTTGCAGGAACAAGCAAAGAATAAAATAATTTGTGAAAAAACAGTTTTAGAATAAAGTAATGAGGTCATTTTGTCAGAACAAAATCAATATTTCGATTCTTTTAGATTCCTAGAATTGATTAAGCTTTTAGTTAGCGTGGGTGCCCTTAGCGCAAATCATTTCCTTCCTTTCCATTTGGTTAATTTGTAATCTTCAGCTGAGTTGGCAGGAAAGCAACTTGCTCCCTGCTCTCCATCAATGCTGATATGATAATGACTGCTAAGAGGTGAGCAAGAAATGAAATGAAAAGAAATGAAAATCGCTTATTATCACAAGTAGGCTTCAAATTAAGTTACTGTGAAAAGCCCCTAGTCGCCACATTCCGGCGCCTGTTCGGGGAGGCTGGTACGGGAATTGAACCATGCTGCTGGCCTGCCTTGATCTGCTTTCCAAGCCAGCGATTTAGCCCTGTGCTAAACAGAGCAGCTCTATGTAAATCTCCCTCCCTGAAGGAACAAATCTTGCCCCCATTCTGCACCTTTCCACAAAATAAACAGAAGATGGGAAGATAATAGATGAGAAATCAGGGGAACAAACCCAGATCTGAATGCAAAAGTGGTGCAATGCATCAATAATTTGTGGAGCCATGCAACATCTCATGAAAGCCAATGCATAATTTATACTCAAGTTTCAGAAATGCAGCTGACAAAGGCAGTGACTTATCAAAGCAATAAAAGTATATTTTACCAATCAGCAAGTCTATTTAAACAAATGTCTGGTTATATAAAAAGATGTACTTTCAATAAACAGCCCAGTCTAAGGTTACGATAAGTTTAGATCAGGCAGTGTTTCTATGTGATACAGAAACACAGCAACTAGAGTGTTTGATTTTGAGCTAAACAAAATACTGGACGAGATCCACTGGCCGCAATATGCTCTCGCACGAGTGCGGTGCGGTCGGTGAATCCCGGGAGAGGTCTCTAACAGACTTCACGCTTCGCTGGATCTACCCAAGTCAGGATCCCGCCAAAACGTGCGTGACCAAATGCCGCATGCCGAGGTTGGTTTAGAACGGACTTCGCCGAACTTACCCGGGATCTATTGGCCTCCCCAGTGAAGCCACAACCAGGCACCGTTTAGCACAGGTCCACACAAAATTAATCAGGCAGAACAGCACCCAGGGGCTTTCCCAGGTCATTGGAGGGCCTGGGTGGCCATGAATAGTGCAGGGTGGTTCCCTGCTGCCCCCCCCCCCCCCCACTGTCAAGGTGCCTGGGTGGCACTGCCAAGCAGATAGGGGCACTGCCCAGGTGCCAGGCTGGCACTGCCAAGGCTCAGGGTAGAGGGGAGCCATATCCATGAAAAGGAGGGTTGGGGTGTATGAGGTGGGGGTCCTGGAAAGGGGGGGGGCTGTATATGGGTGTGGGGGTACCTGAAGAGGGGGGACCCCCAGGTACCCCATAGCGGGGTGTCCTCACTTGGGGGTGTGGGGTAGTGGCCATGTGTGTGTGTGTGGGGGGGGGGGGGGGAGGTGACTTTTCCCATGGGTGGAGAGTGTGGGGGACCCACAAGCTCACTTAGAGATCAAAATGGTGGCTCAACCTCTGAATTCAGCTCCACAATGCTAAGAAAAATTCTAAGTGTGGGCTGAACTCCCCAGGGCCCAAAATAGTGACTGTATCATTGAATAGTGGTGGGGAACTCGCCGGATGAGAAACTCCCTAAAAAACATGCCACAAATTAACTTAGAAATTCTTTGGGAGAACTGCACTCTAAGTGTGAGCTTAACCGGTGAGAAATTCCCCAGGGTCCAAAAAAGTGATTACGTGTCGTTGGATAGTGGTGGGGAACTCCCTTAGAAATTTCTTCTGGAGAATTGCGCCAATTGTATATTGGTGCAAAGAAAAACTACACTATGGTTTATACTTGACTGCATCGTTCATTATTAACAAAAGTAAATTTGTTGTGGCATTTAAAACAGGCAGTCAAGACCAAGTGTAGTCTTTAGGCCAAATGGATGGGAAACATTTTAAATCAATGCATGCAATTCAGCTTCCATTTTAAAATCGTATATTCTGTCTTTGTTTTAATGCAATTTGGAAGCAGAGTTGCAACGTTGGAGTTTTTCAACAGTCCAGGATGAGGAGTGGAGTGGGGCAAAACTGAGGTGCTCCAATGCCAGAGGAAGTGTAATTACAGTGCAACAAGCTTAGTAAGCACTTCCAATATAGATACTAGGAAGGAATAATTTGACCCTGGAAATGTAAATAGAGGTTTAAAAAAAAATACATTGAAGATATTTCTAATAAAGTAATTTGTATGCTGATACAGCAGTATCTGGTTTCTAAATTCAGAAATGACATTTATTTTTTCTGCAGAAAGATATTTACTGAAAATTAAAATGTGTTTTCTGCATGTGACTGATAGCTGCAAACACAGACAGTATCTTTCACCAGAATGGACTGTTTGGAGTAGGATTGAAACACCAACTGTCCTCAAATTTGGAGATTAATTTTGAGACTACTCAAATTATTCCACCTAGATAATCTAAAGAAATTTGTTCCATGTCAAATGAGCATGCTCCAATTTACTGAACTAAATATACCAAGAACTGATGCGGACTTTTCTGATTGGAGGGTTGTGACTAGTGGTGCTCCGCAGGGATCAGTGCTGGGACCTTTGCGGTTTGTAGTATATATAAATGATTTGGAGGAAAATGTAACTGGTCTGATTAGTAAGTTTGCAGGCGACACAAAGATTGGTGGAATTGCGGATAGTGATGGGGACTGTCAGAGGATACAGCAGGATTTAGATTGTTTGGAGACTTGGGCGGAGAGATGGCAGATGGAGTTTAATCCGGACAAATGTGAGGTGATGCATTTTGGAAGGTCTAATGCAGGTAGGGAATATACAGTGAATGGTAGGACCCTCAAGAGTATTGACAGTCAGAGAGATTTAGCTGTCCAGGTCCACAGGTCACTGAAAGGGGCAACACAGGGAGAAGGTAGTCAAGATGGCATACGGCATGCTTGCCTTCATTGGCCGGGGCATTGAGTATAAGAATTGGCAAGTCATGTTGCAGCTGTATAGAACGTTAGTTAGGACACACTTGGAGTATAGTGTTCAATTCTGGTCGCCACACTATCAGAAGGATGTGGAGGCTTTAGAGAGGGTGCAGAAGAGATTTACCAGGATGTTGCTTGGTATGGAGGGCATTAGCTATGAGGAGCGGTTGAATAAACTCAATTTGTTCTCACTGGAACGATGGAAGTTGAGGGGCGCCCTGATAGAGGTTTACAAAGTTATGAGGGGCATAGACAGAGTGGATAGTCAGAGGCTTTTTCCCAGGGTAGAGGGGTCAATTACTAGGGGGCATAGGTTTAAGGTGAGAGGGGTAAGGTTTAGAGGAGATGTACGAGGCAAGTTTTCTTTACACAGAGGGTAGTGGGTGCCTGGAACTCGCTGCTGGAGGAGGTGGTGAAAGCAGGGACGATAGTGACATTTAAGGGGCATCTTAACAAATACATGAATAGGATGGGAATAGAGGGATACGGACCCAGGAAGTGTAGAAGATAGTTTAGACGGGCAGCATGGTCGGCACAGGCTTGGAGGGCCGAAGGGCCTGTTCCTGTGCTGTACTTTTCTTTGTTCTTTGACTTTGGGCCCTCAGTTCCTGACCAAATTACAGTCTCGATCTGAACACTGAGCTGAATTCAAGAGGTGAGGTGAAAGAGACTGCACTGGTCATCAAGGCAGCATTCGATAAGAGTGCGGCATCAACGAGCCCTAGCAAAACTGAAGTCAATGGGAATGGGGAGAAAATTCTCCACTGATGGGACCCAACCATTTTAGCTGCTTCATCTATGACCTTCCCTCCATATTGTCAGAAGTGGGGATGTTCATTGCACAATGATCAGTACCATTTGCAACACATCTGATAAGAATACAATCCAGGTCCAAATGCAGCAAGATCTAGACAACATTCAGACTTGGGCTGATATGTGACAAATGATATTTGCACCATACAAGTGCCAGGAAATAACCATCTCCAACAGGAGAGAGTCCAACCATCCCACCTTGACATTCATTGGCATTACCACTGTTGAATCACCCATTATCAATATTGTGGAGGTCACCATTGACCTAAAAATCAATGGGACCAGACATGTAAATTGTACAGCTACAAGCACAAGTCAGAGGCTGGGAATACTGAGGCAAGTAACTTATCTTCTGAGCCCCAAAGCCTATCCTACAAGACGCAAGTCAGAAGGGCGATGGAATGCTCTCCATTTGCCTGGATGAATGCGGCTTAAGCTCATTATCATATGGGACAAAGCAGCCCACCTGATCAGCACCGAATCCACCAACCTAAATATTCATTCCCTCCACTAAAGTATTATATACAAGATGCATTGTAACTCATTCAGCTTCCTTCAACTGCATCTTCCAAACCCATGACCACAACCTCTACCAGCGAGAAAGACACGGACAACGGACACAAGAAAACACCACCATCTGCAAGTCCCTTTCCAAGTCACACATCATCTCAACTTGGAAATATATCACCGTTCCTTTGTTGTTGCTAGGTCAAAATCCTGGAACACCCTACCCAGCAGCACTGTGGTTGGTCCTACATGAATTGCAGCAGTAGAAGAAGTCAGCTCACCATCACCTTCATAAGGAAATTAGGGATGGGCAATAAATGCTGGCCTCGCCTGTGGCACCCATATTCCATGAAAGAAAAAAAATAATTTTCATTAGCCAATATCCAGTTATTTTCTAGTAAAAAACTCTGATTGGTACCAGAGAGTTCCTGAGCAGCCAATTCATTTGAAGAAATAATCCCAGACCAATATATCAATGGAGTTGACTCTTAACTACCCTCTAAAATGCCGATCAAGCAACTCAGTGAAAGTAATCAGAGATGAACAAAAGCGAATGATGCCCATATTCCATGAAAGAATAAGGAAAACAAAATACTGTTCAGTGACTCTTTAGTGAACTCCAAATGAAGAGTAATTCCAGCTGAAAATCAATTATATTACCAATTAAACATTAGATACTCTGTAAAAATAATGCCTATTACATACCGATTATGTTGTTGTCTAAGCTACATAGAACAGAGCGAAGTTAATCATTACATTACTTTCTACGATTAAACTAGAATGGTTATGTATGTCAGAGACATGTCTGAACCTGCCAATGGCACACAGAGAATTGATCTAGAGGCAATTGTTTGCAATAAGTAGTGCAGTTTATGGTCTTTCTTTTTTCCATTGGCATAGCATCTTGCAAACAAATAAGAATTTCTTAAAGAAAAAGGAGGGGGCTCCTTACAACCTTAAAATGGATCTTTAAAAATGAAACTTGCAAACATTAGTAAAAATATTCAAAGTATAAGAGAAAGTGGTTTATTTCCAGTTAAGCAAACCTGCACATGGGGCAGCACGGCGGCGCAGTGGTTAGCACTACTGCCTCACGGCGCCACGGTCCCAGGTTTGATCCCAGCTCTGGGTCATTGTCTGTGTAGAGTTTGCACATTCTCCCCATGTTTGTGTGGGTTTCGCCCCCACAACCCAAAAAACAGATGTGCAGGGTAGGTGGATTGGCCACGCTAAATTGCCCCTTAATTGGAAAGAATGAATTGGGTACTCTAAATGTATTTATTTATTTATTTAAAAAAGCAAACCTGCAAGTTCCTTTTCCTCTCTAACAGCATGATGGGTGTACCTACCCCAGAGGCTGCAGTGGTTCAAGAAGGCAGCTCACCACTACCGATGCAAAGGCAATTAGGATTCTGCAGATTCAGATTTGAACATTTCCCCGTGTAGGATTTCCAGCAGTGCCCACGTCCCATAAATTTTTATTTAAACATTAAAAAAAAAAATTCTCCTCCTTTTTCACATTTTCTCCCAAATTTGCACCCACCAACAATAAACAATAAACTGTAACGAATATAATGCCAATCCCCATATCAACAACAATCCCATCCTCTGACCAAACCCTCAAACAATTGCCCGCATGTTAACATAAACAAATAACAAAAAGGAATCAGGAATCCCCATAGTCACCATTAACACATACAGTCCCCCCCAATGTTTGATGTTATCAAATTCTTGAAAGTGCATAATGAATAACGCCCATGAATTGTAGAACCCCTCCATCCTTCCCCTCAGTTCAAACTTAACCTTCTCAAGAGTCAAGAATTCCAACAGGTCCCCCCCGCCACGCCAGGGCGCAGGGTGGAGAGGTTGATCTCCACCCCAACAGGATCCACCTTCGGGCGATCAACGAGGCGAATGCTACAACATCTGCCTCCGCACCTGTTTCCAAGCCCGGCTGGTCTGACACCCCGAATATGGCCTCCCGAGGGCCCGAGTCCAGTTTCATGTGCACCACTTTAAAGGTTACCCTAAAAACCTCCTTCCAGTAATCCTCCAGCTTTGGACAGGACCAAAACATATGAATGTGATTTGCGGGTTACCTCGGCAACATTCACACACATCTTCAACCCCCTCAAAGAACTGGTTCATCCTCGCCCTTGAGACGTGTGCTCTATATACCACCTTCAGCTGTATCAGCCCCAAACTCGCGCACGAGGTGGAGGTGTTCACTCTCCGGAGCACAACAGAACCCCACCTCCATACCCTCTCCCAACTCTTCCTCCCACTTTGCTTTGATCCCTTCCAGTGGTGCCTTCTCCTCTTCCAAAATAAAACTGCCGACTCTATCCCCTTCTCCAGTCCCCGTTGTCAGCACCTCCTTCAGCAATGCGGAGGCCGGCTCCACCGGGAAGCTCTGTATCTCCTTCCTGGCAAAATCTCGAACCTGCATGTATCTAAACATTTCCCCTGCTCTAGCCCATTCTTCATTCCCAGCTCCTTCAATTCTGCAAACTGGCCCCCAAGAAACAAATCTTTTAGTGTCTTAATCCCCTTCTCCTCCCATTTCCGAAAATTTCCGTCCCATTTCCCTGGCTCAAATCTGTGGTTCCCCTGAATCAGCATTTCCCTTGACCCTGCCCCCAACCCGAGGTGTTACGAAACTGCCTCCAAATTCTCAATGAAGCTATTATTACCGGACTCCCTGAGTATTTCCCCGGGCCATTGGGAGCGGCGCTGTTGCTAGCACCTTCAATCCCGACCCCCTACGCAAACTCTCCTCCATTCTGACCCACTGGGAATCAACCCCTCTGACCCAGCTCCGTACCTTCTCCACATTCGCCACCCAGTAATAATACATCAGGTTCGGAAGACCCAAACCCCCTGCCTGCCTTCCCCTCTGTTGCAGAACCTTTCTAACTCTGGCCACCTTCCCTCCCCATACAAACGAGGTAATCATTCCTTCAATCTTTCAAACAAATGCCTTTGGCAGGAAAATCAGCAGGCATTGGAAAATAAACAGTAATCGCGGCAACACGTTCATTTTAACCCCTGTACTCGACCCGCCAGTAACAGAGGGAGACCAGCCCACCTTGCCAGATCAGCTTTCACTCTCCCCACCAAACTATAAATGTTGTACCTACGGAGCACCCCCCCCCCCCCCCCACCCCACTCTCGAGCAATCTGCACCCCCAGGTGTCTAAAGTGAGTCCCTGCCCTACGGAATGGCAGCCCCCCCCACCCATGCCCCCACCCCCGGCCGAGACACCACAAAATACTCACTCTTGTCTAGATTTAATTTGTACCCCGAGAAAGACCCAAACATCCGAAGCAGCTCCAACATTCCCCCTATTGACACACTCGGTTCCGGCATGTATAACAACAAGCCATCAGCATACAAGAACACCCCATGTTCTAATCCCCCCCCCCCCCACACTATCCTTTTTCATTCCCCCGAACTTCTAAACGCGATGGCCAACAGCTCAATCGCGAGTGCAACCCATAAATTAATTTCAAAAAGGTTTCTCTTTCAAAAGCTGGAAAAAAGTACATGCTTTCGTAGTCCTCACAGTAACCTAGATTTAGATTATACTTATACTTGTCTATGGGCTTCTTAGCATTTCTCCGCCAGACCAAATTAGGTACAATGTACGCAGGCTTAAAAAGCCTCATGGACAATTGAGTTTCTTTGCGAATGTTTCCTAACACCTATTTAGATGACTGGAAAGGGCCATTAGAAGGATAATCCATCAGTTTCTTCACAACACCATTTGGCATGACCAAATACATGAAACACATGGTAAAAGTTTCTTGTCATTCTGGAATTTCACATCATCCTAGAATTGTATCTCAACCCAGTTATTTCTTTCAAGAATGAATTTTTCCCATGAGCGGCACGTTGGTACAGTGGTTAGTACTGCTGCCTCACAGCGTCAGGGACCGGGTTCAATTCAGTCCTTGGGTGACCTTCTTGATGGGGTTTGCACATTCTCCCCATGTCTGCGTGGGTTTCCTCCGGGTGCTTCGTTTCCTCCCACAGTCCAAAGGTGTGCAAGTTGGTGAATTGGCGGTGCTAAATTGCCCCTTAGTGTCTAATGGTCAGGTGGTGTTGCTAAATTGCCCCTTAAGTGTCCAATGGTCAGGTGGTGTTATGCGGTAATGGGGATAGGCTGGGGGATTGGGCATTGTGGGATGCTCTTTTGGAGGGTCAGTGCAGACTCGATGGGCTGAATGGCCTCCTTCTGCACAGAAGGGATGCTGTGATTCTGATTCAGTGAATTTATCTTTCTAAAGCAATTAGATAATTAGGGTTAGGGTAGCACGGTAGCATACTGGTTAGCACAGTTGATTCACAGCTCCAGGGTCCCAGGTTCAATTTCCGGCTTGGGTCACGGTCTGTGCGGAGTCTGTACGTTCTCCCCGTGTGCGCGTAGGTTTCCTCCGGGGTGCTCTGGTTTCCTCCCACAGTCCAAAGATGTGCGGGTGAGGTGGATTGGCCATGCTAAATTGCCCTTAGTGTCCAAAAAATGTTAAGTGGGGGTTATTGGGTTACGGGGATAGGGTAGATACGTGGGCTTCTGTAGGGTGCTCTTTGTAAGAGCCGGTGCAGACTCAATGGGCCAAATGGCCTCCATCTGCACTGTAAATTCTATGATTCTATGATAATGCTCAAATCTGTGAAGTCCCAGGTTGGGGACGGTAAATAGAAAGGCTCTATTGAACAAAAGGGAATTGTTGAAATGTAACAACCAAGAAATATGAAAAAAAATGAAATGCCTATTGGTATATTTATTATTAAAATCTCAAATGTAATTTAGTATCTAATGTGATAGGGTACCCACCCAAACTTTATTTTCATGGGTTATTTGGAATCTTTGGAATCATTTATCAAGATTAGATTTAAGCTCTGATTGATATGCAAATATCTAAAGCCACTGATATAAAATCAATTTTACATTTCTGATTGAGGAGTTATGCAGCAATAGAGTGACAGAGTTTTAAAGCAGTCCTTTTGCAACCTCCAAGGCCACAAAATTCAAACATGATAAGTACAAATAGGACTGAGTCACCTGGTTCAGAAGCCACACATGCTCCTATGTTGGGCAACCCAGCTCTATGGAAATACTTCCCATAAGTAGAGAACACCATTCTCAATACACGTGCTTGATGTCTGTCTAAAATATCTGGCAAATTGTCATTGTTGCCTGGAATTATCATCCAAAGTGCAAATTCAGAATATAGAATCAAGTTTTTGCCATTTGCTATGACAGAGTAAAGGGTGGCTGTGACCATTGTTATGTCAAGTTATGCCTAAAACCATTATTTGGTCCTGTCATAATCATTTGCAAGTATCTGTTACACTTGCAAACTTCAGATTCCCTCGAAGTGTTTCAGCTCAGAGTAGAACTGTCCAGAACAATTAATGGTTGTAACTCATCATCAATCCATTATCTAATATTGGGGTGATAATCTTTTGGCAGGCACAGGCTCAATCCTGCCCAGACAAGATAAATATAGATGGGGAAGGCCAATTTGGTCCATTTAAGTTCTTCCTACCAGGAGAAACATATTTCCCCATCACAGAATATATGAAAGAGTAGACATTCAGCCCCCTAGCCTGCTCCACCATGTAATAAGATTATGGTTCATCTGATGGTATCAAATCTGTATTCCACCTACCTCCAATTGTAATGATATGTATTGTATTGACTGGGACGTAAAGAGTTAACAAGTTAATGATAATGCTTCTTACCACTAGAGGGAACCACATAACAGTCATATATATATATATATATATCTATCATGTGACTTTGGGGAACCGGGGAGTTAGAAGGCAGTTAGAAGATGGTCAGGCATAGGAGCAGTTGTACTTGAGAGTTCTGTGGTTAGAGATAGCATAGTTTCATATAGAAACCTTCTACTTTAGGAATGTGAACAAATCTTCACATTCACTTTAGGAATGTGAACAAATCTTAAGATTTGTTCACATTCCTAAAGTAGAAGGTAGTGTAAATAAATTTATTGTTTTGTTTGTTAACAAAGCTTTGTGTTCTTTATTCAACACTTCGCATCCAAGTAAAGCAAAATAGAGAACACATGATTCCAGGAGTGGAAATATTATAGTACCACATTACAACATGGTACCAGGACTGGTTCTAGAGTAGAATAGTCAGGTTTAGGGAGAAAGAAAGAATCTCTCTTTGAAGAAAGACAAAAATGTTTCAAACAAAACTCAACCAGACTCCAGCAGCAACAATCAGACTCGAAGAGCAACAATCAGCAGCATCGCAAAAAAGAAATACCCAGCCGAAGCTTCATGGACAGTCTACAGAGTCCAAAGTAATTCAGGACATCGGGTAATGTAGATGCGAACTGGAAAATTTTCAAACAAAGGTTTGAACAGTACATCTCAGCCTCAAACCTGCGTGCAGTCAGCAAGAAGCAAAAGATTGCGCAGGCTATAGAAGTGTATAACTCATTCCACTTTGAGAATGAAGTTGAAAAAAATAAGTTTGATATGGTCATTGAATAATTTGATAGCTATTGTAAGCTTAAAAGAAAAGAAACGACTGCAAAAGCAACAAAACGTTAGGCTGGAAGATTCTATTAAAATGTCCCGTGCGAGTAAAGCATCTGAAAATAGGTGTTCTGAAATGTTGAATTGGGAAAGTAACGCGAAACATTTTGCCTCCGTTGAAGCTGTGGAGCAGCTAGAAATTCAGCACACTGGAAAAGGCGGCCAGTTTGCTCAAGTGCACTTGAAAAAAAAGCTCCGCTTCGGAAGTTGGGCATCTGACATGCATAGTTAAAGAAAAAACACGATTCGGATGTTGAACTTTGAAAAACGAGCGCACTCTGGACAACGATCGATTTGCGCATGCTCAATGGAAGTTTGCGCATGGCGTCACGAACATGATGACGTGTAGACGCTGTGGCCACGCCCACTTAAAGAAAAAATGCCTGCCAATCGGAAAACGATTCTTAAACTGCAACAAACGGAATCATTTTGCCTCGCAATGCAGAACATGGATTAAATTTAACGAACAGCTGAACAAGACATTAGCAGCATCGAACAACCAGTTTTCAGCATGAAAAAAGAGCATTTTCACAAATCTAAAAATAAAGAATATAAAGAACACCTGATCGATTTGAACTGATAGCTTGTTATTTATGTACCACACTACCACAGTGAAGACTGAGTACAGACTCAGCTTGTGGATTGTAAAAAGTTAAGAAATTACATAGACATAGAACATACAGTGCAGAAGGAGGCCATTTGGCCCATCGAGTCTGCACCGACCCACTTAAGCCCTCACTTCCACCCTATCCCCATAACCCAATAACCCCTCCTAACCTTTTTGGTCACTAAGGGCAATTTATCATGGCCAATCCACCTAACCCGCACGTCTTTGGACTAGAGGGAACTACAGAACAGTCATATATATATATTATATATGACTTTGGGGATTCGGGGAGTTAGATGGCAGTTAGAAGATGGTCAGGCATAGGAATGTTGTACTTGAGGAGTTCTGTAGCTAGAAATAACAGTTTAATATAGAAACCGTCTACTTTTGGAATGTGAACAAATTTTAGTAGTGTAAATTTTGTTTGTTAACAAAGCTTTGTGTTCTTTATTCAACAGTATGCATCCAACTAAAGCAAAATAGAGAACACAACACCGATAACATATCATAGAGCCCCTACAGTGGAGAAGGCCATTTGGCCCATTGAATCTGCACCGACCCTTTGAAAGAGCACTCTACCCAGGTCCGCACCCTCGCCCTATCCTGTAACCCCATAACCTATTCTGCACATCCCTGGACACTAAAGGGCTATTTAGCATGGCCAGTTCACCTAACCTGCACACCTTTAGACTTTCTTATCCCCTTGCTTACCAAGAATCTATCCGCCACTGTTGTAAAAATATTCAAAGATTTTGCTTTTACCATCTTTTCAGGAAGAGAGTCCCAAAAACTCATGACCCTCAAGAGAAAACATGGACTCATCTGTGTTTTAAATTGTTGACCCCATACCTTGTTAAGTGACCCCATTTCTAGATTCTTCCACAAGAGTAAACATCTTCTCTACATCCACCCTGTCAAGATCCCTCAAGATCTTACATGTTTCAATTATGTCACCTCTTACTCTTCTAAACTCCAGCAGAGACCAGCCTAGCCTGTCCAATCTTTCCTGATTATACAACACATCCATTCCAGGTATTGTCTGGTAAACCGTCTCTGAACTGCGTCCAATGCATTTACATCCTTCCTAAAATAAAGTGACCAATACTATACACAGTACTTCTAATGTGGTCTCATTAGTGCCATTTACAACTGAAGCATAACTTCCGTACCTTTGTATTCAATTCCCCTCACAATAAATGATAACATTCTACTAGCTTTCCTCATTACTCGCTGTATCTGCATACTAGCCTTTTGTGATTCATATACTAGGACATCCAGATTCCTCTGCACTTCAGAGCTCTGCAATCTCTCACCATTTAGATAATATGCTCATATTTTATTCTTCCAGCCAAAATGGGCACTTTTACATTTTCCCATATCATACTCCATTTGCCAGATCTTTGCCCCTCACTTAACCTAACTTAACTTATCTTTTTGCAGCTACCTTATATCGTCTTCACAACTTACTTTCCTACCTATCTTTGCGTCATCAGAAACTTTGGCAACTATCCTTTCATCCAAGTCATTTATATAAATTGTAAACAGTTGAGGTCCCAGGACTGATCCCTGCAGCACATCACTCGTTAATTCTTGCCCTTGAAAAAAGATCCATTTGGGAAAAAGAGGGTTCAACGCAAATTATATTTAGGGATGATCATGTTTATCACTTAACAGAAGGAGAGGTATGCATTAATTCAGGTTTGGGGAAAGAAATAATCTTAACTGTGCTGTTTGACTAAAAATGAACTTTATTGGGAGGTGTTAGAAGGCTAGCCCTCAAGTTAATCATTGACCCTTGTCAAACATCAGTTCATACAACTTTCCTATGTGATAAATTCACAATGCAGTTGTATTTTGTTCAAGAAATATTTTACAATGAGTAATTCTGTAGCAAAATGTTGGTAAATTTGTATAGTCTTTCACGTAGACGATGTCACTTTAAAAACATAATTGAATGATGAGCTCGTTCATACTAAAGCAAAAAATGTACACTTCTAACTCAAGGCTAATTTGGTTGAAAATAGTGCAATATTTATTCTAAATACAGCTTGCACAATAATGTATGACAACCTACCTAATACTCGCCTGACAGGAGAAAATAAATCACATTTGAAAGCATTTACACTTTTAATTTATCGGTATCGGACTTTGATGGCATCTCCATGAAATATTCCATTCATGATGTAGTCCAAAATTAACTCACTTGGAAAAATATAAATCACAGCTGAAAGTCCACAGCATGAATCATTTATATCTCAATGGTGTACAAAATGTGTGATTTTGGATACCTTACTGGGTATAATGTGTATATTAAGAGTCTATTACCTCACATACCAACGAACAAAAAATAAACCAACATACAAGAAATGGGCATAATCATTATAGCATCTCACAGCACAGGCAATTTGCATTTACATCATGCATTGACCAAGCAACATGTTGAGCAAGAGACATCACTGGAGTGTTCAGAACAGATAGGATGGTCCAACCTCCTGAGAACCAAATTAATGCCCTCCCACAGAATAAGTTACAGTATTAGCCACCACTGACTCACCTGTAAAGCAGTCTCAATTATTTACAACCTCCCAGTCAGATTAATTTCTTATATATACTGCCAATAACCAAGTTTCATCATTTTGTCTTTGGAATTGTAATTTAATTGCAAATTAATACAAAGATTTTAGTTGATCAGCTTATTTAAATGGGAAATTTGCTTTCTGAAATATTATATATTTAATGTGGCGCTTCCATTAATTGTCCTGAATTTTATTTGGGAAATAAATTTGGAATGAGTACTTACTCCTTTGTCAATGACACTGTTAATGAGGTACCTTCGAACAGAATTCCATTATCTGTGTATTCAAGAGATTCTGCACTTCCAAAATTCTGGAAAAGATAGAAGTATCCATTTCACATGAGCTTCTGCAGCTGTAGTAAAAAAAATTGTTAAAGGTTTGCTGCTTTCAAGTTATCACCAGCATCATTATTTTATTTTGCCAAATAAAAGTTTATCTTTCTTGATCTCTTCCAGAGTTAGAATGCAAGCAAACCACCACTAAGAAAAAATACTTTATTGCTTCTATTTCCCAGATGGGTTGGTGTGTAAACATACCATCAGAGTTGGCAAAAGACCACAAGGATCCCAGGTAGTGTTATCTGACCTCATTGCACTTACAGTAACCTCTGATGGAATATGCACATATGTGGATGGCAGGTAAAATCAGAGCTAGGTTTGGCTATAATAATTTCTCTAGATTCACCTTTAAGAATACTATTTACCCATGGAGTGACCCTCCGTCACTCACTTCAGGAGAAGGGGACATAATGTTGAAATTAAAAGTACCCAATGCCAAAGGTTGTTCTGCAGCATAATGTTATGGGCCAGGGTTTAGAGAATCCCAAAGTGTATCATGGAGTTCACCTGATCCACAACTTTTACTGGATTGTGGTATGCGGAGCACACGGCCAACTCTACAGGTGTGGTAGAGCAGAAATGGAAAAGTATTTTTTAAAGCAAAACAATGTTTATTCTATGAACTCAAGTTAACCTTTTTAAAACATAGTGAACATCTTAGCAACCATTAATTCAAATACAACCCCCAAAGAATGCAACACTAAGTCATCCAATAAGCTTTCCGTTTAACATCCATAAGACTTAAAACACCTTTTACCAGAAGCACATCAGGTTAAAGTCATTACTGTTATTAGTTTTAAATCACCAGGATCGATTTACAGTCTTTAGATTACAGAGAGAGACTCTAATACACCTTCTGCCTGTGACTGCAGCTATCCAGCTCTGAAAACAAAACTAAAACATACCCTGCACCAAACAGCCTAAAACGAAAGTAAAAAGCTGACAGACAGCCCAGCTCCACCCACTCTTTGACATCACTGCTAAACACCCATTTCTTAAGGTACATTTCTTAAGCACCCATTTCTTAAAGGTACTCTCACATGACACCTCCCCCCAAGAAAAAAATAAAAACCATCAACTTCAAGATGGTTTCATTTTCACCTTTTCACTATCCTTTAAGAAATGCACACAGTAAATATATCAGTATCAGTCTTAGAACCAATAGAACCCCTAAAATGCAGACGGTCAGCATTTGGTCCATCTAGTCTGCACCGATCTTCTGAAAAAGCACTCAACACAGGCCCACTCCTCTGCCCCTATCCCTTTAATCCCGCACATTGATCATGGCCATTCCACCTGACCTGCACATCTTTGGAAACTTAGGGGCAATTTAGCATGGCCAATCCACCTAATCTGCACATCTGAAAAGTTCAGATTTGTTCCAGCGTCCATAGTCTTTAGGGGAAGGTTTTCCAAATTTCTATTACCCTTTTTGTGAAAAGATATTTCCTGATTTTGCTTCAAAATGGCTAAGCGCTAATCGTAAGGTCACATGGCTTGTTTCTTGGTTGTACTATGCAAGGAAATAGTTTATTTGTAGTTACCGTATCAAATCCTGAAAGCATTTTAAACACCTTCAGATCACCCCTCAAACGCCTAAAATCAAGAAAATATAAGCCAAGTACAAAAACTGAACACTGCAAATGATGGAAGTGTGAAATAAAAACAGATCATCCACGGGTAATGCAGCATCAGTAGAGAGGAACAGTGTTAATGCTCTGAAAACCAGATAATAAAATTAAAATTAAAAAAGGGCATAATTGCTGGCAATGATAGTGGAGACTCCTCCTCTAGATGCTGCAGTGGCTCAACAGCCATAATGGGTGTGAGGAGGAGGAGGGGGAGCCAGGCAGTATGAAGCATGGACCTTCCTCCTCCCGTCAGGGGACGGGCGGTCTTGTTTAACTGGTCGTGCTCCAGCCAGAAGTTTCCAGTTGGCTTGGAAAGGCTTATTAATTACCTCAATTGGCTATCCACTGCTTGCAAGCAGGTAGCCACTCTGCCCTCAAGCAGCCTTCCTGAAGACAATTCAATGGCAGATGTTGCCAAGGAAGGTGTTTGTTTTTTTTAAAAACAGGGCTGTGCACTTCTTGCTCTGCCCCATCTAGCCTCAAAAAGCCTGCCCAACATTTCAGGTTGATAGCTATCACATTTTTATAATAACCTGGAGCCCAATTAAGTTTTTAAAAATCTGTATTTACACATTGAAATACTTTCAGGTGTCCTCCATTCTCTTAAGATTCTTATTGCTTAGGACATATTGCCTTTGCCAGTTTTACTGAAAACATGTTTCCGGTTTCTGGCATTGTATTGCAGCTTCCATCTATCCATTAATTTGTCTGTGACCTTCTGCAGTCTTCCTTAGTTTGCATAGTCCCTGAAATTGTTAATACAAATGGAAATACTAGAGATGTTCATGTGTAGATACCCAAGGGATACCATGACTCACACCATGCTAAACCAAAAACCAGCCAGCCAGACTCGGCATTAACTCAGGTTTCACTTGAGCACATATATAGACACTGATTCAAACTGTGGCGTGGTCGAGTTGGAAGGTGTTATCTTTGTAGTGTTTCACTCCATAGTTTTACATTTATTTCTGTATAGAATGACTCCAGTATCATCCTTAATCAAATGACATCTGGAATATAACAGTTCTCCCTTGTGTCATCACCATTATTTAGCCCCCAAAACAGCATAATTAAATCAGATTATTAAGTTATTATTTCATTATATTGGGGCCTTTCTGTGGACAAATTTCCTACACCACACCAGTGACTACACTTCAATATACATTGTTGATTGTATGGCATTTTGGGATGTCCTATGGTTGTCAATGGTGCTGCACAATGCAAGTTCTTTCTTGCTTCTTTCACTATTCTTGAGCCATATTATTTGTTAAGACAAAGGAAAGGGTAGGAGTACAGGCAATATAAAATAAAGTATAGAGTTCTAAAGGGGGTCGATGTAGGAGTAGAGGGTGCTGGAGGTATATATGCATAAATTGTTAAGATGGCAGGGTAGGTTGAGAAAATGGTTAATGAGAGAAATGCTTTATAACTTGAAGCACAGAGTACAAAAGCAAGGGAATTATGGTGAATCTTTGCAAACTATTGGTTTGGCATCAACTGGAGTATGGTGTATAATTTTTGGCACCTTACTTAGGATGCAAAGACACTGGAGAGAGTGAAGAAAAGATTTACAAGAATAGCTCTGGGATGAGAGATCTTAGTAATGTGGCTGGATTGGTGAAGCTGGGACTATTTTCCTTAAAGAGAAGGTTGAAAGGAGATAAATGTGTTCAAAATCATGAAGGGTCTGGACAGAGAAGATGAGGAGAAACTGCTGCCATTCACAGAAGGGTCAAGAACCAAAGGGAGCAGTTTAAAGATACTATCAAAAAATAAATCAAAGGCAACATGAGGAAAAACTTTTCTTCAAAAATCACAGCGAGTGAGTAGAATCCAGCACTGCCTGAATGTGTGGTGAAGGCAGATTTAGTTGCAGCTTTCAGAATTATCTGAAGAAAAAAGATTGCAAGACTATGGGGAAAAGACTCACCAACTTGTTCTTGCAAAGAGTCAGCATGGACAAGATGGGCTGAATAACCTCCTTCTTTGCTGTGAAGATTCTATTGTGCCATTTGTACTTTTAGTTAATTTTGTTTTATATAGGCATTAGCTTTCATTTTGTATTAAATGTTTCATTTGAAGTGATTTCCACGATTGGCTCTTCCACAGCCTCCAGTCCCGCTGACGGCAACCCCCCCCCCCCCCCCCCCCCCCCAAGGCTTCCTCGGCGGTGTGTGGTGGATTCAATGGGAAATTTAATTGATAGTGGCGGGACCAGATGATTAGCTGCCGGCCAATGGCGACCTGCTTCCCACCACCGACAAACACACTGTGGGGAGGCCAGGGAATCTCACCCAGCACTGTTGCTAGTTGAAATGAAGCGCAAGAATTATTTCCTTCAGTTGTTACCATCACCTACACTATATTATTGCAAAAGCTGCTGCAATTCACTTCCCCCTTACCTCAAAGAAAGTTGGAAAAACAGCACCATTAGTCCACCATGAATATATCAAATATTTTGGCCCTGGGAAGTTAACATTTATGGCAACAAGTGCAAGAGTACTAAACAGTGTCTAGAATTCTAATTTCCACAAATCACATTAAAACTTGAACCTTTCTACCTGATTGGATTTTAATGGAGATTCCCGTGCTTTTGGATACTTGGGTGAGACATTGGACCCTTGCCGGTGACGCTGGCGTACAATATATTCATAAGTACTTAGCCGGTTCCACACTGTCAGAAGAAAAAGGGCATTTGCACAATAATTACACTTGACAAACACATCATTTATAAAGGTGAAACATGTTCCAAAATTCACTTGTGATATTAGTAATAGATTTGGAAATATATAAATGAGATACACATGACTGCCAACTGAAAAATATATTCATGTTAATAAAATATGCTGAAAACCCTTGATATTTTTCCAAAAGAATAAAATAAAAATCTTCCCTTTATAAGACCCACCATTAGACACAGAGTTTTGAAAGTTTGTCTCAGTAAATGCTAATGTTCGTTTTGCTCCTAGCGATGTTTCAAGAGATGGCACGGTGGATAGCACTGCTGCTTCACAACGCCAGGGACCTGGGTTCAATTCCGACACTGCAAGGAAGCCAGACTTCCTCACCAGCACATAATTTAAAAATTGTAATCAGCATATTCATATAATATTGCTGATGATAAAATCATTTAAACTTTTGGGGGACAGAAACCCATATAAGAGTGTGCTTTACAGGGAAGAACAGTTTGTCAATTTAAAAATTAAACTTACAAATTGACATTCTAAAGTAGTGGGTACATCCAAAGCCTAGAATCGAATTGCTACAGTGCAGAAGGAGGTCATTCGTCCCATCGAGTCTGCACTGACCTTCTGAAAGAGCATCCTACCTTGCCCACTCCCTATCCCCATAACCGCACCTAACCTGCACATCTTTGGACTGCGGGAGGAAATTGGAGCACCCGCAAAAAACCCACGCAGACACGGGGAGGAAGTGTGAACGCCACGCGGACAGTCACCCGTCAGAATTGAACCCAGGTTTGGACATGGACTGCTTCATTATCTGAGGAGTCATGAATGGAGCTGAACATTGTGCAGTCATCCGCAAACATTCCCACTTCTGACCTTATGATGGAAGGGAGGTAATTGATGAAGTAGCTGAAGATGGTTGGGCCTAGGACACTACCCTGAGGAACTCCTGCAGTGATGCCCTGGAGTTGAGATGATTGACCCCCAGCCATCACAACCATCTTCCTTTGTGCCAGGTATGACTCCAACCAGCAGCGAGTTCCCCCCCTGATTCCCATTGTCTCCAGTGTGGCTAGGGCTCCTTGATGCCATACTCAGTCATGCTGCCTTGATGTCAAGGGCAGTCACTCTCACCTCACCTCTGGCATTCAGCTCTTTTGTCCATGTTTTAACAAAGGCTGTAATGAGATCAGGAGCTGAGTGACCTTGTGGGAACCCAAACTGAGCATCAGTGAGCAGGTTATTTCTGAGTAAGTGCCACTTGATTGCACTGTTGATGACTCCATCCAGCACTTTGCTGATGTTGGAGAGTAGACTAATAGGGTGGTAATTGACTGGGTTGGATTTATCCTGTTTCTTGTGTACAGGACACACCTGGGTAACTTTCCACATTGTCAGGTAGATGCCAGTGTTGTAGCTGTATTGGAATAGCTTTGCTACGGGTGCGGCAAGCTCTGAAGCACAAGTCTTCAGCACTATTGCTGGGATATGGTCAGCGCCCATAGCCTTTGCAGTATCCAGTGCCTTCAGTCGTTTTTTGATATCATGTGGAGTGAATCGTATTGGCTGAAAACTGACATTTGTGATGCTGGCGACCTCCGGAGGAGACTGGGATGGATCATCCACTCGGCACTTCTGGCTGAAGATTATTGCGAATGCCTCAGTCTTGTCTTTTGCACACATGTACTGGGCTCCTCCATCATTGAGGTTGGGGATATTTGTGGAGTCTCCTACTCCAGTGAGTTGTTTAATTGTCCACCACTACTCATGGCTGGATGTGGCAGGACTATAGAGCTTAGAGCTGATGCGTTCGTTGTGGAATCGCTTCGCTCTGTCTATTACTTGTTGCTTATGCTGTTTGGCACGCAAGTAGTCCTATGTTGTAGCTTCACCAGGTTAACAACTCATTTTTCAGTATGCCTGATGTCGCTCCTGGCATGCTGTCCTTCATTGAACCAGGGTTGATCTCCTGGCTTTGTGGTAATGGTAGAGTGGGCGATATGCCGGGCCATGAGGTTGTGGTTGAATCCAATTCTGCTGCTGCTGATGGCTGCCCAGTCTGGAGTTGCTCGATCTGATCAAAGTCTATCCCATTTAGCACGGTGGTCGTGCCACACAACACGATGGAGGGTATTTCCCATACCATCCCCCAGAATTGTTTTAGTTTTATGTTGCCTCTATTTGCATTTCAGGTTGTGTGGTTACAGTGCCCACAACTGCTACCGTTTCGAACGACAAGGGCAGCAGAAACATGGGAACACCACCACCTGCAGGTTCCTCTCCAAGCTAATCACCATCCTGACTTGGAAATATATCGCTGTTCCTTCGCTAGATCAAAATCCTGGAACTCCCTCCCTTCACAGAACTGTGGGTGTACTTGCACCATATGGACTACAGCAGTCCAAGAAGGCAGCTCACCACCATCTTCTCCAGGGCAATTAGGGATGGGCAATGAATGCTGGCCTAACCAGCAATGCCTGCATACCATGAATGAATTTTTAAAAATTGGTTGGTGGTTATCTTCTTGTGCGGTTATTAAATGCTCTTTTACTTAAAAAAAGAACAATCTCAGAATGAATGCATGGCTCACAAGGTCGAAAGTTTCGACAAACTGAGGGAAGCAAAGAGTCAAGCACATCGGTGTAGGACTGGAGTAACAAAGTGAAACCGATAGAAGGACAGCAGGGTTTATTTCTTAAAAATCATTTGCTGGGCGGCATGGAGGCACAGTGTTTAGCACGGCTGTCTCACGGCGCCAAGGACCCGGATCACTGTCCATGTGGATGTTATAACCTGCCTGCTTACCATTGGCTGGGGACCAATGACAGTCCCACAATCCTGTGGGAGTATGAGTTTCCCCAATGAGGGGGGGGGCGGAGAAATCATTAGCAGACTCCCTGTATAAATAAAGCTGGCCAGTATGGAACCAGCAGGAAGGAGTAAGCAGCAGGCGAAGTTGCTGCTGTATATATATATATATATATATATATTATTGTAAATAAATGTTATTTCTTTGTATCCTTGAAATTCGTGCTGGATTCTTCGTGGCCCTCGCAAAACTGGCGACGAGGGTTAAAATTTTTGTTGGATACTGGTTGGAAGTTGTTTTCTATTACACCATGCCTCTGTACGGACGTTTGGATGTTTTTGATGCTGCGCTGGAAAGCTGGAACCAGTACGCACAACGGATGCGTTACTATTTCCGGGCAAACAATATCACCAAAAACGAGCGCCAGGTGGTCATATTGCTCACCGCCTGCGGCCCGCATACGTTTGGGGTGATTAGGAGCCTTACGTACCCAGCTGCGCCGGACACCAAAACGTTTGATGAACTTGTGAATTTAGTGGGGCAGCATTTTAACCCAACCCCATCCACGATAGTCCAACATTACCGGTTTAATACCGCTGAGAGGACCCCAGGAGAATCCCTTGCCGACTTTCTATCCAGGCTACGCAGGATTGCAGAGTACTGTGACTATGGTGAGACCTTGTCAGAAATGTTACGCGTTTCCCACTTATTGTGGTGCGCGGCCATGGGCCCAGCTTGTTGGGTCGGGACTGGTTGCGCCATTTGCGCTTGCTGTGGCAGCACATCCTCCAAACAGTTTCTGGAGGGTTGACCGAGGTGCTAGGACGATACCCAGATGTATTCCAGCCCGGTTTGGGGAAAATAAAAGGGGCCGTAGCCCGTATCCAAGTCGCACCAGGAGCCAAGCCGCGCTATATCTCTACGCGAAGCTTGCAGGTGGATTCTCGTTCACAAAATTAGATATGAGTCACGCCTACCTACAGTTGGAGCTGGACCCTGCCTCCCGACCATATGTAACGATTAATACACACCGGGGCCTGTATGAATATACACGTTTGCTCTTTGGAGTATCCTCTGACTGCGCTATTTTTCAACGCGTTATGGAGGGCATTTTGAGAGGTTTACCGCGTGTCGCTGTCTACTTAGATGACGTTTTGATCACAGGGTCGTCGGAGCAGGAACATTTGGAAAATCTGGAGGCTGTCCTTAGACACTTTTAGGAGGCTGGAGTCCGTTTACGTCGCACAAAGTGCGTCTTTCAGACGAAGGAAGTAGTCTACCTGGGTTATCGGGTGGACTGCGAAGGTTTGCACCCCGTCGCAGAGAAGGTGCGCGCGATTCAACAGGCCCCCGCCCCGACTGACATTTCGCATCTTCGTTCTTTTCTCGGCCTCATAAACTATTACGGGAAGTTCCTCCCCAATCTGGCAACTGCGCTGGCCCCGTTGCATCTTCTGCTAAAGAAAAATCACACCTGGGTCTGGGGTCAGCCGCAAGAAACCGCTTTCCGGCGGGTAAAGCAACAATTGTCGTCGTCTGGGTTACTAGCCCACTATGATCCTGGAAAGCCTTTGCTTGTCACATGTGATGCATCCCCGTATGGTATTGTGGCCGTCCTGACCCACAAGCTGGAGAACGGGGCCGAGCGGCCGATAGCATTCGCCTCCCGCACATTGACTGCAGCGGAAAAAAAGTACACGCAGATCGAGGAGGGGGGGCTGGCAGTGGTCTTTGCGGTGAAACGTTTCCACCAGTACGTGTATGGCCGCCACTTCACTATCGTGACTGATCATAAGCCCCTGCTGGGACATTTCAGAGAGGATAAGCCAATACCGCCCATTGCTTCCGCACGGATCCAGCGCTGGGCTTTGTTGCTCGCTGCATACGAGTATTCTCGGAGGACAAACCAGGAACGCAGATAGCGAATGCCGACGCACTGAGCCCATTGCCTTTATCGACCAGCCCCATGTCGACCCCCACGACCGGTGAGGTGGTTGCAACCCTAAATTTTATGGACACCTTGCCTGTCACGGCATCACAGATCCATGAGTGGACCCAGACGGAGCCAGTCCTGTCAAAGGTTCGGCACATAGTCCTGTATGGTGGGCAGCATAGACAGCTCCCAGGCGAGTTGCGGGCATTTTCCTCCAAGCTGTCAGAATTCAGCGTGGAAGACGGCATTCTCTTGTGGGGGACGCGTGTGATTGTCCCGGAAAAGGGTCAGGAGCTGATACTAAGAGACTTGCACAATGGGCATCCAGGTGTGACCAAAATGAAAATGTTGGCCCGGAGTTATGTTTGGTGGCCAGGCCTCGACGCCGACATTGAGAAGATGGCCCAAAACTGCTCCATTTGTCAGGAGCATCAGAAGCTTCCGCCGGCCGCGCCCCTACATCACTGGGAATGGCCAGGGCGGTTTTGGGCGCGCTTGCATGCGGATTTTGCCGGCCCTTTTCAAGGATCCATGTTCCTTTTATTAATCGACGCCCAGTCTAAATGGCGAGAGGTGCATAAGATGCTCGGCACAATGTCCTGCGCAACAATTGAGAAGATGCGTTTATCTTTTAGTACGCATGGCCTCCCCGAGATGCTGGTCACGGATAACGGCACTCCATTCACCAGTGAGGAGTTTGCGAGGTTCATGAAGATGAACGGCATACGCCATATCCGCACTGCCCCATTCCACCCGGCATCAAATGGGTTGGCGGAGCGCGCAGTGCAGATATTCAAACGAGGCCTAAAGAAGCAGTCTTCCGGGTCACTGGACACGAGACTGGCTCGCCTTTTGTTTTCATATAGGACCACCCCCCATGCGGTGACTGGGGTAGCTCCCGCAGAACTCCTAATAGGCCGGAGACTTCGCATCCGCCTTAGTATGGTTTTCCCGGACATTGGCGCAAAATTACGCCGCACACAAGAACGGCAGGGACAGGGATTTTCTCGGCATCGGCCGATTCGGCAGTTTGTGCCCGGTGACCCAGTGTTCATTCACAATTTTGCTGGTGGTGCCCAGTGGGTCCCGGGCATAATCTTTTGCCAAACGGGCCCTATATCTTACCAGGTGCAAGCCCAGGGTCGTCTCCTGCGCAAACATGTACACCACGTTCGGTCCAGAAGACTATCCCTTCCAAAGATTCCCCGCCCCCGGAGCTCATTTCTACAGCCACAGACCAGAGACAATGGAAAGTAGTCCTCACAATCTTCCTCTGGTGCCTCACTCAAAGCCTGCGCAGGTCGTTACAGAACCGCGTGGAGATAGAGACGCCGAGATGACAGAGGCAGCAGACTCTGACTCCGAGGTGGAGACACAGGATGCATCAGAGGGGGAATCCTTGGGCCCATGGGCCGTGGATGTACAACCGTTACGCCGTTCATCACGGAAGCGCCGGTCTCCGTCTCGTTACACGCTGCCTGATCCAGCGCCTCGTGCAAATGATGTCCGGCCTGCGGCAAAACGAGTCCGACGCCCTCCTTCGCCAGGGTCTTCGGTGGATTCCTTGGACTTTGTGGGGGAGGGATGTTATAACCTGCCTGCTTACCATTGGCTGGGGACTAATGACAATCCCACAATCCTGTGGGAGTATGAGCTTCCCCAATGAGGGGGGCGGAGAAACATTAGCAGACTCCCTGTATAAATAAAGCTGGCCAGTTTGGAACCAGCAGGAATGAGTAAGCAGCAAGCGAAGTTGCTGCTGCTGTTGTATATTTATATTATTGTAAATAAATGATATTTCTTTGTATCCTTGAAACTCGTGCTGGATTCTTCGTGGCCCTCACAAAAGTGGAGTTTACACATTCTCCCCGTGTCTGCGTGGGTCTTACCCCCACAGCCCAAAGATGTGCAGGGTAGGTGGATTGGCCAGGCTAAACTGCCCCTTAATTGGAAAAACTGAAAAAAAATATTGTTTAAAAAAAATAATTTGCAAACCAGTTTAACACTTCTACATACTTAAAATCCTCTTTCAAATTCAACTGCCATGCATAGATTTGAATTCACATAACTGGATTATTAGTTCAGATTTCTAGCCCAGGAACATAATTGTTACAATACCAAATCCATAGAGCAAATATGCCAATGTGACACCATTTCCTCCTTCTTCACTATTAGCATATAGAGACAATATGAGGAAATCTCATTCAGAAACACCATGCAATTTTGAAGTCTGCAATACCCAGTTCCCTTGAAATAGCACAGAAATGGTAGGAATCAAATTACTGTTTTCTAACACAATACGGTTCATACATTAACGTTAGTTCTTGTGATGGTGTCGGACAAATTCCTAACACTCTTATGGTAAAGTAGTATAATCCTGCCTCCCTGTGGCGAATGCTTCAGATTCAACATTCTAAACCTCAAATTATTTTCTCTAGTCTGTCAAATTGAGGAGCTAATTAACAGATTTGCGCAACTGTATGGCACTGAAACTTTACCAAGCCTAATATTCAAAACAAACTACATAAAAATTCTTTAACATCTAATTTAAAGCTTAAAAGGAAAGCTGAATTGCTTTAACAATGCAGTAAGAATCCTATTGATAAACTAAGTACAGTCTTGTATATTACTTACTGAGGTAGACGTGGAAGCACAGAAGTTGACCCAAAAGTGACACTGAAATCAGACCTAGTAGAACAGTCACTGCAGTCACAGTAAGAATGACACTGGCAGTAGTACGAATAGGGGCATGGGGAAGAAATGCAAGCCAGATATTTGTATCATTTATAGCTGTTAAAATAAAAAAGGTATAAAATGATTCATTAATTGAAAATAAATTCCACGTAGTTTTCTCCAAACTTTCATGCTTCCCCATGGTTTAGGGTCTAATTACAAGTTTCAGGACAGCTAAACCTCCACTTAATGCACTCCAATTATCAGTATTTCTGATTATCCATCACAATTGTTGCAGGACAAAGCCGTAAGCACATGTTGCCTCTCATATATGTCAATGTTTCTTTTGTAATTTGTGGTCCTAATCCTGGTCTTGGGTCTTGGTGGATATAACAATGTATTGTTTAGCTCTATTGTACTTGCTTCAAAATTTTGATACCTACTGTTTCATTTCTATTAGACCACAATTTTGAAGATGCCATTATTTTCCAATTTCTAATGGGATAATAGAGTCCATCTCCATCAAAGGGATTTTGATAATCAAAATCAATGGAGTTATTCGGAAATGTACCGTTAGATCTGAGGTAAGCAGCCATGCATAGACGGTAGTTTAGAAAAGCACAAGAGGTTTATTACTGGTTACAGTCAAACACCACCACTCCCCGGAAGGTCTCTTTCCACGACCTGCACCCAGATTGGGATTTTTATACCAGAGGAGCTACTCCTGTTAAGGGGAAACCCCGCCCTATTACCATGGAAGTTCGTATTTCCTGGAGGGCATGGGGAATCTGATGGTTCCTATCCCGTGACCTCCGCTGGGGTTATAACATGCACAATAAGGAATAAGTTAAATTGATTTAAGTCTTTTACTTGGACAACTAGAAGATTGCATGTACAGAATGCAAAAATGATTCTTGGAAGTTTACCCCAAGACAAAAGCATATTTTTGAGCTTTATAGCTAAAATGCAACAAATTGGGTTAACAATTAAAGATGTGGTCATATAATATTTTCACAGCGATGCAAATGGAGGTGCATTAGCTCACATTAATGTTCATACAAACAAAGGCAAAGAACACACACAAACACAGCTTGTTACTGTTAATTCAAAGCCAACATTTGTTTTTTAAAAATCAGATCATCTAGGAATGGAAATTTAGTGCAGGAAACATTTCCACATAACTTCAATGTAAATTGAATTAAGTAATTTGAAATGAAGATTGCATGTACATACAATTACAAGTTTAATCCTAAAGAAAAATACAATATACATAATTATCTTCTTAAACAGAAGGGATTTTCAACATGAGCATAAAGCCTGACAGAAGAAGAGGAAGCCACTGACTATGCTGGTATTGCTCCAGGAATGCTAGGAACTTGTGGGATGAGAGACTTCCATGTTGTTTTCATTGTTTTTTGGTAGATATTTATAAAATCTTGGTTATAAATGCTACTTGATTCATAAACACAAGTTATTCGTACCTTGCTAGGTCAGGCACAACTGAGGACCCTAGCGTTAGAAATTAAGAATTCTGAATTTAAAGATTTTATTTAGAGGGCTTTATACCTTGAAATCTGAAAATCCTGCACTGTGTTCCAACCAATGGTACTTGTCCTCCATGCAAGATGTGAGAGTTCAAAACAAAATTGGGTGAGATCTCATGAGCATACTCATCAAGAGTCACAAAAAAAAAGTCTCTGATTGTAAAGAAATAATCTGTGACTGATGAGCAAAAAGTGGCGTAATACTCATATCTGTTCAAAAAATAAATGTCCTCAGAATGTTTATGAAACCACAAATGAATAAGCATCTATTTGCTCAGGTAAATGTATATTGACAGTTGCAATTTAAAAATGAAATCCTTTGAGGCTACTTTTCCAAATTGCGTGACGTTTCAAAAATAAGTACATAATAGGCACAGATATTCCAAAAATATCTTGCTTTATGACATCTCATAGTATTAGTAAAAACCCTGATGGTTCTACATGAAATTATGTAGCAAAGAACCATTTAGCTAATTTCACTCAGTGGAGCTGCAGTGAGTTTATAATTGGTCTCCGGGTGTTAATTGTATAAATTAAGATTAAATGTATAAGATGGGAGGGCACTCTTTGGATAGTTACTTGCGCACAGAAATCTATTGACACTCGTGGTGAATTGTGGAGTTTGGGGCCATACATTCTTAATGTCTCACTTTGTAAATAAATCTAAAACAGTGTAAAGATCGACTTCTGGTCTCCTCCTTCGCCAACTGGCTGTCAGAGGTTTGGCCGTCAGAGGTTTAACACACGGTTCAGGGGCTAGGGGGAAAAATAAAATTTGCCAGTGCTCCCACTCAATTATTATTTAGTGACCCGAGTAAGGAAGTGAGAAAAGGACAGAAAAGAGAGAAAAACATTTAACATAGAACCAAACTATTTAAATATCTCTCATGTTGTTCAGACTCAGTTTACATGCAATTAAAATAGGCATCAAAATAACATGCTTGCACAGAGAGCAGTCACACATTATGTGGACATACTGAAACTTACTTGTAAATTTCTGATTGGTGCGAAGCACATTTGCATCAACAAAGTACTCAATAAACACAAAGGATGCAATGCAGACAATCACCAGAATGCCAAGGACAGCAGAGATAACACAGTTCAGGAAATGCCTAGATGAGAAAACAAGAGATTAAACATAATACTGTACAATATGAAATACATGGAACCACATAATGCTAATTAATTTACAATAAGATTGCAATATCTCCACTTCTCACCAAAACACATTGATAATAGTGTTCTGATGTCACAGATAAAAAATTAACTAAATGGGCAAACATACTGTGTTGTATAAAGGATAACTGTTTTTAGCAAAGACTGAGAAACATAAAATTTTACTTCAATATATTTCAGAACCTTCTTCGGTGATCATGCACTAATGGGTATGATTATCCACTAAGAAACGATATGTCACTGGTCATGGGTTCTTGCATGGTTGAGGAGCCCAATCCTCAAGCCGCATCTTCGACCGTATGCTTGGGAGGTGGGATCGGTCCTTGAACTCTAGTCCGCTGGCATTCCTTTCTCAGGCTCCTTCTCCGGCCCTCCCCTTGCCATCGTATTGTGTCCCTTCAATTAGGAAATTCCTCTCAATTAGGTCTCCCAGGTGTTCATGTCTATGATGCATTTCTTGAAGTAAGCCTTCAGGGTATCTTTGAAGCACTTCCTTTGTCCTCTTCTTGCTTGGAAGCCTTCCTGGGGCAAAGATTTGCTTTGGCGATCGGGCTCTGGACATCCTAAACACATGGGTGGCCCAGTGGAGTTGGTTTTGGAAGATCATGGCCTTGATACTGGTGCTCTTGGCTCCTTCAAAGAGCTCTCTCCTCCCAGCTGATGCAAAGAATCCATTTCAGATGTCATTGATGATATTCTCCAGGTCCTTGCGGTGGCAGCTGTACATAGTCCACGTTTCTGAGCTGTATAGAAGAGGTGGGAAGACGACCACCTTGTCCACGAGGATCTTGGTGTCACCACAGATTTTGCGCTTGTAAAACACTCTTGTCCTTAGGCCTCCGAAGGAGGCGCTTAGGGATTGGGTACGATGTTGGATCTCTGCATTGATGTCAGCCCGAGGAGAGGTCGCCCCCGGGTATGGGAAATGTTCCACGTTTCTCCATTGATCTTGATGGAAGGAGACACCGGTCTTGCCCTGGAGAGGGTTGGTAATGGGCTCGATTCTTCGAGGCTGAGGCTGATTCTTTGGCATGCTTCCACGAAGTTGTCAAGCATGGCTTGGAGATTCTCTTCTGAGAGAGTGGAGATGGCGTTCATCCACATACTGAAGTTCCACGAGCGATGTCAGTGTCGGTTTCTTCTTGGATTACAACTGGTTGACGCTAAAAGGTTATTCGTCCATCCTGTAGATGATGTCCACTCCACTGGGCAGCTTGCTCTTGACAAGGTGAAGGATGGTGGCAATTAAGATGGAGAAACGGGTGGAAATGATGATACATCCCTGCTTGATCCTAGTCTTAACTTCAAAAGGTTTCTGTTTTATTTCTGTCGGTGAGGACTGGGGACTGCCGCCAACATCTTGTCGTAGAGGATGTTGATGAATTTCTCTGGAAAGCTGGCCTTTAACAGAATCTTCCATAGCATTTCTTGATTGACTGAATCAAAATCCTTGGTCAGATCGATGAAGGCCAGGTAGAGTGGTCAGAATAAATTTCAGATTAAAATAAATATAATAAAATAATATTCATAAAACATTATTAAAAAATGTCCTGGTTTAAATACTGAATTACTGAATGCCCTTGGTAGCTTTGAAAATAGAAACTGGGTGTTTTCAAAAATGAAATTTAAATGATTATCACACAATTCAATTATTGTAAGGATAAGCCTTCAACTTGCTATTCGGTGCAAACCATTTTACAGCCATAGTCACAGTATGAAATTTCAGTCAGCAGACCTCCTTGGTGAGCTGTATACATTCAGCACTCCATAAAATGAAAGAGCATCGGGTAGTGGAAATAGAATGCATAGAGTGCCATATGCCTACAAAAGTGATTTTAGAAAAGATAAATCATTTGCAGTATATTTTAAATTAAATACTAGTTTTTCACTAATATCCCCAAGTTATCGAGGAATATGATACACTGCAGTGCTCCACATGTATTGCCATAATGGTAAAGATGCTGAACAAAACAACTGAACCATACTACAGTTTCAGAGCAGATATTTGGCCTGATTCAAAGCATCCAGAGAAGGAAATGGGGTTGAATAATTAAGGTACTAGACTAAACTGCAACAGTAACTGGAAAAAAATGGGTGGGCTGCAAATCAAATACATTGAACTTGATGTCAAAAAATGTATTGAAATATTCAGTTAAAGGCATTTAAAATATTTGACACCATGTGTATGGACCTCAAGATCAGTGAAATACACTGCATATCTCTGGCCCGCTTCTTTGACCAAAATGAGAGGAAGAAACAATCACACATGAGCAAGCTTTTTAAAATAATACCCCAAAGGATGTTAAATGAAAATATATAATGTCAAACAAAACTTCTGCTGAAATGAGCAAAAGCAGAGCAAAATGACACCCACTGTTACACAATCGATTGGATGAGCATAACATGACCAACCCCCGAAGCTTGGTTCACTGTTCAAGTAGTGGCCCCAGGTCAACCAGATCTCAGAACCAAATGGACAATTACTAGCCAACTCGGTTTTCACACATTTATCAATTAAGTACCTTCAAAGTTTACATTTTGCATCAGTTTCAAAATTATCTTTTACATTACATTCCTCTGTCAAGTTACTTCTACAAAGATGTATGCTTGTATTCAATTGTTAGACCAAGTAACATGGAGCTGAGGTGCCGAGTTAATATTACCACTGCTATTAATTCATAAAAATGAACAAAGCAATAATTTATCTCATTTTATATTTTTTAGCTTAACAACCCTAGGTCTGTGCAAATACAAACACTCTTGACAAGGAGAAATTCAAAAACTTCAGTGATAATACCTTCCACATAAACTGCGACCTTCCAGGGTGTTTGATGGAATTATTTTTACTTCTTAATCATTTTATCTCTGTTTTTGTTAGGTATGATTTGAGAGTGTATGGGATGAATAATTGGATTTCCAGAAAACAAATACAATTGGAAGAGCCATGAACAAGAATAAGGAGGTTTAACAAAGTGAGGCATGAAGCAAGACAAACGGGGCAGGAAATGGGGTCGATTAATTAAGGTATTGGGCTAAACTGGAAAATTGTGTGGGCTGCAAATCAAACATATTGACCTTGATGTCTTAAAGTTCCCACATTATGCAAAGCTCTGCAGCAAAATCATTAAGTTAGATATACCTCAATATTTCTACTGATAAATGACGAGGTTCAATTGTTCTAAAAGCAAAATACTGTGGATACTAGAAATCAGAAATAAAAATTAAAAATGCTGGAAACGCTCAACAGGTCAGACAGCATCTGAAGATAAAAACAGCTGACGTTTCAGATTGTGACCTTTCATTGGAACTTTCTGATAATAATAACGGACAATTTTCCATTTTGCACTTTCCAGTGTTATTCAATGATAACAAGTGGGCATTTGTAATGAGTTTCTCCTCCCACACGCAGTAAAAGCAATTTACAATAAATTCTAAGCGGACTGGCAAAATATGATTAAGATTTTGATGAATGTAAATTTCTGATCCTGGCCCAATATTTCTCTCCTGAAAACTCTGGCACTGGTCTCCTATTTCCACAAGCAGCCTATTTTTACTATAATTCTGATGAATGTTAACTTTTCTTTCTCTCCACATATGTCATGAATCCAGAATATTCTGTTTTTATTCTGGAGTATAGCCTCATTGGTCCATATGTTCATGCTATCGGAAACTCTGAATTACAAGGAGTCTAAAGCTCATAGATAACTGTAGCAAGACAGGACTTTGGCTACCAGTCTGCTGAGGCTTTGAACCCCAAATCCATGAATGGAAGGGAAGATAGATCCTGCACCATTTACACTGCTTTGCGAATTCGGTGGCCATTGATCTTCTTATTGAAGGAATTAATTCCTTCAATAAGACCACCAAGATATTTTAAGATACATAATTTATTCATGTTGCTACAGCCAGTTTCCAAACAGAGTCGCCAAGGGCAGTGGGGAGCCTCAGGGAATTGGAAAATATACAAAGAAACAATTCACAAATAAAGTAATAGTTTGGTACAAGTAAGAATTAATTTACAACATACAAGTCAGGTTTCAATCAGGCTCAGGATCTGGGGGCAGTTAACTAATCTCAGCCTGGTCTAATGTAGCTCTGCTAAATTCTTACTTTGAGGTTTCACAAATCATTCATATCCAATTGTAAAATGGAGTCTTTCTCCCTAATTAGATGTGCAGCTAACTTGAGTTATGGTTTATTTCCCGATAAAAAAAACGAGTGCCAGAGGTGGTAAGTTTCGCAATGACGCACTAGAAGTGAGGCTAAGTCATGCATTCTGAGTTTCATTAACCGACCTGGAAGTCCTTCATGCTGACACTGCATTCCAAAAGCAGAAAATCTTCCATTCTCCAGCCCAAAAATGTATTGATTTTATATATGTAGACACATAATGCACAGCCATTTGTTTCGCACATTAATTTGAGAGAGATCTGGAACACAACATTCTAGATAATGATGGAAATGGATTATGTAAAGCTCAGATGCAGGGCAAGTCCAAATTCCACTCAAGGATTTGAGCAAAAAAAACAAGGCTGGCACTCCAGTATGGAGGGAGACTTTCTGAAGAGACTTTAAACTGAGGCCACTGTTGCCTTTTCAGGTGAAAGTAAAATAACACACAACACAAGTAAGCAGAGCAGGGGAGTTACCTCAGTGCCCTGGCCAACACTTACCCCGCAATTAAAATCACAAAAATAAAGTATGTGGCCATCACACTTTGTGCAAATTGGCTACTGCATTTCTTCCATGACAACAGTGGTGATATTCCAATTAAAGTACTTTATCAGCAAGACATTTGGGAAGTCATGTGATTGTAAAATTTGTTTTCTGAATGTAGTTCTTAAAAAAAAGAGACCCTTAACATATTGAAGTAAAATTCAAATGCTATTTAATGTTAGGAACTAGGTTGTAATTTCCATGTGTCAGGAATTGGAGCATAGTGATTGTGTTACTGGTGCAATCCAGAGACCGCGATCAATGATATGGTGACAAAAGTTAAAATCCCACCACAGCAGCTGGAGCATTTAAAACTAAGTTGATTTAAAAAATCTGGAATAAAAAGCTAGCATCAGTAATGGTGACCAGACTTTTTAAAATCCAGTTGGCTCACAGGTGTCCTTCTGGGAAGGAAATCTGTCCCCTCACATGTGGTCTAACAAACATGTGGTTGATTTACAGCAATGTGATTCGACTCTCAAAGGTCTTCTGAAAATGCCTAGCAAGCCATTCACTTAATTAGGGATCAACAATACAGCACGGTAGCACAGTGAGTAGCACTGTTGCTTCACAGCGGCAGGGTCCCAGGTTCGATTCCCAGCTTGGGTCACTGTCTGTGTGGAGTCTGCACATTCTCCCCATGTCTGTGTGGGTTTCCTCCGGGTGCTCCGGTTTCCTCCCACAAGTCCCAAAAGACATGCTGTTAGGTGAATTGGACATTCTTAATTATCTCTCTGTATACCCAAACAGGTGCCGGAATGTGGCGACTAAGGGCTTTTCACAGTAACTTCATTCAGTGTTAATGTAAGCCTTCTTGTGACAATAAAGATTATGAAACTGGCTATGCCAGTAATGTACACATCCCATGATGAAAACAAAAATTCACATTGTTCAATTAAATCAATATCATGTAACACAGTTCAATTCATTTATCATTCTAGATTAATTTTAATCACAAGTGCATTAAAACATTAGAGGCATTGTACTACTCTATCAACTTGTGACAAAAGAATCAGACTTACCAGTAATTCCTGCCCCCTACACAATTGTTGAGCCATTTACAATGGTGATCAAATGCAGCTACACACTTGTTACACTGACTGCAGTGTTTGGACTTCAAACCCCTGTGAACCAAATATAATACAAATCTGTAATTAGATTTTAACAGTTTATAAAGACGAATAAGCGATTTTGGAATTTGTTCACAAAAGGTCCCTGGTGTACCATCAAATGCTGAAATACAAGCAAAAACAACAACTTGCATTTATATAGTGACTTCAACGTAGTTAAATGTCCACAGGTGCTTCACGACAGCAATACGAAACGACATTGGACACCGAGCCACACATTAGGGCCAAATAATCAATAACTTGGTCAAATGGGGCAGCACGGTAGCACAGTGATTAGCATTGTTGCTTCACAGCTCCAGGGACCCGGTTTAGATTCCCGGCTTGGGTCACTGTCTGTGCGGTGTCTGCACGTTCTCCCCGTGTCTGCGTGGGTTTCCTCCGGGTGCTTCGGTTTCCTTCCACAAGTCCCAAAAGACGTGCTGTTAGGTAATTTGGACATTCTGAATTCTCCCTCTGTGTACCCA
The DNA here is from genome assembly GCF_047496885.1 of Scyliorhinus torazame. Lineage (NCBI taxonomy): Eukaryota > Metazoa > Chordata > Chondrichthyes > Carcharhiniformes > Scyliorhinidae > Scyliorhinus > Scyliorhinus torazame. The sequence goes on along the minus strand of NC_092716.1, from coordinate 86,478,383 downwards.
AACAGGCGCCGGAGTGTGGCGACTAGGGACTTTTCACAGTAACTTCATTGCAGTGTTGCTGTAAAACTACTTATGACACTAATAAAACAAATTTTAAAAGAGGTAGATTTTAAGGAGTACTAGCTTTTACTGATCTGACATGTTAATGGCTATAAACAGATGAATAAGCAATGGGCTAACATATTTCATCTCCCTTTTCCTTCCTTCTCCTTTCCCTATGCATACATACTTCAATTGGCATGGGAACTTTGAGCCATTAGAGAAGTAGTCAGACTGAAGAATTCCAAATTAAATTGAAAAACAGTGCAGTTACGGCGGAGTACGGGTATCTCTTCAATGCTGCCTCCACACTTCACTGGAATAATCCTTTCCAGACATTTTGTAAAGTCATTATATGTCACACATTCTATCACTTCACATTATAAAAGCATAAATCCCACAACTGTTTCACTTTATTTTCCTAGCACAAGATTGATGAAACATTCCACTCCCTTCAAACCTGTTAACTGCTTTATTTATGTACCTTTATTCTATTAGTTCATTTATTTTACCCTTAAATGTTTCAAACTTTTTGCCTTTACTCTGGTACTCACCTCCTTCAGAACCCAAATCCCTTCCTCAACTGTCAAAATTTAGCACCCATCAGCACTTTCATCAGCAATGATCAATATTAATGTGAATTAAACGGCCAGCGAAAAATTCATCTTGACAAATACCAACTAGTATTTTAGTTTCAGGTGGGAGAGGAGAAAGAAACAGAGAACTGGTATGTCAAAGGAGACCACTGATTGCCATTATAATGGCAGCAAGTGGAGGAATCAATGGAATGGTGACTCAGGAAACTTATCAACCATTGTGATATCAATGGAGCTTTCAGGTCACCATTGAACTGTATACATTTGATCAGAGTCTACATGCAATCTCTGCACCGATCTGACTGTGCCACTCATGCTTTTCCAATTCTGATCTGACTGTGCCACTCATGCTTTTCCAATTCTGATCTGACTGTGCCACTCATGCTTTGCCAATTCGGTAATAGTTACAAAACCAGAGTCGCAGGGAGGCAATTTGATTTGTTCAGCTTAACAAAAAAAAAAAAAGATGATTTATGAAGCAATAATAATGCATTTTGGGGAATGGGCAATTGTGAGAGGTGCAGCATAATTTGTGGAAATAATAAAAACAAAATGCATTTCATAATGAAACAGAAACATGCATCCCCACACACCTTCCTTCACCCCATCCTCCCTCCTTCATTCCTTCCCCCATCTGCCCCCCCACCTTTCACCCCATCCCCTCCTCAGTCAAGCCCATCCCCCATATCTTCACACACCTCCTCCTCCTGCATCCCATTTCACTAGGTCTGGAACTTGCATTAACCTCCTTTCCAAAGAGAATTATATTCAAGCGAGTTGGACACACTGGTCTTTTGTTCTTTCCCCATATTCAAAATGAGGTCAGACTGGTGAGATAAAGATTGACCCTTTTCTGGCTGGAAGGCCTATGTGAAATCAGTTTGGCTAGCCTCAATTGAGTCTGCAGTGAATAGTATAAAATATTACTTAATTTAATTCTAATGGTTCATATGTTCCTATCACAGTCAATAAAGAAGCAATAGATTATTCTGTCCGACAGAATAACGTTTTAGACACTTACACATCAACTTCACAAAGATAGCAGTGATGATTTTCAATAACATGTTTATGTTTGTTGCGGTCAAACACTGGAATTCGTCTATGATAACGTTTAGCTCGAACATTTTTATCAGCTGGGTCGATGCTGGCCGAAGTCAAATGAATAACCAGGTGGAAAGTAAACATAACACCAAGCCACTGAAGAAGAACGTTAAGGTTAAACATTTCAGAATATTATACATGGTGACACTATAGTTTTATTGTAAAACTTCACATCAATTTTGGAACAAGCAAACTAAAAGATTACTATAAAGCGACTTTTGTTGACCTTAAAACTGATCATGTAAAATACATTACTGGATAATGCATAGCCACAAATTAAGACATACGTTACACAAGCAAGTCACACCAACTGCCATGTGTATCAAATATTTGGGCCGAATTGATGTTGGGTATAATTACCAAAGGATATGATAGATTTGATTTACACTGCATTAAAGCTTCTGTGGATGAAAACAATGAATAATTCTGCCATGCAAGAATGAATTCTGACATGATAATGAAGCTGTTCCAACATGGTTAAGTCATCAGGTTTCAATGTGCATTGACATATTCCAATTATTTTCTTTGACTATTCAAATTATTGGCTTTATCAAGCAATATTACGTCATATAAATATTTCATCTCTAGAAAATGGTAACCTGAGCAACAGAGTAATACTTTTCAGCAAATATGGACAGTTTATCATTCAAATGATTGAACTTCCAATTGTATCTGCTTTCGCTGTACTAAGTACAAAATAAAGGGCTAGTAATTAGTGAACAAGTGAATGTCTGTTTTGCTCAGTAATTAACAATGAGCTGACAAGATTCATATTCTAAAATCCAATACATCTCAAAAGCTGGTGAGATTATTAATTAAAAGCAAACAAATTGGCCTCCAGCCCAACAGCAAAAAAAAAGGTCACAGGACAGTTAAACTTTTAAATATGAATGTTCGGAGAATACAATTCTCTTAGATTAATAATTAAACAGAAAATCAGACTGTTTTAATTGGTAGGAATTCCACACTTAAATAAAGTTCAATGATCTCAGATCAAACATGACCGTTCTGAATGACAAATGAGCTTGAGGAGCTAAATAACTCCTGTTCCTATCGTTTTTTTGTTCTTAGTTGATTTTCTTTTACCATTCAAACAAAAAATTGAACACACTCCTAAATTATAGTTTTATAAATTATACACAACATACACCAATCGCTGTCTGGCCAGTAAAATACTAAGCAATTTATTTGTAATTTAATACAAAAGCTATTCATATCCTGCTCCAACTAATACAAATTCACCATATTTTCAATGAACTTTGTAGGACAGTTTTCCAGTTAAGTAGACAGTAAATTTAGTAAACAAATATTAGTCTTTTATGCCAAGCAGCTATTGTAAAATTTAAAATCTATCCCTTAATTACTGCTTTATTTTTCATGTTTTTGTTTCACTCAGATCTGACAGGTAACACTGTGACACGTATTACATTGAACTTGGGTGTCAATCTCGGCCCAGGTTACAAAAGTTCCACAAATCCTATAACACAAGCACTTTAAATGCATAAAAGATGAATTATACTATGAAACAAAGAGTCAACAAAGCCATAATAGGTCGAGTAGTTTCCTTCTGGCTCTATGATTCTACGCAAGCTGATGAATCCCTCGAGTATACTCTCAATGGTTCAAATGGTACCATCCTTGAAACAGTCGACCTCAAAGAAAGACTCCCCTCAGTACTTCATGTAACAATGTTTCTTGGATCAATATGTTGGGGAACCAACCAGGGAGCAGCTACTCTGGATTTGGTATTGTGTAATGAGGAGGGATTAATTGATGACCTCATAGGGAGTAGTGACCAGAGTATGGTAGCATTCAAATTCAGTCTCTCTCTCTCTCTCTCGCTCTCTCTCTGTCTCTCTCTCTGTCTCTCTCTCTGTCTCTCTCTCTGTCTCTCTCTGTCTCTCTCTCTGTGCAGAAACAAAAGCATTCAAATTCAGTTTGGGGGTGAGAAAACAGAGTCCCACACTGCATTCCGGATTAAACAAAGGTAATTACATGGGCATGAGGACAGATTTGGCCGGAGTACAATGGGAAGGAGGGCTAAATGACAGGACAGCTGATGAGCAGTGGCAGTTGTTTAAGGAGATACTCAATTCCTCAGACAAAAGTATATCCCAGTGAGGAAGAAAGATTGTAAGAGGGGTAAAAAAAAACATCCATGGCTAAATGAGGAGGTCAAGGACAATATAAAGACAAAAACTAAGGTATATCATATTGCAAAGGCCAGTGACAGGCTGGAAGATTGGGAAACATTCAAACACAAACAAAAGGATACTAAAATATAATAAAAAGATCTCAGGTAAATTACAAAAGAAAACTAGCGCAAAATATCAAAGGATAGCAAAATGGATTTGTTGTATGAAGAGAGATTGAACAGTTTTGGCCTAAAATCTCTAGAGTTTAGAAGAATGAGAGATCAAATGGAGGTATACAAGGTGATAAAAGGTATGGATAAAGTAGACATGGAACGGATGCTTCCTCTTTTGGGGCATTCTAGAATGAGAGGTCACAGCCTTAGGATAAGAGATAGCAAATTTAAAACAGAGTTGAGGAGAAACTACTCCTCCTAAAGGGTTGTGAATCTGTGGAATTCGCTACCCCAGAGTGTGGTGGATGCTGGGACAGTGAGTAAATTTAAGGAGGAATTATATATTTTGAATTGGTAATGGGTTGAAGGGTTAGAGAACAGGCTGGACGGTGGAGTTAAGGCCAGGATGAGATCAACCATGATCGAATGGCAGAGCAGACTCGATGGGCCAAATTACCTAATTATGCTCCTATATCTTATGAACTTTTATCATGAATCCAATTAGAAAGAGCAGGTATATGATTTTGGTCCAAAGGCACTGAAACTCCAACCCAGCTCAACTGATCTGAATCAAATAAAAATGCAATAATGAAATACTATGAGACTATTAGTATTGTGATAGTCCTGGAGCACACCCCATGTCAGACACCAAAACCTACAGCATCATTTGATTGAAACAACTGATTACTTTTAAATAGCATTCTTTTCCAAATAATGTATAATGCATGCAAAGATTTTTGTTTGTGAAGTCTGGCACATAAAGATTTACACCGGTGCGATTTTCCATTACCAGTGTCCCTGTCCCCCTGTTAATGACATATTGGGGTTCCTGCAGTGAAAGGTCAGGAGCTCCATTACCATCCATTTAAATATCATTAGCCGGCTTCCCCACTCTATTATCCCTCCCCCTCCCCCCGCCCAACGTGAATATTTCCTCCCTGCCAGCATGCCAACACATTGGCCGTGTTTACAAAAGGTCAGGACAAATGGAGACCTGACGACTGGTCGATGCCGGGGCTAAATGCTCATGTACAGCCCCTTGGGGGGCAGAGGGTCACTGCCCCTGGCTTCCTTTGGGGAGGTTCGGGGTGGGGTATTTGGGGAGGTTCGGGGTGGGGTATTTCTTTAAAATTTTTAAAAATTGTTTTGAGATCAGGCCACCATTTAAAAATGGCTCCCTGATCTGTCTGGGGCCAAGGTTGCTGGCAGAAGCAAGCATGACACCGAAGGACCCACCTCCAGAATTTTGTTTTGACACATTGTCAAAAAATATGGTGGGAAAAGCCAACAGTGCAGCCAGCTGTGCTTTTCCTGCCTGTGCAGGTTAGGTTGATTAGCCATGCTAAATTGCCCCTTATTGTCCAAGGATGCTTAGGTTATGTGGCGTTATAGGGGTAATGTGCTCTTTCAGAAGGTCAGGCCGAATGGCCTCCTTCTGCGCTGTAGGAATTATATGGTTCTACTTGGTCAAAAGGAGAGAAACTTCTGCCCATCATCTCGGGTATTGCAATCCTAAACCACACAGCCCACCACTGCATTACATGGGCTGTCAGGAAAATATTTCATGGGCTTTAGACGAACATGAAGAATTCATTTGAAGAAAGGGGTGGCACGGAGGCACATCGGTTAGCACTACTGCCTCAGCGCCAGCGACCCGGGTTCGATTCCAGCCTTGAGGGGCTGTCTGTGTGGAGTTTGTACATTCTCCTCATGTCTGTGTTTCCTCCGGGTGCTCCAGTTTCCTCCCACAGTCCATAGATGTACAGATTAGCTGGGTTGGCCATTATCAATGGGTAATGTGGATAGGGCGGGAGAGTGGGCCTAGGAAGAGTGTTCTTTCAGAGAGTCAGTCTAGACTCGATAGGCCGAATGGCCTCCTTCTGCACAGTAGGGATTCTATGGAATGTTGGAAAAATCATTATGGTACATCTCAGAGCGAGATGCTCAGTGATTCTCTTTGTGTCAGTTTGACATTCAGGAATTAATCATTTTATGTAATAAGCTAGCTAAAAGAGCGACAGCCACGGTCCTCCAAAGGCAATCATAACATTATGGGACCCTGAAAGACAAAGGCACGGCTGGGACAGTAACATTAGCTTTTGGATTTCGGCGGCAGCGTGCGCAGGGGCCTTCTGGAAGGTGAGTAGTTAGTTTAAAAGCTCTTACCTTTACAGGAGCAGCCCTTTGGATTTCGGCGGCAGCGGTGAGCAGGGGCCTTCTTGGAGGTGAGTAGTGAATTTAAAACCACTTACCTTTACAGGAGCAGCCCTTTGGATTTCGGCGGCAGCAGTGCGCAGGGGCCTTCTGGGAGGTGAGTAGTTAGTTTAAAAACCTTACCTTTACAGGAGCAGCCCTTTGGATTTCGGCGGCAGCGGTGCGCAGGGGCCTTCTGGGAGGTGAGTAGTTAGTTTAAAAGCTCTTACCTTTACAGGAGCAGCCCTTTGGATTTCGGCGGCAGCGGTGAGCAGGGGCCTTCTTGGAGGTGAGTAGTGAATTTAAAACCACTTACCTTTACAGGAGCAGCCCTTTGGATTTCGGCGGCAGCAGTGCGCAGGGGCCTTCTGGGAGGTGAGTAGTTAGTTTAAAAACCTTACCTTTACAGGAGCAGCCCTTTGGATTTCGGCGGCAGCGGTGCGCAGGGGCCTTCTGGGAGGTGAGTAGTTAGTTTAAAAGCTCTTACCTTTACAGGAGCAGCCCTTTGGATTTCGGCGGCAGCGGTGAGCAGGGGCCTTCTTGGAGGTGAGTAGTGAATTTAAAACCACTTACCTTTACAGGAGCAGCCCTTTGGATTTCGGCGGCAGCAGTGCGCAGGGGCCTTCTGGGAGGTGAGTAGTTAGTTTAAAAACCTTACCTTTACAGGAGCAGCCCTTTGGATTTCGGCGGCAGCGGTGCGCAGGGGCCTTCTGGGAGGTGAGTAGTGAATTTAAGTTAGTTTAAAAAGCCTTGCCTGGTCCCGTGTCTGTTCTTCTTTTCAGTTTTACTTGTTTTTATATAAGGCGGGAACCGGAAGTTCTACCTCTGGCAAGTCCCCCCCCCCCAACCAATAAATTCTGGTGGAGAGGAAACCCGAGACACTACACGTGTAGTGTCTCCCACCCGCCCTCCTCCTCTAACCTAAGACCCATTGGTGTAAGGTAAGTGCCATATTATATTATTATATTATTAGCATTGTGCAGGTCAAGGATCGGTGGTGGAGGAGCAGTCTCTGTCAGCGAGAGAACCTGAGAACATCTCAGACACTCAGAAGGCAAGTAAGTGATTTTTACTTTTATACCTTTTTTCAAATTGTGTGGGTCGGGGGGAAATTGAAGCGACATCACAGAAAAGCTGTGACCTGAGTGGCTGGTTGGGATTCTAACCTAAATTTTAAAAAAATTTGAGTATTTGGGAACTAATTAAACATAATAACTTAATTATAATTTAGAGGATATCTAAGCCAGAGATCGGAGAGTATTATAGTTAGCTATCGCATTTCTATTAGAAATCTAGTGCTAGGAAACAGATAGTTGACAGTAACTTTGCAATTTAAAAAAAAAAGTATTTAAAAAAAAAAGAGACAAATTTTAATTAATTGACGCAATGTCAGTTAGAGGGGTGCTGTGCTCTGACTGTGAGATGTGGCAGGTCCGGGAGGCTTCCAGCGTCCCGGGTGGCTTCATCTGCAGAAAGTGCACCCAACTGGAGCTCCTCACAGACCGCATGGTTCGGTTGGAGCAGCAATTGGATGCACTTAGGAGCATGCAGGTGGCGGAAAGCGTCATAGATCGCAGTTATGTAAATGTGGTCACACCCAAGGTGCAGGCAGAGAAATGGGTGACCACCAGAAAGGGCAGGCAGTCAGTGCAGGAATCCCCTGTGGTTGTCCCCCTCTCGAACAGATATACCCCTTTGGATACTGTCGGGGGGGATAGCCTATCAGGGGCAAACAGCAGCAGCCAGAGCAGTGGCACCACGGCTGGCTCTGATGTTCAGAAGGGAGGGTCAAAGCGCAGAAGAGTAATAGTAATAGGGGACTCTATAGTCAGGGGCACAGATAGGCGCTTCTGTGGACGTGAAAGAGACTCCAGGATGGTATGTTGCCTCCCTGGTGCCAGGGTCCAGGATGTCTCCGAACGGGTAGAGGGAATCCTGAAGGGGGAGGGCAAACAGGCAGAGGTCGTTGTACATATTGGTACTAACGACATAGGCAGGAAGGGGCATGAGGTCCTGCAGCAGGAGTTCAGGGAGCTAGGCAGAATGTTAAAAGACAGGACCTCGAGGGTTGTAATCTCGGGATTACTCCCTGTGCCACATGCCAGTGAGGCTAGAAATAGGAAGATAGAGCAGACAAACACGTGGCTAAACAGCTGGTGTAGGAGGGAGGGTTTCCGTTTTCTGGACCACTGGGAGCTCTTCCGGGGCAGGTGTGACCTGTATAAGATGGACGGGTTGCATCTAAACCGGAGAGGCATAAATATCCTGGTCGCGAGGTTTGCTAGTGTCACACGGGAGGGTTTAAACTAGTATGGCGGGGGGTGGGTACAGGAGCAATAGGTCAGAAGGTGAGAGCATTGAGGGAGAACTAGGGAATAGGGACAGTGTGGCTCTGAGGCAGAGCAGACGGGGAAAAGTTGCTGAACACAGCGGGTCTGGTGGCCTGAAGTGCATATGTTTTAATGCAAGGAGCATTACGGGTAAGGCAGATGAACTTAGAGCTTGGATTACTCCTTGGAACTATGATGTTATTGCCATTACAGAGACCTGGTTGAGGGAAGGGCAGGATTGGCAGCTAAACGTTCCAGGATTTAGATGTTTCAGGCGGGATAGAGGGGGATGTAAAAGGGGAGGCGGAGTTGCGCTACTTGTTCGGGAGAATATCACAGCTATACTGCGAGAGGACACCTCAGAGGGCAGTGAGGCTATATGGGTAGAGATCAGGAATAAGAAGGGTGCAGTCACAATGTTGGGGGTATACTACAGGCCTCCCAACAGCCAGCGGGAGATAGAGGAGCAGATAGGTAGACAGATTTTGGAAAAGAGTAAAAACAACAGGGTTGTGGTGATGGGAGACTTCAACTTCCCCAATATTGACTGGGACTCACTTAGTGCCAGGGGCTTAGACGGGGCGGAGTTTGTAAGGAGCATCCAGGAGGGCTTCTTAAAACAATATGTAAACAGTCCAACTAGGGAAGGGGCAGTACTGGACCTGGTATTGGGGAATGAGCCCGGCCAGGTGGTAGATGTTTCAGTAGGGGAGCATTTCGGTAACAGTGACCACAATTCAGTAAGTTTTAAAGTACTGGTGGACAAGGATAAGAGTGGTCCGAGGATGAATGTGCTAAATTGGGGGAAGGCTAATTATGACAATATTAGGCGGGAACTGAAGAACATAGATTGGGGGCGGATGTTTGAGGGCAAATTAACATCTGACATGTGGGAGGCTTTCAAGTGTCAGTTGAAAGGAATACAGGACAGGCATGTTCCTGTGAGGAAGAAAGATAAATACGGCAATTTTCGGGAACCTTGGATGACGAGTGATATTGTAGGCCTCGTCAAAAAGAAAAAGGAGGCATTTGTCAGGGCTAAAAGGCTGGGAACAGACGAAGCCTGTGTGGCATATAAGGAAAGTAGGAAGGAACTTAAGCAAGGAGTCAGGAGGGCTAGAAGGGGTCATGAAAAGTCATTGGCAAATAGGGTTAAGGAAAATCCCAAGGCTTTTTACACGTACATAAAAAGCAAGAGGGTAGCCAGGGAAAGGGTTGGCCCACTGAAGGATAGGCAAGGGAATCTATGTGTGGAGCCAGAGGAAATGGGCGAGGTACTAAATGAATACTTTGCATCAGTATTCACCAAAGAGAAGGAATTGGTAGATGTTGAGTCTGGAGAAGGGGGTGTAGATAGCCTGGGTCACATTGTGATCCAAAAAGACGAGGTGTTGGGTGTCTTAAAAAATATTAAGGTAGATAAGTCCCCAGGGCCTGATGGGATCTACCCCAGAATACTGAAGGAGGCTGGAGAGGAAATTGCTGAGGCCTTGACAGAAATCTTTGGATCCTCGCTGTCTTCAGGGGATGTCCCGGAGGACTGGAGAATAGCCAATGTTGTTCCTCTGTTTAAGAAGGGTAGCAAGGATAATCCCGGGAACTACAGGCCGGTGAGCCTTACTTCAGTGGGAGGGAAATTACTGGAGAGAATTCTTCGAGACAGGATCTACTCCCATTTGGAAGCAAATGGACATATTAGTGAGAGGCAGCACGGTTTTGTGAAGGGGAGGTCGTGTCTCACTAACTTGATAGAGTTTTTCGAGGAGGTCACTAAGATGATTGATGCAGGTAGGGCAGTAGATGTTGTCTATATGGACTTCAGTAAGGCCTTTGACAAGGTCCCTCATGGTAGACTAGTACAAAAGGTGAAGTCACACGGGATCAGGGGTGAACTGGCAAGGTGGATACAGAACTGGCTAGGCCATAGAAGGCAGAGGGTAGCAATGGAGGGATGCTTTTCTAATTGGAGGGCTATGACCAGTGGTGTTCCACAGGGATCAGTGCTGGGACCTTTGCTCTTTGTAGTATATATAAATGATTTGGAGGAAAATGTAACTGGTCTGATTAGTAAGTTTGCAGACGACACAAAGGTTGGTGGAATTGCGGATAGCGATGAGGACTGTCTGAGGATACAGCAGGATTTAGATTGTCTGGAGACTTGGGCGGAGAGATGGCAGATGGAGTTTAATCCGGACAAATGTGAGGTAATGCATTTTGGAAGGGCTAATGCAGGTAGGGAATATACAGTGAATGGTAGAACCCTCAAGAGTATTGAAAGTCAAAGAGATCTAGGAGTACAGGTCCACAGGTCATTGAAAGGGGCAACACAGGTGGAGAAGGTAGTCAAGAAGGCATACGGCATGCTTGCCTTCATTGGCCGGGGCATTGAGTATAAGAATTGGCAAGTCATGTTGCAGCTGTATAGAACCTTAGTTAGGCCACACTTGGAGTATAGTGTTCAATTCTGGTCGCCACACTACCAGAAGGATGTGGAGGCTTTAGAGAGGGTGCAGAAGAGATTTACCAGAATGTTGCCTGGTATGGAGGGCATAAGCTATGAGGAGCGATTGAATAAACTCGGTTTGTTCTCTCTGGAACGAAGGAGGTTGAGGGGCGACCTGATAGAGGTATACAAAATTATGAGGGGCATAGACAGAGTGGATAGTCAGAGGCTTTTCCCCAGGGTAGAGGGGTCAATTACTAGGGGGCATAGGTTTAAGGTGAGAGGGGCAAGGTTTAGAGTAGATGTACGAGGCAAGTTTTTTACGCAGAGGGTAGTGGGTGCCTGGAACTCACTACCGGAGGAGGTAGTGGAAGCAGGGACGATAGGGACATTTAAGGGGCATCTTGACAAATATATGAATAGGATGGGAATAGAAGGATACGGACCCAGGAAGTGTAGAAGATTGTAGTTTAGTCGGGCAGTATGGTCGGCACGGGCTTGGAGGGCCGAAGGGCCTGTTCCTGTGCTGTACATTTCTTTGTTCTTTGTTATTACATCCTTCACCCACTAGGGCAGCAGGCTGCCTCTGCACAAACAGACCTTAGTCTCTTCTCTCTCTCTTTGTTTAGCACAAGGCTAAGTCGCTGGCTTTGAAAGCAGACCAAGGCAGGCCAGCAGGACGGTTCAATTCCCGTACCAGCCTCCCCGAACAGGCGCTGGAATGTGGCGACTAGGGGCTTTTCACAGTAACTTCATTTGAAGCCTACTTGTGACAATAAGCGATTTTCATTTCATTTCATTCATTTCATTTTCATGAAATCATTTCAAGGAAAACTGAAAATCTGGAACTCTTCCGAGAGATCTGGTTGAGAAACCTACCCGAGAGATTTGTGTGCATAACCTATGCTGACAATTCAGTACATTACTGAACAGATATACCCCTTTGGATACTGTCGGGGGGGATAGCCTATCAGGGGAAAACAGCAGCAGCCAGAGCAGTGGCACCACGGCTGGCTCTGATGTTCAGAAGGGAGGGTCAAAGCGCAAAAGAGTAATAGTTATAGGGGACTCTATAGTCAGGGGCACAGATAGGCGCTTCTGTGGACGTGAAAGAGACTCCAGGATGGTATGTTGCCTCCCTGGTGCCAGGGTCCAGGATGTCTCCGAACGGGTAGAGGGAATCCTGAAGGGGGAGGGCAAACAGGCAGAGGTCGTTGTACATATTGGTACTAACGACATAGGCAGGAAGGGGCATGAGGTCCTGCAGCAGGAGTTCAGGGAGCTAGGCAGAAAGTTAAAAGACAGGACCTCGAGGGTTGTAATCTCGGGATTACTCCCTGTGCCACGTGCCAGTGAGGCTAGAAATAGGAAGATAGAGCAGACAAACACGTGGCTAAACAGCTGGTGTAGGAGGGAGGGTTTCTGTTATCTGGACCACTGGGAGCTCTTCCGGGGCAGGTGTGACCTGTATAAGATGGACGGGTTGCATCTAAACCGGAGAGGCATAAATATCCTGGCCGCGAGGTTTGCTAGTGTCACACGGGAGGGTTTAAACTAGTATGGCAGGGGGGGTGGGCATGGGAGCAATAGGTCAGAAGGTGAGAGCATTGAGGGAGAACTAGGGAATAGGGACAGTGTGGCTCTGAGGCAGCGCAGACGGGGAGAAGTTGCTGAACACAGCGGGTCTGGTGGCCTGAAGTGCATATGTTTTAATGCAAGGAGCATTACGGGTAAGGCAGATGAACTTAGAGCTTGGATTACTACTTGGAACTATGATGTTGTTGCCATTACAGAGACCTGGTTGAGGGAAGGGCAGGATTGGCAGCTAAACGTTCCAGGATTTAGATGTTTCAGGCGGGATAGAGGGGGATGTAAAAGGGGAGGCGGAGTTGCGCTACTTGTTCAGGAGAGTATCACAGCTATACAGCGAGAGGACACCTCAGAGGGCAGTGAGGCTATATGGGTAGAGATCAGGAATAAGAAGGGTGCAGTCACAATGTTGGGGGTATACTACAGGCCTCCCAACAGCCAGCGGGAGATAGAGGAGCAGATAGGTAGACAGATTTTGGAAAAGAGTAAAAACAACAGGGTTGTGGTGATGGGAGACTTCAACTTCCCCAATATTGACTGGGACTCACTTAGTGCCAGGGGCTTAGACGGGGCAGAGTTTGTAAGGAGCATCCAGGAGGGCTTCTTAAAACAATATGTAAACAGTCCAACTAGGGAAGGGGCGGTACTGGACCTGGTATTGGGGAATGAGCCCGGCCAGGTGGTAGATGTTTCAGTAGGGGAGCATTTCGGTAACAGTGACCACAATTCAGTAAGTTTTAAAGTACTGGTGGACAAGGATAAGAGTGGTCCGAGGATGAATGTGCTAAATTGGGGGAAGGCTAATTATAACAATATTAGGCGGGAACTGAAGAACATAGATTGGGGGCGGATGTTTGAGGGCAAATCAACATCTGACATGTGGGAGGCTTTCAAGTGTCAGTTGAAAGGAATACAGGACAGGCATGTTCCTGTGAGGAAGAAAGATAAATACGGCAATTTTCGGGAACCTTGGATGACGAGTGATATTGTAGGCCTCGTCAAAAAGAAAAAGGAGGCATTTGTCAGGGCTAAAAGGCTGGGAACAGACGAAGCCTGTGTGGCATATAAGGAAAGTAGGAAGGAACTTAAGCAAGGAGTCAGGAGGGCTAGAAGGGGTCATGAAAAGGCATTGGCAAATAGGGTTAAGGAAAATCCCAAGGCTTTTTACACTTACATAAAAAGTAAGAGGGTAGCCAGGGAAAGGGTTGGCCCACTGAAGGATAGGCAAGGGAATCTATGTGTGGAGCCAGAGGAAATGGGCGAGGTACTAAATGAATACTTTGCATCAGTATTCACCAAAGAGAAGGAATTGGTAGATGTTGAGTCTGGAGAAGGGGGTGTAGATAGCCTGGGTCACATTGTGATCCAAAAAGACGAGGTGTTGGGTGTCTTAAAAAATATTAAGGTAGATAAGTCCCCAGGGCCGGATGGGATCTACCCCAGAATACTGAAGGAGGCTGGAGAGGAAATTGCTGAGGCCTTGACAGAAATCTTTGGATCCTCGCTGTCTTCAGGGGATGTCCCGGAGGACTGGAGAATAGCCAATGTTGTTCCTCTGTTTAAGAAGGGTGGCAGGGATAATCCCGGGAACTACAGGCCGGTGAGCCTTACTTCAGTGGTAGGGAAATTACTGGAGAGAATTCTTCGAGACAGGATCTACTCCCATTTGGAAGCAAATGGACGTATTAGTGAGAGGCAGCACGGTTTTGTGAAGGGGAGGTCGTGTCTCACTAACTTGATAGAGTTTTTCGAGGAGGTCACTAAGATGATTGATGCAGGTAGGGCAGTAGATGTTGTCTATATGGACTTCAGTAAGGCCTTTGACAAGGTCCCTCATGGTAGACTAGTACAAAAGGTGAAGTCACACGGGATCAGGGGTGAACTGGCAAGGTGGATACAGAACTGGCTAGGCCATAGAAGGCAGAGGGTAGCAATGGAGGGATGCTTTTCTAATTGGAGGGCTGTGACCAGTGGTGTTCCACAGGGATCAGTGCTGGGACCTTTGCTCTTTGTAGTATATATAAATGATTTGGAGGAAAATGTAACTGGTCTGATTAGTAAGTTTGCAGACGACACAAAGGTTGGTGGAATTGCGGATAGCGATGAGGACTGTCTGAGGATACAGCAGGATTTAGATTGTCTGGAGACTTGGGCGGAGAGATGGCAGATGGAGTTTAACCTGGACAAATGTGAGGTAATGCATTTTGGAAGGGCTAATGCAGGTAGGGAATATACAGTGAATGGTAGAACCCTCAAGAGTATTGAAAGTCAAAGAGATCTAGGAGTACAGGTCCACAGATCACTGAAAGGGGCTACACAGGTGGAGAAGGTAGTCAAGAAGGCATACGGCATGCTTGCCTTCATTGGCCGGGGCATTGAGTATAAGAATTGGCAAGTCATGTTGCAGCTGTATAGAACCTTAGTTAGGCCACACTTGGAGTATAGTGTTCAATTCTGGTCGCCACACTACCAGAAGGATGTGGAGGCTTTAGAGAGGGTGCAGAAGAGATTTACCAGAATGTTGCCTGGTATGGAGGGCATAAGCTATGAGGAGCGATTGAATAAACTCGGTTTGTTCTCACTGGAACGAAGGAGGTTGAGGGGCGACCTGATAGAGGTATACAAAATTATGAGGGGCATAGACAGAGTGGATAGTCAGAGGCTTTTCCCCAGGGTAGAGGGGTCAATTACTAGGGGGCATAGGTTTAAGGTGAGAGGGGCAAAGTTTAGAGTAGATGTACGAGGCAAGTTTTTTACACAGAGGGTAGTGGGTGCCTGGAACTCACTACCGGAGGTGGTAGTGGAGGCAGGGACGATAGGGACATTTAAGGGGCATCTTGACAAATATATGAATAGGATGGGAATAGAAGGATACGGACCCAGGAAGTGTAGAAGATTGTAGTTTAGTCGGGCAGTATGGTCGGCATGGGCTTGGAGGGCCGAAGGGCCTGTTCCTGTGCTGTACATTTCTTTGTTCTTTGTTCTTTGTACTGAGGTAGTGACATAAAGAGATATTAGAACAGGCGATCAAAAACTTCCATGGGTGAAGCAAGGAAAATCGGAGATGCTCAACAAGCCAGTTACAGGAGAGCATACTTTTTGGAGGATTGTCGGGCTGGTAGGTTACAAAGAAGAACAAAGAACAAGGAAAAGTACAGCACAGGAACAGGCCCTTCGACCCTCCAAGCCTGTGCCGATCATGATGCCCTCACTAAAATAGCTTCTGCCCTTCGGTCCGTTTCCCTCTATTTCCTCCATACTCATGTACCCATCCAGATGCCTCTTAATATGTTGCTAATATGCCTGCTTCCAACACATCCTCTGGCAGCGCGTTCCAGGCACTCACCACTCTCTGCGTGAAAACCTTACCCTGCACATCTCCCTTCAACTTTCCCCCTCTCACCTTGAACCCGTGCCCCGTTGTAATTGACACTACCACCCTTGGAAAAAGCCTCTGACCATCCACCCTGTCTATGCCTCTCATAATTTTGTAGACCTCGATCAGGTCTCCCCTCAGCCTCCATCTTTCCAGTGAAAACAATCCTAGTTTATTTAATCTCTCCTCATAGCAAACACCCTGGTCAACGTTTTTGCACCTTCTCCAAAGCTTCCACGTCCTTCTGATAATGTGGTGACCAGAACTGCACGCAATACTTCAAATGCTTATATAGCTGCAACATGATTTCCCAACTCCTGTACTCAATGCCCTGGCTGATGAAGGCAAGCATGCCATATGCCTTCTTAATCACCTTGGCACTTGTGTTGCCACTTTTAGGGAACTGTGGACCTGCATGCCCAGGTCCCTCATTTCTGTGCCCAAGTCTTCAATCTATATCCCGTTATATCCTCTGACAATCCTTGGCACTATCAGCAACTTCGCCAATCTTTGTCACCCACAAAATTACTAATCAGGCAAATGAGGCTCTTGCAAAAGTACGACTTCCGCCTTCAGACTCCTCAAATGCAGGAACACGTGCAACCTCTTAACCGGCTCATTCAAATCCCGAACATTCCATGTAATCAGCCCGTCCCTAACCATCTCCAAAGTCCAAGTCTATGATTTCACAAAAACCTCTTACCTCACCCGGCATGTCCATATAGAACACCTGGCCCTGGTATGCGACCCTCAACCGGGTTGGGTACAGCACCCCAAACTTCACTCCTTCCTTGAACAGGATCCCTTTGACCCTGTTAAACCCAGTCCAGCGCTTCACCAACTCTGCACCCAAATCCTGTTAGATCCGAATCACGTTCCCTTCCCAGGTGCACTTCTTTGTCTCCTTCGCCCACGGCAGAATCCTTTTCTAAATATCCGTGCAGTCATACCACCGTCGCCCCCGGCTGCTCACCCGGCCTACTCCTCAGCGACTGTGCACTCAATCCACCTAGGGAGTGGGGGTGTCGATCGAAGACTTCCTCCCCCACAAGCTTTCAAGCATGTTAGCGACATATTCTGTGGCCTGCGTTCCCTCAATGCCTTTGGGTAATCCCACAATCCAAATTTTCTGCCTCCTTGACCGATTCTCCAAATCTTCCAATTTGTCCCTCCGCCATCAGCGTAATTCTGCCTCCAACGAGGCCAACCGGTCCTCATGGTCCATCATCGACTCTTCCACTTTTTGGAGCAACGCTCCATGTGTGCCTCCAACCTCTGCTCCACTCTCTATGACTGCCTGAATTGGGTCAGCCACCTAGCTAGGTCTTCTGAGGCCTACTGTCTTTTCTGCAGAAACTTGACCGTCGGAAACTCAACCAACTGTCCTGTGGACTACTGAGCGGGCAACGACCACAGAGCTCTCCGTCATCTTTCCTTCTAATGCACTCCTTGAAAGCTCCTGGTCTGACTGTTGCCATTTTATAATTACATTCCTTGTTTGATAGGGCTGAGACATGCCCACCCGAAGGAGAATTCTTAGCTCTATCTGATCCTGTACTTTGTACCAGCAAACAAGGACCAAATAATTCCACCTCAATGTGCAACCACTCACTGGAAATTGGAAAAGCACAATTTGACCCCCTCACACACTAATTTATTACTCAATATTTTAAATTACCAATTTATTGCTCTGACTTTGCTTTATTTTGCTTAGGAAGTTGTGTCTTTTCTTCATACCTCAACACTATTGAAATTCATGTTTACTGTTGCGTTAAATCTAATCTTTTCAAAATTTGCACATCAGCCTCTGGAATGTGAAAAAAATTGAAGCGCGATCCTTCATACGAAAAGGTTGGACAAACCTGGGTTAATGAGTTAGAAAATAGGCTCATATCTATGAAGGATGTAATGTGTGAATGCCAGCTATGAAACATAGAAAATAGGGGCAGGATGGGACCATTTGGCCCTTTGAGCCTGCTCCACCATTCATTATGATCATGGCTGATCATCCAACTCAATAGCCTATTCCTGCCTTTCCCCCATATCCTGTAATCCCCTTCCCTCCAAGTGATATATCTTTTTTTTTTAAATTTATTACAACATGTAACAAAACAGGTTACAGCAAATAAACACCCCGGGAAACATACTTCCTAACAATCAATTATACAGTCTGTAGAGATTTTCCCTCATTTTCAGCCCGCCCTCCCACTCTCGCTGCGACGAACAGCTCCTCAAACATGGTCATAAACATCCCCACCTTTTCTCAAACCCCCCTGCAGAGCCCCATAACTCACACTTTATCTTCTCTAACCACAGGAAGTCTTACAGGTCACCCAACCAAGCCGCTAGTCCCGGTGGCGATGCCGACCGCCACTCCAGCAAAATTTGCCGTTCAATCAGGGAGATGAAGGCTACAATATCGGCTTTCCTCCTCTCCATTAGCTCTGGCTTCTCTGAAACCCCAAATATCGCCTCCAAAGGGTCTGGGTCCACCTCCTCCTCCACTCTCCTGGCTAAGACCGTGAACACACCCGCCCAGAATCTTCCCAATTTTTTTGCAACACAAAACATGTGCACGTGATTCGCTGGCCCTCGCACACACCTCTCACCATCATCTGCTACCCCCTGAAAGAACCCACTCATTCTCACTCGAGTCATATGCACCCCGTGCACCACCCTAAACTGTATCAGGCTCATCCTTACACAAGAGGTCCTGTTTACCCTACGCAGTGCCTCACTCCATACTCCCCAATTGATCTCCCCTCCCAACTCCGCTTCATTTTTCTCCTTGATCGTCATCACCCCAAGTGCTATATCTAACTGCTTCTTGAAAACATGCACTGTTTTGGCCTCAACTACTTCCTGTGTAACAAATTCCCACAGACTCACCACTCTCTGGGTGAAGAAATTTCTCTTCATCTCTGTTCTAAATGGTCAACCCCATATCCTCAGACTTGTGAGCCCTGGCTCTTGACACCCCTGTCATTGGGACATCTTTCTTGCATCTACCCTATCTAATCCTGTTAGAATTTCTAAGAGATCCCGAACTCCAGCAAATACAATCCTAACTGACTATCTCTCCTCCTACCCCCATCCTGCCATCCCAGGAATCAGTCTGGTAAACCTTCGCTGCATTCCCTCGAGAATAAGAACATCCTTCCTCAGGTAAAGAGATTAAAACTTTTCTTTTTTTTTAAATTTAGAATACCCAATTATTTTTTTTTCCAATTAAGGGGCAATTTAGCATGGCCAATTCACCTACTCTCAACAGTTTTCGATTATGGGGGTGAGACCCAGGCAGACACGGTGAGAATGAGCAAACTCCACACAGACAGTGACCCGGAGCCGGGATCAAATCCGGGTCCTCAGCGCTGTCAGGCAGCGGTGCTAACCACCGCGCCACCTAAAGAGATCAATGCTGCACACAATATTCCAGGTTTGACCTCACCAGGGCCCTGTATAATTGCAGCAAGATATCCCTGCTCCTGTACTCCTCACTACGAAGGTCAGCATAGCATTTGCCTTCTTTACTGCCTGCTGCACTTGCATGCTAACCTTCAGCAACTGTGAGGACAGCCAGGTCTCGTTGCACATTCCCCTTTACTAATTTATGGCCTTTCATATAATAGTCTGCCTTCCCATTTTTGCTACCAAAATACCTCGCATTTATCCAAATTACACTGCATCTGCCATTCATTTGCCCACTCAACTTGTCCAAATCACACTAAAGGATCTCTGCATCCTCTTCACAGCTCACCCTCCCACCCAACTGTGTCACTGGAATAGCTGCGTCTCAAGATGGAGCTAAGAAAGGGGGCAGAGAAGAGAAATATTACGGAACTAGAAATAAGGAGGCTTTATGATACAGAGGATAAGAGGCCAGCAGCTCACTTCAGGGCAGCTAGGATACCAAAGTTGTAAGCTATCTGGTTCGGTGTCAGTGACGAGGAAGGAATCAGTGACGAATGAAGTTTGTGCACTTTTGTTTTTTTAAGCACTTAATTGACTGTAATGTACTTGGGATGTCCTGAAGTCATAAAAAGCTCCTTATGAATTCAAGTTCTTCTTTTATAATCTATCTCCACAATTGGAACAAATGGGACATACATGTATCTAAACTTTGGGAGGATGGATTCCATTTTGGCTTTACATCTAAACTGGTCATGAGGTCAATCCTTGCTCTTCATCCCAAATCTTTTAAGATATTTTAAGCATCCATCTACATTGTTCAAATAGACCTTTGGGGGAAGAAAACACATTCTGATTCAAAGTTGGATAGCCCAAAATTATTGGTTTGCCTCCAATGACAGATGGCAATTTCAGTTATCTGCACCGTGCAATGAAGGTACCCTTGCATTCCCTTCAATACTTTCTGCTGTGCATCATTACGTGCAAGTCTGCACAATTTAATAAAGAAATGTGTTCTATGTACTGTGGACAAAGATTATTGCACACTTATATGGACATTCTTTCTTAAATTTCTGCAAATTATGATTACATAATTGTACGTGCAATATTCTGTTCCGTTTCTGAATTAGTTTTGGTACAAAGAGGCAAGTTGTTAAAGGCACAACAATAAATTGAAACAGACACAATTGCACAATAATAGAGAATCTGCCACCACTGCCTTAAATATGTATGGTACAAATAATTTAGACAGCAATGACAAGCTCTGGAATAAGCTGTCCTTAAAAGGATAAGAGCTTCATATCTCCACATAAAAAGATACAATGTAGCCAGCAGGTACCCAGTGAGATGGAAGAAGAGGAATAAGTATGCCAAACACAACAATGACAAAGTAGAGGTAGACTATCCAACACATTATCTGATATGGATGCAGCGGCCAGCTCCAGCCATTGGTCCTTGAACGATGATGGGAGCCCACTGCTGAAGTACGTATATTCCTCTCTGGTGCAGTTTTATTGCTGTTCTTATTGATGAAATTCATCTGCAAAATAATATTAAAAAGTCATTTGTGATAGCATTTTTTTCATCCCAAAATAGAAGTACAGCTTATTATTTTGGACTGCTTCAGTGTAGTGGTTTGATACAACGGAGTGGTTTCGGAGGCCAGTTTATAAGGCCACGTCAGAAGGCAATTAAAAGCTATGTAAAGGCCAGCAGGTTTTCTTCCCTAAAATAAATATGCAACAAGGCCTGGACAATATTCAGGTTTGGCTGATAAATGGTAAGTAACATTTGCACCACACAAGTGCCAGGCAATAAACATCTCCAAAAGAAAGAATCTAATCATCTCCCCATGTCCAAAGATGGGGCTAGGGCAGGGCACCTAGGTAATAATAATAATCTTATTGTCACAAGTAGGCTTAAATTAATACTGCAATGAAGTTACTGTGAAAAGCGCCTGTCGGGTACTCGGAGGGAGAATTCAGAATATCCAAATTACCTAACAGCACATCTTTCAGGACCTGTGGGAGGAAACCGGAGCACCTGGAGGAAACCCACGCAGACACGGGGAGAATGTGCAGACTCCGCACAGACAGTGACCCAAGCCGGGAATCGAACCTGGGACCCTGGCGCTGTAAAGCAACAGTGCTAACCACTGCTGCCCCTTAGGTAGATCAGTCTTTCGGAGGGCCGGTGCAGTTTCAATGGACTGAAAGGCCTCCTGCACTGTAGGGACTCTATGGACATCCAATGGTATTACCATCGCTGAATTTCCTACTACCAACAATCTGAAGTCTCACAACACAAGGTTAAAGTCCAACAGGTTTAGTTGAAATCACAGTCAACTAAACCTGTTGGACTTTAACCTGGTGTTGTGAGACTTCCTACTGTGCCCACCCCAGTCAGTGCCAGCATCTCCACATCATCAACAATCTGGGGATTACCATTGAACAAGAGACTGAACTGGATCAGCCATATAGATACTATGACTACAAAAAAGGTCAGAGAGAGGGAAATCTGCGAAATAACTCACCTCCTGACTCCTCAAAGCCTGTCCACAATCCAAAAGGCACAAGTCACGAATGTGATGGACTACTCTCCAATTGCCTGGATGAGTGCAGTTCCAACAACACTCCAGAGGCTTGACACCATCCTGGACATAGCAGCCAGCTTGATTGGCAACCCTTCCACCATCTTAAAACATTTTTTCCCTCCACCACTGACACAGAGTGGCAGCAGTGTGAACCATCTACAAGATGCACTTCAGCAACTCACCTTTCGACAGCACTTTCCAAACCCACGACCTCTACCGCCAAGAAGGACAAACGCAACAGATGCATTGAAACAGACCACCTGCAAGTTCCCCTCCAAGCTACACACCATCCTGACCAGACTTGGAACTATATCCCTGTTCCTTCACCGTCGTTGGGTCAAAGTCCTGAACTCTATTCCTAACTGTGGGTGTACCTACACCACAAGGACTGAAACTGCAGTGGTTCAAGAAAGCAATAAATACTTGCCTAGCCGGTGTTGCCCACATCCTATCACTCAATATAGTTAAGTAAAGGCATTGCTTTGCTGCCTACCACCAGTTCACTCCTAAAAGTCCCTATACCTAATTGTGAACCTAATACTGCAGCAAATAGGAAAGATCTTTTATGAGAATCCCATCCCCAGACCTCCAGTACAAATGGCAGGAGAATACACAATGCCCCACGTAAACCAGATCAAGATAGAATATTTACAGATAACTCCAGCCATAACACGGAAATAAAACCAGCTCAATAAGCTATAATAAAGCTATGAACTCCCTGGTCAGACTTCCAACTGCTCTGCTTCATTCACTGAGGACTCGACAGAGAAAGTGGAATAGGATGAATCACAACTGTTCAACATTTAATGTGAGCAAAAAAGGTCCTTGAACATGCAAAAATTGATATTGTGGATCACCGGCTCTGACAGACATCCAAGAACCCAGATGAAAGACCAGGAACCAGTGTTATGGGCCAGGGTTTAGAGAACCCCAAAGTGTATCATGGAGTTCACCTGACCCACAAATTTTAATAGATTGTGGTATGGGGAGCACACGGCCCACTCTACAGGTGTGGTACAGCAGAAATGGAAAAGTATTTTTTAAAGCAAAACAATGTTTATTCTATGAATTCAAGTTAACCTTTTTAAAACGTACAGTGAACATCTTAGCAACCATTACTTCAAATACAACCCCCAAAGAATGCAACACTAAGTAATCCTTAATAACTGCCCAAACAACATCCAGAAGACAAAAGAAACACCTTTTAACAGAAGCACATTAGGTATACATTCACTACTGAGAACATTTAGAATTCTGAATTCACCAAATGATCAAGAGATAGTCTTTTCATGGCAGAAAGATCAACAGTACGCCTGCTCTATCTGGCTTCAGCTCCAAAACTGAAAACAAAACTAAATGAAACACTGCAGCAAACAGCCGAAAACAAAAGTAAAAAGCTGACAGACAGTCCAGCTCCACCCACTCTTTGACATCACTGCTAAACACCCATTTCTTAAGGTACATTTCTTAAGCACCCATTTCTTAAAGGTACTCTCACATGACACCTCCCCCCAAGAAAAATAAATAAACCATCAACTTCAAGATGGTTTCATTTTTCACCTTTTCACTATCCTTTAAGAAATGCACACAGTAAATCTACTTTTTTGTTTAAAAAAAACACACGCAAACAGGTATAATAATATAGTCCATTTTTTTCCCGTTCTTCTTCCAACTGAAAATCTTTCTCTATTGACAGTCTCTTTGAACAAGAAGGTCTCTGCACGATCCATCCATTTCTCTACCCCTCAGCATTTCTCTTTAAAGTCAGATACTTTAGTTCAATTTAATCACAGAATCCCTTGCAATTCTCCAACACAGGAGCATTGGTTATCACAGCTTTCAGGCAGTCAAATGAAAGTCCGCTGTCCACTGAAATTTTCGATGTGTCTTCAGCAAGTCCATCAGTGGAGCAACCACGCTACAAAAACTTTTCACAAAGGTTCGATCAAATCCACTCATGCCAAGAAATCGCATTATTTCCCTTTGTCTTGAGGGTATTGGAAACTCCTCAAGGAAAGTGACTTGGGCTTTTCAAAATTCACTTTTGGCTAGGTTTATCACCAAACCCACCTGCTGAAGTCGATCGAATAACTTCATCAGATGTTTTAAATGTTCTTTCCATGTCTGGCTGAAAATTACCAGATCGTCGATGTGTACCGCACAATTGGGTAATCCTGAAACAACTTTGTTAGTTAGTCGTATGACATGTGGCTGGGGCGTTTTTCATGTCAAAAGGCATAACTTTGAATTGGTATATACCATCTGGAGTCACAAAAGCTGAAATCTTCTTCGCACTTTCAGATAAAGGTACCTGCCAGTAACCTTTAAGTAAATCCAATTTGGAAATAAAAGCGGATTGTCCCACTTTCTCAATGCAATCCTCCAAACGTGGGATAGGATAAGAGTCCGTTCTTGTAGCTGCATTAACCTTTCTATTGTCCACACACAACCGTTGGGTACCATCTGGTTTAGGCACCATTACTATGGGTGAGTTCCATTGGCTGCAACCCACTCCAATTATGCCATTTTTAAGCATACTCTCAATCTCTTTGTTAACCTGTGCCAATTATAAAGGGTTAAGTCTATATGGATGTTGTTTGATTGGAAGAGCATTTCCCATATCTACTTCATGTACAGCCATTTTAGTACTTCCCAATTTATCTCTACAAACTTGCCCACATGATATCAATAACTCTTTCAGGTCAGTTTGTTTTTCCTCTGGAGGTAACTCAACAATATATCCCAATTTTTAAGAACATCCTCGTTTTCCAATTTAATTTGAGGTACGTCAAATTCACAGTCATCTGGATTTGGTTTGTCACTTTGAGTTAGAATCATTAAAACCTCCTCCTTTTCCTCTCCTTCCCTTTCAAACTACCTTTTAAGCATATTCGCAGGACACACTCGGTGAGTTTTCCTTCTATCTGGCGTTTTTACCACATAATTCACCTCACTTAATTTACTTTCAATCTGATACGGTCCACAAAACCTTGCTTTTAAAGGTTCACCTACCACTGGTAACAACACAAATGTTATCTCCAATGGCAAAACTACAAACCTTGGATTTCTTGTCCGCTACCAGTTTCATCACATTTTGGGCAACTTTTAAATGTTGTCCAGCCAATTCACCTGCTCTATTTAATCGTTCCCTAAAATTTGACACGTAATCCAATAATGTAATTTCTGATTTCTCACTCACCAATTTTTCCTTAATCAATTTAAGTGGTCCTCTTACCTCATGACCAAAAATTAGTTCAAAAGGACTAAATTTGGTTGATTCATTAGGTGTATCCCAAATTTCAAACAGTACGAATGGAATTCCTTTATCCCAATCCTCTGGATAATCTTGACAATAAGCCTTCAACATTGTCTTTAATGTCTGATGCCACCTTTCTAACGCTCCCTGCGATTCTGGATGGTACACAGTTGATTCAAATTGTTTTATTCCTAAGCTTTCCATAACTTCTTTGAATAACCTTGACCTAAAATTCGATCCTTGATCCGATTGTATTTCTGTGGGTAGTCGTCCATATCTAGTAAAGAATTTAAGTAACTCCTCCACAATCTTTTTAGCTGTAATATTACGTACTGGAATGGCCTCTGGAAACCTAGTAGACACATCCATTATAGTCAAAAGATATTGATTCCCACTTTTCGTTTTAGGAAGCGGTCCTACACAATCAATTAGGACCCGTGTAAAAGGTTCCTCAAATGCTGGAATGGGTATTAAGGGCGCTGGTTTTATCACTGCTTGAGATTTCCCCATCACTTGACATGCGTGACATGATTGACAAAATTTTACTCCATCTTTATGTAGTCCAGGCCAACAAAAATGTTTTTGTATTTTAGCTTGAGTTTTCCTTATTCCCAAATGACCTCATGTGCAAGTCGCAACACCTCCTTTCTATACCCTACCGGCAATACTACTTGATGAACTTCTGCCCACTTTTCATCCGTAATGAATATGTAAAGGTCTCGATTTTCTCACCAAGACATCACTTTTACGGTAATAACACTCTGGTATACACGCAGATTCCTCTTCTGTGTATGCTTTCTGATACATCCGGTTTACTTCTACATCTTACTGTTGTAACTCCGCCAATTTTCCTGAACTAAAAATATCCGCCTCATCCTGCACCTGTTCTTTCTCAACCATCTGATCAAAAATCGTTTCTGATAATTGCACTTCAACGTCATCTTCACTCTTTGATTTCTCCTCGTCTTAACCTGTGACTTTGCAACCTTGTTACTACACAATCTGGAAAAATCCCAGGATATTCGCCCTTCAACACTTCAGTTGGCTGAGTTTCCGCTAGCTTATCAACCACAGTAGGCATCACTCCCACCTGCGATCCAGCTACATCATTACCCAAGATAAACTGTATTCCTGGACAAGATAGTTTCTCTATTACTCCTACTACCACTTCACCAGTCTTCACTGGACTTTCCAACCTTACCTTGTATAATGGAACACGACATCTCTCACCCTGAATTCCACATATTACCACCTTTTCTGGCAACATTCTTCCCAAACTACATAACTCCTCATCTCTTACCATTAAAGATTGACTAGCTCCCGTATCTCTTAAAATTACTCTGTTTGAGCCTTTCAAACTCCATGTATGCTTGCCCAAATTCTTTCCTTAAATTTCTAAACCTTTGTCTGTAGGCTTCAGGCACTAGTTCATATGCACCTCAGATGGATTTTTTCACCTCTTCATATGACCCACATACCTCCTCCGGTCGTGATGCAAACGCTTCACTAGTCCCACCTATCAGCTTTGTTTGAATCAGTAATACCCACATGTCCTGTGGCCATTTCATTTGTTTAGCTACCTTCTCAAATGAAATAAAAAAGGGCTTCCACCTCCTTCTCGTCAAACCTTGGCAATGCTTGGACATATTTAAATAGATCCCCACCAAGCCTTCGACTTTGACGCTCTTTCTCACTATCCTCATCAGTATCATCCAACCGTACGTTCCCCTTTACTTCTGCCAATTTTAACTGACCGTCATGTTTCATGGCCATTTTCTGAAGTTCAAACTCTCTCTCTCTTTATCTTTTTCCCTGATCTGTATCTACCTTTCTCTTTCTTTTTGTTCTGCTAGGCTATTCTTTCTTTTCTCCTTTCTTCTCTCTCCTTTTCTTTATCCTCTCTCTCTCTTTTTCCTCTCTCTCTCTTTCGTATTCAAGCTTATATTCTTTCTCATGTTCCATTTGTTTAATTTGTAACTGAATTTTTGCCATTTCCAATGAGTCAAACTGTATCTCAGGCAACTTTAAATGTTTAGCCACTGCCATAATTACCTCATGCATTGTGTCAGGTAATGTTAACTGCAATGTTTTTGCCAAATCTAACAGTCTGCTTTTAGTCTCTGTCCGTAAGGTACTGCGTGTGACCGTCTCCACCCCCAAAAACTTCAGAGCCTCTGAGAGAGCCATTGTCCACAACACACTCCCCACTTAAACTAGAATACCACACCTGAAAAGCAACCACAATATGCTCACCCTTCATTGTCTGAAGTTCACTAAGCCAATCCAATAGACTTTTATCCCGGACGAGCCCCCAATTTGTTATGGGCCAGGGTTTAGAGAACCCCAAAGTGTATCATGGAGTTCACCTGACCAACAAATTTTAATAGATTGTGATATGGGGAGCACACGGCCCACTCTATAGGTGTGGTACAGCAGAAATGGAAAAGTATTTTTTAAAGCAAAACAATGTTTATTCTACGAACTCAAGTTAACCTTTTTAAAACATACAGTGAACATCTTAGCAACCATCAATTCAAATACAACCCCCGAAGAATACAACACTAAGTAATCCTTAATAACTTCCCAAACAACATCCAGAAGACAAAAGAAACACCTTTTAACAGAAGCACTACTTACATTCTGAATTCACCAAATGATCAAGAGATAGTCTTTTCATGGCAGAGATCAACAGTACACCTGCTCTGTGTGGCTTCAGCTCCAACACCGAAAATGAAACTAAAACACACCCTGCAGCAAACAGCCTAAAATGAAAGTAGAAATCTGACAGACAGCCCAGCTCCACCCACTCTCTGACATCACTGCTAAACACCTATTTCTTAAAGGTACATTTCTTAAACACCCATTTCTTAAAGGTACTCTCACATGACACCAGGCAAAGCCAACAACAGAAGCCCATTGTTGTGAGGACTTACTCGATGAGAAACAGTGGAATCTGAAAAAGAATATGGAATCAGAAGAGGGTATGAGAACTCATTTTAAATACAGCACCAGGAAATAAGTATACACAACAGAGTACATGTACAGATGACAACAAACCCCAAGGGAGAGGTCTGCAAATAAACACAGGACGAAATGACCAAGCAAACAACCGTAGTAACCAATGCTAGCATAAATGTACTCTTTAATAGTGTTTTTGGAGTGCAGGGGTGATTCATTTAAACATGGCCCCTTTATTTCTTTTGCGCAATAACCTAAAGTAGCCAACAGTGTGCAATGTATTTCGGGTTGCCATGCAGCTCTCAAGAATGAGGCAGCACTATGGGAGGGTGTATCCACAATAGCTAGGGACACCGTCTTTATCTGTCAACAGTATGAAAACAATGCCAGGTATATCCAAGCCCTTGCATACACTGTACCAAGATGGCGGAAATTCAAATCACGTCCCCAAATATCTATAGTCTTAATCAATCAAATGATGAAAAATCTGTGGTATTTCTGTGAGGGATAATTGTTAAAGTTAATCAAACTCACAAAGGAAGTCATTTACTTATCCAAGAGCACAGGCGTGTCCATGCTGATCAACAAGCATTTCCTCCACATTTTTGAGACCATCCCGAGGGATCAGGCAGTGTATCCTGATGAGGAGGTCAACTGAACTTATCACAATTCTCCACAGCTATGTTCCATTAAGAATGCTTTCAAAATCCTCACTTCTCCATAGCTTTCACTTTCCGCATAGCATTAACGGGAGAAGATTTTACCTTCAGTTAAAGAAGGTTCTGGCAATATGGGGCATCCCAGGAGACGTTACCAACACAGATACAATTTTTTTTTTAGTACTTCTATTGAAAACTTTTTCATTTGGACCAAATAACATAATAAAGTTTAACACAGATGCTTCAAGTTTCAATATACAAAGAGCACAATCAACAAACAAGAATACATCGAATCCTAACCCGGCAGCAATGAAAAGTTTTTTTTTTTTTTAAAACCCTTAACAGCTGACGGTAACTAGCTCTTTGAAAAAGGAAATGAATAGCTGCCATCTTACATAGAATCCCTCAACCGACCCCCTAATGGTGTACTTGACCTTCTTCAAATATATAAACTCCATGAGGTCACCCAAGCTGAGGCACTGGGCAGAGTAGAAGGCCTGCACCCAAGCAGAATTCACCTTCGGGCTATTAATGAGCCAAAGGCAAGGACATCCGCCTTCACCCCCATCTGCAGCACCGGTGAGTCCGATAACCCAAAAATGGCCACCAACCGACAAAGCTCCAGTTCGACATTAAGAATTTCTGACATGGCGTTAAAGAAGGAGATCCAAAAGCTCAACAACTTGGGTCAAGACCAGAACATACGAGCGTGGTTAGCAGGCCCCAGAGAACATCACTCACACCTGTCATCAGACCCGGCCAAAGATAAAATCCATTTCAACAGGGAGTATGGTGGTGCCATAGGAAATGGAGGAAAGACTTTCCGCAGAAAATCGCGAATCTAGAAATACCTAAACATATTGGTTCCAGGGATCTGAAATTTATCAGACAATTCCACATAACTAACAAACCTTCCCTCCATAAACAAGTCTCCAAACCTCTCCAGACTCTTACCCTCCCATGACCTAAACGTCGGGTCTAAGCCCACCAGCACAAAGAGATGATTACAACAGATAGGGGCCAACAATGACCTGATGCTAAATTTAAAGGCTGTCTGAACTGCTTCCAGATTCTCAGGGTGGACATCACCACCAGATTCAAAGAACATCTTGCAGGAGAGAACAGAATCGAGACAGTTACTAAAGTTCCCAAACTAGAGCTCCTACAAGAAGTCGCCTGATTAGTCCCCATACGGAACTCGGATCACTAAACCACCCCAATATTTTCTCAATATTGGCTGCCCAATTCTAAAATAACAAATTCGACAAAACTAAACCACCTGATTGTCTATCCCTTTGGGGAAACGCCTTATGAATCATTTGGGTTTTATCCACCCAAATAAAAGAGGACACTAACGAAAAATGATTTAGGGAGAAACTATGGTCGAAGACCGATTGAAATTCTAGTCTCACTCACCCCTTCCACAATCTAGTCTGGTCCTTTACCCGCAGAGGAGTCACCTACAGAAACACCACATCAGCACTCAAACTTTTCAGGTGAGTAAATATCTTCAACCTTTTCACTGGGCCGTTCTACCCCCTTGCATTCCAGGTGACCAACCGAACTAGGGTCATCCCACCTCCCCCTCGAACTGGAGTCAGCCATTTCCACCAAGGGGGTTATCCAACTACTGCTTAGAGCTCAGGCAGCAGGCCTACCCAAGATGGCCACCAAACCCACCAACAAGGCAAAACAAAAAAAAAAAAACAGTAGGCACAGTCAGCAAACTATCCTGACCAAATCTAAACTAAGATAATGAGCTGCAGCTAGCCCCACCGCTCTGCTCCAGTTAGCTAGCTAACACTTCGAGTAGTAGGGTGGCCCCGCGCAGTGTAAAGAAAAATACAGACAAAAACCCATTACAACAACATACTCCCAACAGGGAGCAGTATAATTCCCATAACAATAACACAGAACAAAACCCCCCATAACTTTGAGCCACACCATAACCCCCGCCCATTGAAAAATACAACCTTCAAAAGACCATCATCCCAATCATGAACAAAGAGTTATAAATACATACAAGGAGCCCTACAACTCCCCACAAGCACATACACACCCCCCAACATCCAAAACCTCAATCAGCTCGCACCCTACCCATGTGTTATTACAAAAGCCTCCGCATTGGCCGAAGTATCGAAAAAAAGTCTTTTGAATTAAAAGTCACTGAGCCACACTGGATACACCACCCCCAACCTTCTGATACAAGCAGACATAGCTTTGTTAAACGCTGCCCGCTTCTTTGCCAGCTCTGCACCAACGTCCTGAAACATCCTGATGGCTTTGCCCTCCCATTTGTAGTCTCGATGTTCCTTAGCAAAGGGACAGGGGGAGAGAGCTCGCAGAGAGTCGCCATGCTCCGGCGCCACCTTGGTCCACAAATCCAAATAATTGATGCATATTGTGAATAGCTGGGTCCCATGCCATACCCCACTAGTCACAGCCAAGAAATCCACCGAAGCTTTTTCACAGCCTGTGAAAAAGTG
This sequence comes from Scyliorhinus torazame, assembly GCF_047496885.1. Classification (NCBI taxonomy): domain Eukaryota; kingdom Metazoa; phylum Chordata; class Chondrichthyes; order Carcharhiniformes; family Scyliorhinidae; genus Scyliorhinus; species Scyliorhinus torazame. The sequence goes on along the minus strand of NC_092716.1, from coordinate 86,447,047 downwards.
TCTGGAAATTCTCCACTTCACAGGTGTCTCCACTGCACCTCACTGATATCAGTCTCCCTGAGGGGTTACAGTCAAAATGAGGTCCCAGCGGAAAACGTTCGGAAGCAGTGCTCTAGGTCTTCCTATTCATGAGGCAAAGGATTCTGTGTGAATAGTTAAAAATGGTCAGATAGAAAAGGAAACATGCAAAACCAACAAGGCACAGCAGATTCTAAAGGCCTAGGAAGATTCTAAAGGCCTAGGAATCTGGTGGAAGGAAAGCAGACTATCAAAGGTGCACTATGCTGCCAAAGCCTTTTTAGCAATTTCTATTTGGATAGCTAAGTTTCTTAGAATTATATTTTCATCTACTGCTAACGCTACTTTGTTCCTTTAATAGTTTCCTGTTTTCTATCAAAATCCTTTTGTTTTTGTGCTTTTCCCTTCCCCTTGTTCAGTTCCTTTTTAAATGCTATTTATCTTTAACATCTAGCAGCTGAGAAAATAACTTTCAGACCCGAAACACTGAATGGCCAACTTCTATTTCTCTACAGATGCTGCCTTACCTGCCGAGTTCTCTTAGCATTTCCATTTTGTTTTCTGATTTCCAGCATTTGGTTAAAGGAATTTACAGACTTTTGTGCCACAGTGTTCCAGAATGTCAGACAGCAAACATCTTGCCATTTTACCAATGTTCTCCTTTCTCAAGCTACCCAGGGAATAGTACAGGCACTGGACTCCTAATTTCAGCCAACGATATCTATGTGAGAATACAGTAGTCAAGATTTAGCTGTCAAAATAAAAGTGAGGCTAATGGCACTCATCATTATTTGTGTGAAAATAGTACAGCAAATTCAATCAAGGAGATGCGCAGTTAAAACGCCAAGCTCCAAAATTTGCTGACTGACTTGCGCTGCTTCTCTATTAGCTCCGGGAAAACAACATTTTGCTGTCTGATTCATCATTGATTATGGTTGCTATGCGTGAACTAAACTCTCCAGAGAGTTAGGTCTTGTCAATTTAAGCACAGGTATGTTTTTAATAGCATGATAATTACTGCCAAACAACCCCTCTGGCATTGAAAATTACTTATTACGAATGTGGAATCTGATTCCTTCAGGTGTTAATCATTGGAGGAGATTTTTTCTAAAGTAAAATGTAATATGTTTACTTTTTTAAAAAATGTTTTCCTTTGCTTCTTTCTCTCTCTCAATCCAATCTCTTTTTGGTCCTAACACTTAGGTCAGTGACACAACTCCCCAAAAGGTGATGTAAAAGCTCCCCGTAACTCGTGCAGCAGCATTTCTTCTCTCTAACTTCTTGTTTGCACTAAGAGGCAATGGTTACTGTAGGTTTCTGAACCACTCCATTCAGGCTGCTGTCAAAACAAGTTTGAAGGTATCAAATTACTGTCCCGCTAAATACATAATTCTGCCTTGGGAACAGATTCAGAGAGAAAATAACTGTTGTCTAAAATAACTTCCACTAAACACACAACCAGCACTCTTTAATGTCTAATTTCTTAAAGCAATAAAAAAAACTATTACACAGAAAAGCACAAAGCTTGCTGGTATAATGATCTCAAACATAAGTATTTGCGAAGTAAAATGTTGGATGAATATGAATGGAAAACAATAAACAAAATGTCATTATCATTAGTGATGCAAGATACACACATTACACCAAAAATTATAAATATTGTGTTTCTCAATGAGCTCAGTGTGAATTCTTAAAAAATCAAATTGATTATTTAAATAAAATGGTAATTTTTTAACTTGTAAATATATAATCTGCAATAGTAGTTATGTCTATATGACTTGATGCCTTAAAATGTTATAGTTCTATTAAAAATGGCACTTACCTAAATATTTCTGATTTATAACTTTCAACATTCTTGGGTTTGTTTCTGTCTGTTGATAATTTTCCTCAATGGAGTTGCCCACTACTAACATTGTCAAGGATACCGTCAATGAGGAGTTGTGGATCTCCAGACAGTTAAATCAGCAAAACTACTCTCCATCCATCTCTACAGATATACATTCAGGGTTCTCATTGTTATTCAACAACTTCTTCAAACTATTTAGTCTAGTGTGGTTTAACCTGTACACTGAAGTTGACAAACAGATGGAAGAAAAATGTTACTCAATTGTTGTGTTGCAAGACTTTAGCTTTTGATTTTTAATTTTAAATCAACTTTGTTTAAAAACATATCCTTTGAGATCTGGCATTGCACACAAGACCAAATTTAGTGCATCACTATTGGCCGAGGTGCTGACTGCTCTTCTTGAACTGCTGCTGACAGTGCTCCCAAAATTTCAGGATTATTGAACTAATGTGAATGGTGAGGAGGATGCAAGGATTCTTCAGCGGGATTTGGACAGGCTGAGTGAGTGGGCATATGCATGGAGATGCATTATAACGTGGATAATTGTGAGGTCATCCACTTTGGTATCGAAAATAGGAAGGCAGATTATTATTTCAATGGGTGTAAATTGAGAGAGATAGATACTCAAGTGAGACCCTGGTGTCCTCGTGCATCAGTCGCTGAATGTAAGCACGCAGGTACAGCAGGCAGTAAAGAAGGCAAATGGCCTTCACAGCGAGAGAATTTGAGTATTGGAATAGGGATGTTTTGCTACAATTGTATAGGGTATTGGTGAGGCAATACCTGGAGAATTGTGTGCAGCTTTGGTGTCCTTATCTGAGGAAGGATGTTTTTGCTGTGGAGGGAGTGGAGCGAAGGTTTACCAGGCTGATTCCTGAGATGGCGATCTGCCATATGAGGAGAGACCAGGGGCGAAATTCTCCCCCAACGGCGGGATGCCCGCCGACTGGCGCCAAAGCCGGCGCAAATCAGACGGGCATCGCGCCGGCAAAAAGGTGCGGAAGTCTCCGCATCTTTGGCGGCCTAGCCCCAACATTGAGGGGCTAGGCCGACGCCGGAGGGATTTCCGCCCCGCCAGCTGGCGGAAATGGCGTTTGTTGCCCCGCCAGCTGGCGCGGAAATGCGGCGCATGCGCGGGAGCGTCAGCGGCCGCTGTCAGTTTCCCCGCGCATGCGCGGGAGCGTCAGCGGCCGCCGAAAGTTTCCCGCGCATGCGCAGTGGGGAGAGTCTCTTCCGCCTCCGCCATGGTGGAGGCCGTAGCGGAGGCGGAAGGGAAAGAGTGCCCCCACGGCACAGGCCCGCCCGCGGATCGGTGGGCCCCGATCGCGGGCCAGGCCACCGTGGGGGCACCCCCCGGGGTCAGATCGCCCCGCGCCCCCCCCCAGGACCCCGGAGCCCGCCCACGCTGCCTGGTCCCGCCGGTAAATACCAGGTTTGATTTACGTCGGCGGGACAGGCAGTTTCTGGGCGGGACTTCGGCCCATCCGGGCCGGAGAATCCAGCGGGGGGTCCCGCCAACCGGCGCGGCTGGATTCCCGCCCCCGCCCAATCTCCGGGAGCGGAGACTTCGGCGGGGGCGGGGGCGGGATTCACGGCGGCCAACGGCCATTCTCCGACCCGGCGGGGGGTCGGAGAATGACGCCCCAGATCGGTTAGGATTATATTCATTGGAGTTTAGAAGAGTCAGGGGTGATCTCATCAAAATTTATAAAATTCTAACAGGATTAGACAGGGTAGATTTAAAAAGAATGTTTCCCAATGGTGAGGGAGTCCAGAACTAGGGGTCATAGTTTGAGAAATCTCTTCGCCCAGACAGAGTGGTGAATCTGTGGAATTCACTACCATAAAAAGTAGTTGAGGCGAAAACATTTCAAGAAGGAATTAGATATAGCTCTAGGGGCTAAAGAGAGCAAAGGATATGGTAGGGAAGGTGGGATCAGGGTATGGAACATGATGATCAACCATGATCATAATGAATGGTTGAAGTATGTATGTATGTTTCTAATGATGAAGGTATAATATTTGACTTGGGGTTGGAGTAGTTCTAAAGATATTGCTTTACGTTCTCGGTAGCACAGGTTGCGGAGTATAGAGATGTTATCAAGAACATTTAACGACTTTCAGCAGTACACTTGTAGGAGATACATAAAAATAGGAGCAAGACGAGGCCATTTGGCCCTTCCAGCCTTCTGCACCATTCTTTATCATGGCTGATCATCCAACTCAATCGTCTAATCCTGCCTTCCACCCACCCCCCATATCCTTTGATCCACTTTGCCCCAAGTGCTATATTGAACTGCTTCTTGGAAACATACAATGTTTTGCCCTCAACTGCTTTCTGTGATAATGAATTTCACAGGGTCACCACTCTCTAGGCGAAGACATTTCTCATCTTTTTCATAAATGGGCTACCATTGGTTCTGTTCAAACCCACCATTGGGAACATCTTTCTTGCATCTACCCTATTTAGTCCTGTTAAATTTTATAAGTTTCTTGAAGATCCCCCCCGCCCTCATTCTTCAAAACTCCAGCGAATACAATCCTAACCGACTCAATCTTTCCTCATGCGTCCGTCCTTCCAGGACCCAGTCTGGTAAATTTCCGCTGCGCTCCTTCTAGAGCAAGAACATCCTTCCTCAGATAAGGAGACCAAAACGGCACACAGTATTCCAAGTGTGGTCTCACAAGTAGCTGTATAATTGCAACAAAGATATTCCTGCTCCTGTACTCTAATCCTCTTGCAATGAAGGCCAACATACCATTTGCTTTCTTTACTGCCTGCTGCACCTGCATGCTTACATTCAGCGATTGGTGTAGGACACCCAGGTCTCGTTGCACACCCCCCTCTCCTAATTTATGGCCATTCAGATAATAGTTTGTCTTCCCATTTTTGCTAAAGGGAATAACCTCACATTTATCCAAATTATGCTGCATCTGCCATTAATTTGCCCACTCACTCAACTTATAAAAATCACACCACAGTTACAGTGTGCTACAAATGGAGGGGATGCATATGGTTCGGGACAGAGGTACCCATCAAACTGCCCCGTCTTGGATAGTGTCAAACTTCCTGAATGCTGCCATCGAGCTAAAATGGTAGTAAGCAAAGATCAAAGTCATTACCTATGGCTCATACCAAACGCCCCTTGCCCTCACCGACAATCCCACCTTTCTTCCTGGCCACTGCCGCAGTTTAACCCAGATTTGTGCTTGGGTATCATATTTGACTCCATGTCCACTCCGTGACAAAATGTCCATTTCTGTAATATTGCTACCTTTGGCCTTGCCTGTCATATCATTATTACCTGACTCAACCTTTCTAGTGCTCTCTGGGATAGGCCCCAAACCTCTACCTCCATTTTTGCTTGACAACGCTTCCTTTCAGGGCCATTCACCCCATTGTGTCTGCGCCAGCTCCCATAAGAGCTACTCAGCTAGTCACATTCTCCAGCCCTATCTCCATAGCCCTTTAAATTAATCCCTTTCAAATATGTATCCAGTTCTCTTTTGAAACCTCCTATGGAATCTGCATCCACCACTCTCCCAGGCAACACATTCCAAATCCCAACAACCCTGAGTAAAGATGCTTCTCCTCGTCTCACTTCTAATGCTGTTGCTGACCATCTTGAAATTGTGACCCCCCTCGTCGCTGACATGCCAACTAGTGGAAACAGAATATCCTTCTTTGTTAAAATTGTTCAGAATTTTGAACACCTCAATAAGGTAACCTCTTAATCCTCTCGGCTCCAAGAAGAACAAGCCCAATTTCTCCAATCTTTCCTTGTATCTAACATTCCTCATTCCTGGAATCATTCCAGTAAATCTCTTCTGCACTCTCTCCAGGGCTTCAACATTTTTCCTTAAATAAGATGCCCAGAACTGAAACACACTACTCCAAATGTGGTCTGAACAATGATTTGTAGAGGTGTAGCATCACTTCCTTGCTTTTATACACTGTGCCTCTATTTATAAATCGAAGGACCCTAAAAGCTTTCTTAACAACTGTTTCAACTTGCTTGGCCACCTTCAGGGAATAATGCACTTGAAGCCAGAGGTCCCTCTGCTCCTGTATTCCCCTCAAAGTTGTACCATTTGAGCCTATATTGTTTCACATGTTTCTTCAACCAAAATGCATTACCTCACATTTTGCTGCACTGAAGTTCATCTGCCAGATGTTTGTCCATTTGGCCAATTTGTCAATGTCCCTCTGAAGTCGCTCAGCATCATCCTCACAATTCACTATTCTCCCTAGCTTAGTATCATCTGCAAATTCGTGATTTTTGCCCTCAACACTCTCCTCTAATCATTTATCAAGTGTTTCAGAATGCTGCATTTGACCAACGCATTGTAAAGCATGCAGAGAATTGAGATCTCAGTATCAACATTTCTGCTAAGTTGTGGAAAGTGCATCAGCCTGGGAAGGTACCACGGAGGTCTTGTTTCATGATAAATACCAAACTTACACAGCCACGCACGTCAAAAAAGGAAATTTTAAAGGGAACATTGCTCAGTTGCTGAGGGACTGGTCACTGAGTACCCTTCTATGCTATCTGCTTATGATTCTGTGCTAGTATACAATGACAAGTTGTAAAAATTAAATTCAATAACAAAGCTGTAAACTTGTAAGCTAACATCAGAAAAACGAATGACCTTGTGATATTCTTCAGAGAAGGTAACCTGCACCTCTGTCCAATCTGGCCTATATGTGGCACAAGTCCCACTTTTAAAAACTTGCATTTGTAATGTGCCTTTCATGATAATGTCCAAAACAATAAAGCAGTTTGGAGGTGCAGTCATTGTTGTAATGTAAGAAACACAGCAGCCAATTTGTACACAAATAGCAATGTGATAATTACCAAATACTCTGTTTTTGTGACGTTAATTGAGGGATAAATATTGGCCAGCACCCCATTTATAATTCCTTTGCTCTTCTTCAAAATAGTGCTATGGAAGCTTTTATGTCCACCTGAGAGAGCAAATGGAGTCTTGGCTTAAGGTCTCACCCGAGACATGTGTAGCGCTCCCAGTGCGGAGTATAGCACCAGTGGCAGCATAAACCTTTGTGTACTGGGATGGAATTTGAACTGACGACCTTCTGAATCAAGACAAAACTGCTTTCCACTTAACTATGGGCAACTCAAACGTGCCCTCTCAGAGTGTATGTAATTGCTTCGGGACCCTTTAAGATGGAATCTCCAATCAGTTCATATGCAACTCAACAAGCAACCTACAAAATAAGATAGGACAGACATCTGGTTCGAAACAACATTCGCGACATGGGCACCATTTTAAATTTAGTGCTAGTGGTTGGACTTTAAATGGGTTAATACCAGGTCCTAACTTTCAAACAAAAGGGAAAAAAGACTAACCTCACATTACAGTGATATTTCAGCCACTGCCTGTGATCATAGCAAAGAAAAAATTAAAAGGGAATTATAAGCGAAAAGGAATCAGTAAGCGGACTCTCAAAGATGGATCTTTTGCACTTGTCTTTAAGGACAACAATGGCATTAAAGTTGGGAGAACATTCAAGGTTCAAAATATTTGGTATGATGTTCTGACAAAAGGTCACCTTTTGTCAGATCTGAAACATTACTCCTGCTTTTCTCCACAAATTCTGCCTGACTTGCTGAATATTTTCAACATCTTTTGTTTTTAATTTTAGATTTCCATATTTTGCTTTTGCGTTGTTGTTGAAGTCATTATATATTGACTCAGGGAGTTTATAACAATCATTATTACTGGGCATAGAAAATCATAATATGGTCAGTCAACACAGTTTTACAAAGTGAGATCATAGAATCCCTATAGTTAAGAAGGAGGCCATTTGGCCCATTATGTTTGCACCGACCCTTGGAAAGAGCACCCTACCTAGGTCCACGCCGCCACCCTATCCCCATAACCCCCCTAACCTTTTGGACATTAAGAGCCAATTTAGCATGGTCAATCCATCTAACCTGTGAGAGGAAACCGGAGCACCCGGGAGGAAACCCACGCAGACACGGGGAGAAAGTGCAAACTCCAGAGTCACCCAATGCCGGAATTGAACCCGGGTACCTGCCGCTGTGAGGCAACAGTGCTAACCACTGTGCCGATCATGTTTGACAAATTTATTATTGCAGAAAAAGATACAAGCTGTCGAAGCTTTTCGTCTTGCATTCATCAGGACAGATGGTCGAATGCCAAATTTCAAAGGGAGCAACAATTTATACTGTACTCGACATTGGGTACTGATTGGTTGACAAGTTGGCTCTGGTTGGTCAAGACATTGCCATGGCAAATGCCCCAGGGGTTGTAAGATTTTGTTTATTCAAAATGATGCAATGTCTGGACATAATTCACTTTGCACATGAATTTATTTTGCCTCAGAGGACAGGTTCCTGCTTCTAGCAAGCACAAGTGAACTACATTGTGAGCAATTGGTTGTTAATGTAATAAAATAATCTTTATTGTCACAAGTAGGCTTACATTAACATTGCAATGAAGTTACTGTGAGAAGCCCCTAGTCACCACATTCCGGCGCCTGTACGGGTACACAGAGGGAGAATTCAGAATGTCCAATTCACATAACAGCACATCTTTCTGGACTTGTGGGAGGAAACACCACGCAGACATGGGGGAACGTGCAGACTCCACACAGACAGTGACCCAAACCGGGAATCGAACCTGGGACCCTGGAGCTGTGAAGCAACAGTGCTACCCACTGTCCTACCGTGCTGCCCTTCTAAGCACAGTTGGGATTGTTCAGCAAGTGTTGACTAATCGCAGACAGGTTTCTGCTTCTAGCAAGCATAAGTGAACTACATTGCAAGCTCTCCTGATAATCTTAAATTGGTTGTTAATGCACAGTTGGGATTGTTCAGCAAGTGTTGCCTAATCGCACAATCACATCGAATGTTAGACATTGGGCATGATCCAATGGCCATGCTGCGCCCCAAAAGCAACTCGCCATGGCACAGGATATTCTCCGCTGAGGCCCCTTATACATGGGAGTTACGTTGAATAGCCATATGTTTCTTGGCGCTCTGAGCGCCGGGAAACATGTGGCTAAATGAGCTCACTATGGGACTTTGATAAAAGCCGGGAGACCTCACTCCCGGGATCTACCTGGCTTGCAGACGTTGCGATGGCAAATCTGCCTACTAGAGCGAGACAATTATTCTCACACTAATGTGCAGATTCCGGAGGTACCTGAGACTTTGGGGTTACCCCATCTCTGGATCTGTAAAGATTTAATCACCTGCTAATGCTCGCATTCCTAGCATTGTTTGGCATCTTTGAATTTGTCTATATATGTGTTTCTGGAACAGACCTCTGCATTCACCTGAGGAAGGAGCAGCGCTCCGAAAGCTAGTGACATCGAAACAAACCTGTTGGACTTTAACCTGGTGTTGTAAGACTTCGTACTGTGCTCACCCCAGTCCAACGCCGGCATCTCCACATCATGAACACCAGGTTAAAGTCCAACAGGTTTGTTTCGATGTCACTAGCTTTTGGTGTGGAGATGCCGGCGTTGGACTGGGGTGGGCACAGTAAGAAGTCTTACAACACCAGGTTAAAGTCCAACAGGTTTGTTTCGATGTCACTAGCTTTCGGAGCGCTGCTCCTTCCTCAGGCGAATGAAGAGGTATGTTCCAGAAACATATATATAGACAGATTCAAAGATGCCAGACAATGCTTGGAATGTGAGCATTAGCAGGTGATTAAATCTTTACAGATCCAGAGATGGGGTAACCCCAGGTTAAAGAGGTGTGAATTGTATCAAGCCAGGACAGCTGGTAGGATTTTGCAGGCCAGATGGTGGGGGATGAATGTAATGCGACATGAATCCCAGGTCCCGGTTGAGGCCGCACTCATGTGTGCGGAACTTGGCTACAAGTTTGGCTATAATCTAAGTGACTGTACACAAAATAATTCTGGGTCTTTTCACTTCAAAATGCATTTTTTTGCACTGTTGTCTTCTTTCAAACAAAGGCAAAACATGCATCGATTGCATGCTCAATGTAGCTGGTACTGGTGCGCATTTTTTATTAACATAAGTGCAGAATTTCATTACTGATCATTAACTGACAATGAAACATTTTTATTCTGTGATACATGTCTGCTATACCTTTGAGGACAATAAATCCACTTTGTAGCAACTTCCCTTCAATAGTGAGCGGCAGCCCACAGATTTTTTACACCCACTGTTCCCTAAAAGAGCAAGTGGTGGAAGGATTCCTGAGCTGATTATCAGCATGTTGAACCGGGTTAAATACTCCTTCCATAGCTAACAAGACCTGGTATTGGACTCTAACCTGGAGCTTCTAGTCCAGCAGCAAGGCACTAACAATGCACCACAAAGCCTCCTTTGCAGCCCTTCAGGAACTACTGCATCACTGAATTTTGCAGTTTCCAAACAGACTGAATTTTTCAATCAGTAGCTCATGCAAATTAGGGGATAGGAATCATGCTGCAAAATTCAGCATTACGGTCATGATCTACCAGCTCTGAGCAAATGCTTACACTTTCCTTTTTATTTTGTGTTGTCTATTTATAAACTTGCAATAATTTGATATTATGCCATCAAAGCAAATTGCGAATTTTACAATATAATGCTGAAGAGCTTGTTTTTGGCGACTTTGTCTTTGAGGTACATTGGTTGACAGTCATCCACAATATTACATAGACAGCAAGAGAATTCTCATTTTTTTAAAAACAATTAAAGTGTATCAATGCAGTTGAGTAGCAATCTTTCATAAGGCAACATAATCTTGGTAAATTCTAACCATTTTCTCAAGGGAATAAGGATGTTAGTTCTCTTACCAGATACAGTAATAAACTCCCTCCCGTAAGCAGTAATATACTCCCTCCCGTAAGCAAAGTGAAATGCTCTGGATTTTAAAAAAAGTATTCAGAGGATCTGGCTGTCACTGGAGAAGCCAACATCTGTTGTCTATCCCCAATTGCTCGAGGAAGTACTGTTGAGTTGCCTTCTTGAATACAGCCGAGTAACTTGTTTCGCTATTTTAGAGGGTACTTATGAGATAACCTGGATCTGAAATTAAATATAAGCAAGGTTGAAAGATTCCGTTCTCTATTTCCCAAATGATTGATCAGTTTGATGTTAAAAGACTTTGACATAGATGTTGCAATGGATACTCTTCCAGGAGGTTTTAATTGATAAAACCATGACACAAAACTCATACTAAGTACACTTGAGTGTAAGTGCTAAACTGTTTAAAGACGAGGGGGGGGGGGGGGGGGTGGGGGGGGGGGCAGGGCCGCGGGGGGGAAGAGGGGAGGGAAGAGGGGGGAAGAGAAGAGGGGAGGGGGGGGAAAGAGAAGAGGGGAGGGGGGGGAGGGAAGGGGGAGGGGGGGAGGGAAGGGGGGAGGGAAGGGGGGGAGGGGGAGGGAAGGGGGAGGGGAGGGAAGGGGGGAGGGGGAGGGAAGGGGGGAGGGGGAGGGAAGGGGGAGGGGGGAGGGAAGGGGGAGGGGAGGGAGGGGAGGGGGGAGGGAAGCGGGGAGGGAAGCGGGGAGGAAGGGGGAGGGAAGGGGGAGGGAAGCGGGAGGGAAGGGGGGGAGGGAAGGGGGAGGGAAGGGGGAGGGAAGGGGGGAGGGGGAGGGAAGGGGGGAGGGGGAGGGAAGGGGGGAGGGGGAGGGAAGGGGGGAGGGGGAGGGAAGGGGGGAGGGGGAGGGAAGGGGGGAGGGAAGGGGGGAGAGGGGGGAGGGAAGGGGGAGAGGGGGGAGGGAAGGGGGGAGAGAGGGGGGGAGGGAAGGGGGGAGAGAGGGGGGAGGGAAGGGGGGAGAGAGGGGGGAGGGAAGGGGGGGGAGGGAAGGGGGGAGGGGGGGGGAGGGAAGGGGGGGAGGGGGGAGGGAAGGGGAGGGGGGGGAGGGAAGGGGCGGAGGGGGGAGGGGGGAGGGAAGGGGGGGAGGGGGAGGGAAGGGGGGGAGGGGGAGGGGGGGAGGGGGGGAGGGGGGAGGGAGGGGGGAGGGAAGGGGGGAGGAAAGGGGGGAGGGGGAGGAAAGGGGGGGAGGGGGAGGGAAGGGGGGAGGGGGAGGGAAGGGGGGAGGGGGGGAGGGAAGGGGGGAGGGGGGAGGGAAGGGGGGGAGGGGGAGGGAAGGGGGGGAGGGGGGAGGGAGGGGGAGGAAAGGGGGGAGGGGGAGGAAAGGGGGGGGAGGGGGGGGAGGGGAGGGGGGGAGGGGGGAGGAAAGGGGGGGGAGGAGGGGGAAGGGGGGGAGGGAAGGGGGGGAGGGGAGGGGGGGAGGGGAGAGGAAAGGGGGGGAGGGGGAGGGAAGGGGGGGAGAGGGAAGGGGGGGAGGGAAGGGGGGAGGGGGGAGGGGGAAGAGTGGGGAGGGAGGGGGAAGGGGGGAAGAGGGGGGAGGGAGGGGGAGAGGGGGGAGGGAGGGGGAAGAGGGGGGGAGGGAGGGGGAAGAGGGGGGGAGGGAGGGGGAAGAGGGGGGAGGGAGGGGGAAGAGGGGGGGAGGGAGGGGAAGAGGGGGGAAGGGGGAGGGAGGGGGAAGAGGGGGGAGGGAGGGGGAAGAGGGGGGAGGGAGGGGGAAGAGGGGGAGGGAGGGGGAAGAGGGGGAGGGAGGGGGAAGAGGGGGAGGGGGAAGAGGGGGGAGGGAGGGGAAGAGGGGGGAGGGAAGGAGGGAGGGGGAAGAGGGGGGAGGGAGGGGGAAGGGGGGAAGAGGGGGAGGGAGGGGAAGAGGGGGGAGGGAGGGGAAGAGGGGGAGGGAGGGGGAAGAGGGGGGAGGGAGGGGGAAGAGGGGGGAGGGAGGGGGAAGAGGGGGAGGGAGGGGGAAGAGGGGGAGGGAGGGGAAGAGGGGGAGGGAGGGGGAAGAGGGGGGAGGGAGGGGGAAGAGGGGGGAGGGAGGGGGAAGAGGGGGGAGGGAGGGGAAGAGGGGGGAGGGAGGGGGAAGAGGGGGGAGGGAGGGGGAAGAGGGGGGGAGGGAGGGGGAAGAGGGGGGGAGGGAGGGGGAAGAGGGGGAGGGAGGGGAAGAGGGGGAGGGGGGAGGGGGGGAAGAGGGAGGGGGAAGAGGGAGGGGGAAGAGGGAGGGGGGAAGAGGGAGGGGGGAAGAGGGAGGGGGGAAGAGGGAGGGGGGAAGAGGGGAGGGGGGGAAGAGGGAGGGGGGAAGAGGGAGGGGGGAAGAGGGAGGGGGAAGAGGGAGGGGGAAGAGGGAGGGGGAAGAGGAGGGGGAAGAGGGAGGGGGAAGAGGGAGGGGGAAGAGGGAGGGGGAAGAGGGAGGGGAAGTGGAGGGGAAGAGGGAGGGGGAAGAGGGAGGGGGAAGAGGGAGGGGGAGAGGGAGGGGGAAGAGGGAGGGGAAGAGGGAGGGGGGAAGAGGGAGGGGGAAGAGGGAGGGGGAAGAGGGAGGGGGAAGAGGGAGGGGGAAGAGGGAGGGGGAAGAGGGAGGGGGAAGAGGGAGGGGGAAGAGGAGGGGGAGAGGGAGGGGAGAGGAGGGGGAAGAGGGAGGGGGAAGAGGGAGGGGGAAGAGGGAGGGGAGAGGGAGGGGAAGAGGGAGGGGGAAGAGGGGGGGGAAGAGGGAGGGGGAAGAGGGAGGGGGAAGGGAGGGGGGAAGAGGAGGGGGAAGAGGGAGGGGGAAGAGGGAGGGGGAAGAGGGAGGGGGAAGAGGGAGGGGGAAGAGGGAGGGGGAAGAGGGAGGGGGAAGAGGGAGGGGGGAGAGGGAGGGGGAAGAGGGAGGGGGAAGAGGGAGGGGGAAGAGGGAGGGGGAAGAGGGAGGGGGAAGAGGGAGGGGAAGAGGAGGGGGAAGAGGGAGGGGGAAGAGGGAGGGGGAAGAGGGAGGGGGAGAGGGAGGGGGAAGAGGGAGGGGGAAGAGGGAGGGGGAAGAGGGAGGGGGAAGAGGGAGGGGGGGGAGGGAGGGGGAGGAGGGGGGAGGGAGGGGGGAGGGAGGTGGAGGGAGGGGGGGAGGGAGGGGGGGAGGGAGGGGGGGAGGGAGGGGGGGAGGAGGGGGGGAGGGAGGGGGGGAGGGAGGGGGGGGAGGAGGGGGGAGGAGGTGGGGGAGGGAAGGGGGGAGGGAAGGGGGGAGGGAAGGGGGAGGGAAGGGGGGAGGGAAGGGGGAGGGAAGGGGGGAGGGGGAGGGGGGAGGGGGGAGGGGGGAGGAAGGGGGGAGGGGGGAGGGGAGGGGGAGAGGGGGGGGGGGGGAGGGGAGGGGGGGAGGGAGGGGGGAGGGGAGGGGGGAGGGAGGGGAGGGGAGGGGAGGGGAGGGGGAGGGAGGGGGGAGGGAAGGAAGGGGGGAGGGAAGGGGAGGGAAGGGGGGAGGGGGGAGGAAGGGGGGAGGGAAGGGGGAGGGAAGGGGGAGGGAAGGGGGAGGGAAGGGGGGAGGGAGGGGCAAGAGGGGGGAGGGAGGGGAAGAGGGGGGGAGGGGAAGGGGGGAGAGGGGGGGAGGGGGAAGAGGGGGGGAGGAGGGAAGAGGGGGGGAGGGGGAAGAGGGGGGGAGGGGGAAGAGGGGGAGGGAGGGGGAAGAGGGGGGAGGAGGGAGGGGGGAGGGGAGGGAAGAGGGAGGGGGAAGAGGGGGAGGGAGGGGGAAGGGGGAAGAGGGGAGGGAGGGGGAAGAGGGGGGAGGAGGGGAAGAGGGGGGAGGGAGGGGGAAGAGGGGGGAGGGAGGGGGAAGAGGGGGGAGGAGGGGAAGAGGGGGAGGGAGGGGGAAGAGGGGGGAGGGAGGGGAAGAGGGGGGGAGGGAGGGGAAGAGGGGGAGGGAGGGGGAAGAGGGGGGAGGGAGGGGGAAGAGGGGGAGGAGGGGGAAGAGGGGGGAGGGAGGGGGAAGAGGGGGAGGAGGGGGAAGAGGGGGGAGGGAGGGGGAAGAGGGGGGAGGGGAGGGGGGAGAGGGAGGGGGGAAGGGAGGGGGAAGAGGGAGGGGGGAAGAGGGAGGGGGGAAGAGGGAGGGGGAAGAGGGAGGGGGAAGAGGGAGGGGAGAGGGAGGGGGAAGAGGGAGGGGGAAGAGGGAGGGGGAAGAGGGAGGGGGAGAGGGAGGGGAGAAGGGGAGGGGGAAGAGGGAGGGGAAGAGGAGGGGAAGAGGGAGGGGGAAGAGGGAGGGGGAAGAGGGAGGGGGAAGAGGAGGGGGAAGAGGGAGGGGGAAAGAGGGAGGGGGAAGAGGGAGGGGAAGAGGGAGGGGAAGAGGAGGGGGAAGAGGGAGGGGAAGAGGGAGGGGGAAGAGGAGGGGGAAGAGGGAGGGGGAAGAGGGAGGGGAGAGAGGGGGAAGAGGGAGGGGGAAGAGGGAGGGGGAGAGGGAGGGGGGAAGAGGGAGGGGAAGAGGGAGGGGAAAGAGGGAGGGGGAAGAGGGAGGGGGGAAGAGGGAGGGGGAAGAGGGAGGGGGAAGAGGGAGGGGGAAGAGGGAGGGGGAAGAGGGAGGGGGAAGAGGGAGGGGGAAGAGGGGGGGAAGAGGGAGGGGAAGAGGGAGGGGGAAGAGGGAGGGGGAAGAGGGAGGGGAAGAGGGAGGGGGAAGAGGGAGGGGGAAGAGGGAGGGGGAAGAGGGAGGGGGGGGAAGAGGGAGGGGGGAGGGAAGGGGGAGGGAGGGGGGAGGGAGGGGGGGAGGGAGGGGGGAGGGAGGGGGAGGGAGGGGGGGAGGGGGAGGGGGGGAGGGAGGGGGGAGGGAGGGGGGGAGGGAGGGGGGGAGGGAAGGGGGGAGGGAAGGGGGGAGGGAAGGGGGGAGGGAAGGGGGGAGGGAAGGGGGAGGGAAGGGGGGAGGGGGGAGGGGGGAGGGGGAGGGGGAGGGGGAGGGAAGGGGGAGGGGGAGGGGAGGGGGAGGGGGGGAGGGGGGAGGGGAGGGGGAGGGGAGGGGGGAGGGAGGGGGAGGGGAGGGGGAGGGAGGGGAGGGAGGGGGAGGGAAGGGGGAGGGAAGGGGAGGGGAGGGGAGGGAAGGGGGGGAAGGGAAGGGGAAGGGGGGAGGGAAGGGGGAGGGAAGGGGGGAGGGGGGAGGGAAGGGGGAGGGAAGGGGGGAGGGAAGGGGGGAGGGAAGGGGGAGGGAAGGGGGAGGGAGGGGCAAGAGGGGGGAGGGAGGGGGAAGAGGGGGGAGGGGGAAGAGGGGGAGAGGGGGGGAGGGGGAAAGGGGGGAGGGGAAGAGGGGGGGAGGGGAAGAGGGGGGAGGGAGGGGAAGAGGGGGGAGGGAGGGGGGGAGAGGGGGAGGGAAGGGGAGGGAGGGGGAAGAGGGGGGAGGGAGGGGGAAGGGGGAAGAGGGGGAGGGAGGGGAAGAGGGGGGAGGGAGGGGGAAGAGGGGGGAGGGAGGGGGAAGAGGGGGAGGGAGGGGGAAGAGGGGGGAGGGAGGGGGAAGAGGGGGGAGGGAGGGGAAGAGGGGGGAGGGAGGGGGAAGAGGGGGGAGGAGGGGGAAGAGGGGGGGAGGAGGGGGAAGAGGGGGGAGGGAGGGGGAAGAGGGGGGAGGGAGGGGGAAGAGGGGGGAGGGAGGGGGAAGAGGGGGAGGGAGGGGGAAGAGGGGGGGAGGGAGGGGGAAGAGGGGGGAGGGAGGGGGAAGAGGGGGGGAGGGAGGGGGAAGAGGGGGAGGGGGGAGGGGGGAAGAGGGAGGGGGGAAGAGGGAGGGGGGAAGAGGGAGGGGGAAGAGGGAGGGGGAAGAGGGAGGGGGGAAGAGGGAGGGGGAAGAGGGAGGGGGAAGAGGGAGGGGGAAGAGGGAGGGGGAAGAGGGAGGGGGAAGAGGGAGGGGGAAGAGGGAGGGGGAAGAGGGAGGGGGAAGAGGGAGGGGGAGAGGGAGGGGAAGAGGGAGGGGGAAGAGGGAGGGGGAAGAGGGAGGGGGAAGAGGAGGGGGAAGAGGGAGGGGAAGAGGGAGGGGGAAGAGGAGGGGAAGAAGGGAGGGGGGAAGAGGGAGGGGGAAGAGGGAGGGGGAAGAGGGAGGGGGAAGAGGAGGGGGAAGAGGGAGGGGGAAGAGGGAGGGGGAAGAGGGAGGGGGAAGAGGGAGGGGGAAGAGGGAGGGGGAAGAGGGAGGGGGAAGAGGGAGGGGGAAGAGGGAGGGGGAAGAGGGAGGGGGAAGAGGGAGGGGGAAGAGGGAGGGGGAAGAGGGAGGGGGAAGAGGGAGGGGGAAGAGGGAGGGGGAAGAGGGAGGGGGAAGAGGGAGGGGGAAGAGGGAGGGGGAAGAGGGAGGGGGAAGAGGGAGGGGGAAGAGGGAGGGGGAAGAGGGAGGGGGAAGAGGGAGGGAAGAGGAGGAAGAGGGAGGGGAAGAGGGAGGGGGAGAGGGAGGGGGAAGAGGGAGGGGGAAGAGGGAGGGGGAAGAGGGAGGGGGAAGAGGAGGGGGAAGAGGGAGGGGGAAGAGGGAGGGGGAAGAGGGAGGGGAAGAGGGAGGGGGAAGAGGGAGGGGAAGAGGGAGGGGGAAGAGGGAGGGGGAAGAGGGAGGGGGAAGAGGGAGGGGGAAGAGGGAGGGGGAAGAGGGAGGGGAAGAGGAGGGGGAAGAGGGAGGGGGAAGAGGGAGCGGGGAAGAGGGAGGGGGAAGAGGGAGGGGGGGAGGGAGGGGGAGGGAGGGGGGGAGGGAGGGGGGAGGGAGGGGGGGAGGGAGGGGGGGAGGGAGGGGGGGGAGGGAGGGGGGGGAGGGAGGAGGGGGGAGGGAGGTGGGGAGGGAGGGGGGGGAGGGAGGGGGGGGAGGGAGGGGGGAGGGAAGGGGGGAGGGAAGGGGGGAGGGAAGGGGGGAGGGAAGGGGGGAGGGAAGGGGGGAGGAAGGGGGAGGGGGAGGGGGAGGGGGAGGGGGAGGGGGGAGGGAAGGGGGGGGGGGAGGGGAGGGGAGGGGGGGAGGGGGGGGGGAGGGGAGGGGGGAGGGGAGGGGGAGGGGAGGGGGGAGGGGAGGGGGGAGGGGAGGGGGAGGGGAGGGGAGGGCAAGGGGGGAGGGAAGGGAAGGGGGAGGGAAGGGGGAGGGAAGGGGGGAGGGGGGAGGGAAGGGGGAGGGGGAGGGGAGGGGGGAGGGGAGGGGGAGGGGAGGGGAGGGGGAGGGGAGGGGGGAGGGGAGGGGGGAGGGGAGGGGAGAGGGGAGGGGGGAGGGGAGGGGGGAGGGGAGGGAAGGGGGGAGGGGGGGAGGGGAGGGAAGGGGGAGGGAAGGGGGAGGGAAGGGGGGAGGGAAGGGGGGAGGGAAGGGGGAGGGAAGGGGGGAGGGAAGGGGGGAGGGAAGGGGGGAGGGAAGGGGGGAGGGAAGGGGGGAGGGAGGGGCAAGAGGGGGGAGGGAGGGGGAAGAGGGGGGGAGGGGAAGAGGGGGGAGAGGGGGGAGGGGAAGAGGGGGGGAGGGGGAAGAGGGGGGAGGGGGAAGAGGGGGGGAGGGGAAGAGGGGGGGAGGGGGGAGGGGGGGGGAAGAGGGGGGAGGGAGGGGGAAGAGGGGGGGAGGAGGGGGAAGAGGGGGGGAGGAGGGTGAAGAGGGGGGAGGGAGGGTGAAGAGGGGGGGAAGAGGGGGGGAGGGAGGGGAAGAGGGGGGGAGGGAGGGGGAAGAGGGGGGGGGGAGGGGGAAGAGGGGGGGAGGGAGGGGGAAGAGGGGGGGAGGGAGGGGAAGAGGGGGGGAGGGAGGGGGAAGAGGGGGGGAGGGAGGGGGAAGAGGGGGGGAGGGAGGGGGAAGAGGGGGGGAGGGAGGGGGAAGAGGGGGGGAGGAGGGGGAAGAGGGGGGAGGGAGGGGAAGAGGGGGGGAGGGAGGGGGAAGAGGGGGGAGGGAGGGGGAAGAGGGGGGGAGGGAGGGGGAAGAGGGGGGGGAGGGAGGGGGAAGAGGGGGGAGGGAGGGGGAGAGGGGGGGAGGGAGGGGGAAGAGGGGGGGAGGGAGGGGGAAGAGGGGGGGAGGGAGGGGAAGAGGGGGGAGGGAGGGGGAAGAGGGGGGAGGGAGGGGGAAGAGGGGGAGGGAGGGGGAAGAGGGGGGGAGGGAGGGGAAGAGGGGGGGAGGAGGGGGAAGAGGGGGGGAGGGAGGGGGAAGAGGGGGGAGGGAGGGGGAAGAGGGGGGGAGGGAGGGGGAAGAGGGGGGGGAGGGAGGGGGAAGAGGGGGGAGGGAGGGGGAAGAGGGGGGGAGGGAGGGGGAAGAGGGGGGGAGGGAGGGGAAGAGGGGGGGAGGGAGGGGGGAGGGAGGGGGGGAGGGAGGGGGAAGAGGGGGGGGAGGAGGGGGAAGGGGGGGAGGGAGGGGGAAGAGGGGGGGAGGAGGGGGAAGAGGGGGGGAGGGGGAAGAGGGGGGAGGGAGGGGGAAGAGGGGGAGGGGGGGAAGAGGGGGGAGGGAGGGGAAGAGGGGGGGAGGGAGGGGGAAGAGGGGGGAGGGAGGGGGAAGAGGGGGGAGGGAGGGGAAGAGGGGGGGGGAGGGGAAGAGGGGGGAGGGAGGGGAAGAGGGGGAGGAGGGGGAAGAGGGGGAGGGAGGGGGAAGAGGGGGGAGGGAGGGGAAGAGGGGGGAGGGAGGGGAAGAGGGGGGAGGGAGGGGGAAGGGGGGAGGGAGGGGGAAGAGGGGGGAGGGAGGGGGAAGAGGGGGGAGGGAGGGGGAAGAGGGGGGAGGGAGGGGGAAGAGGGGGAGGGTGGGGGAAGAGGGAGGGGGAAGAGGGAGGGGGAAGAGGGAGGGGAAGAGGGGGGGGGAAGAGGGGGGGGGAAGAGGTGGGGGGATGAGGGGGGGGAGAGGGGGGAAGAGGGAGGGGGAAGAGGGGGGGAAGAGGGGGGGTGAGAAGAGGGGGGGGGGAAGAGGGGGGGGGGGAAGAGGGGGGGGAAGAGGGGGGGAAGAGGGGGGGAAGAGGGGGGGAAGAGGGGGGGAAGAGGGGGGGGGAGAGGGGGGAGGGGGAGGGAGAGGAAGGAGGGGAGGGAGAGGGAAGGGGGGGAGGACGAGGGAAGGGGGGAGGGAAGGGGGGAGGGAGGGGGGGAGGGAAGGGGGGAGGGAAGGGGGGAGGGAGTGGGGGAGGGAGGGGGGGGGAGGGAGGGGGGGAGGGAGGGGGGGGAGGGAGGGGGGAGGAGGGGGGGGAGGGAGGGGGGAGGGGAGGGGGGGGAGGGGGAGGGGGGAGGGGGGAGGGGGGAGGGGAGGGGAGGGAAGGGGGAGGGAAGGGGGGGAGGGAAGGGGAAGAGGGGGGGAGGGAGGGGCAAGAGGGGGGGGGGGAGGGAGGGGGCAAGAGGGGGGAGGGAGGGGCAAGAGGGGGAGGAGGGCAAGGGGGAGGAGGGGCAAGATGGGTGGGAGGGAGGTGGCAAGAGGGGGGGGGAGGGAGGGGCAAAGAGGGGGGCGGGAGGGGCAAGACGGGGGAGGGGGGAGGGGAGAGGGGGGAGGGGAGGGGAGGGGGGAGGGAAGGGGGAGGGAAGGGGGGAGGGAAGGGGGGAGGGAAGGGGGGGAGGGAAGGGGGAGGGGGGGAAGAGGGGGAGAGGGGGGAGGGAGGGGGGAGGGAGGGGGGAGGGAGGGGGGAGGGAGGGGAGGGAGGGGGGGAGGGGGAGGGAGGGGGGGGAGGGGGGAGGAAGGGGGAGAAGGGGGAGGGAAGGGGGAGGGGATAGGGAAGGGGGAGGGGGGAGGGAAGGGGGGAGGGAAGGGGGAGGGAAGGGGGGAGGGAAGGGGGGAGGGAAGGGGGGAGGGAAGGGGGGAGGGAAGGGGGGAGGGAAGGGGGGAGGGACAGGGGGGATGGGAAAGGGGGAGGGAAGGGGGGAGGGAAGGGGGGAGGGAAGGGGGAGGGTAGGGAAGGGGGAGGGGAGGGAAGGGGAGGGAGGGAAGGGGGAGGGGGAGGAAGGGGGAGGGAGGGAAGGGGGAGGGAGGGAAGGGGGAGGGGAGGGAAGGGGGAGGGGAGGGAAGGGGGGGGGAGGGAAGGGGGAGGGGAGGGGAGGGAAGGGGAGGGAGGGGAGGGAAGGGGGAGGGGAGGGAGGGAGGGGAGGGGAGGGAAGGGGAGGGGAGGGGGGGGAGGGAGGGAAGGGGAGGGGGAGGAAGGGGGAGGGGGAGGGAAGGGAGGGGGAGGGAGGGGGAGGGGAGGGGAAGGGGGAGGTGAGGGAGAAGGGGGAGGGTAGAAGGGGAGGGTAGGGAGGGGGAGGGGGGGGGAAGGGGAGGGGGGGAGAGGGAGGGGGGGGAAGAGGGAGGGGGGGGGAAGAGGGAGGGGGGGGGAGAGGGAGGGGGGGGGAGAGGGAGGGGGGGGAAGAGGGAGGGGGGGGAAGAGGAGGGGGGGGGAAGAGGGAGGGGGGGGAAGAGGGAGGGGGGAAGAGGGAGGGGGGGAAGAGGAGGGGGGGAAGAGGGAGGGGGGGAAGAGGGAGGGGGGGGAAGAGGGAGGGGGGGAAGAGGGAGGGGGGGGGAAGAGGGAGGGGTGGGAAGAGGGAGGGGGGGAAGAGGGAGGGGGGGAAGAGGGAGGGGGGGGGAAGAGGAGGGGGGGGAAGAGGGAGGGGGGGGAAGAGGGAGGGGGGGGAAGAGGGAGGGGGTGAAGAGGGAGGGGGGGGAAGAGGGAGGGGGGGGAAGAGGGAGGGGGGGGAGAGGGAGGGGGGGGAAGAGGGAGGGGGGGGAAGAGGGAGGGGGGGAAGAGGGAGGGGGGGGAAGAGGGAGGGGGGGGAAGAGGGAGGGGGGGGAAGAGGGAGGGGGGGGGAAGAGGGAGGGGGGGAAGAGGGAGGGGGGGAAGAGGGAGGGGGGAGAGGGAGGGGGGGGGAAGAGGGAGGGGGGGAAGAGGGAGGGGGGGGGAAGAGGGAGGGGGGGGGAAGAGGGAGGGGGGGAAGAGGGAGGGGGGGGAAGAGGGAGGGGGGGGGAGAGGGAGGGGGGGGAAGAGGGAGGGGGGGGGAAAGAGGGAGGGGGGGAAGAGGAGGGGGGGGGAAGAGGGAGGGGGGGGGAGAGGGAGGGGGGGGAAGAGGGAGGGGGGGAAGAGGGAGGGGGGGGGAAGAGGGAGGGGGGGGAAGGGGAGGGGGGGGAAGAGGGAGGGGGGGGAGAGGGAGGGGGGGGAAGAGGGAGGGGGGGGAAGAGGGAGGGGGGGGAAGAGGGAGGGGGGGGAGAGGGAGGGGGGGGAAGAGGGAGGGGGGGGAAGAGGGGGGGGGGGAGAGGGAGGGGGGGGAAGGGGAGGGGGGGGAGTGGAGGGGGGGGAAGAGGGAGGGGGGGGAAGAGGGAGGGGGGGGAAGAGGGAGTGGGGGGAGAGGGAGGGGGGGAAGAGGGAGGGGGGGGGAAGAGGGAGGGGGGGGAGAGGGAGGGGGGGAAGAGGGAGGGGGAAGAGGGAGGGGGGAAGAGGGAGGGGGGAAGAGGAGGGGGGAAGATGGGAGGGGGGAAGAGGGAGGGGGGAAGTGGGAGGGGGGAAGAGGGAGGGGGGGGGAAGAGGGAGGGGGGGGAAGAGGGAGGGGGGGGAAGAGGGAGGGGGGGGGAAGAGGAGAGGGGGGAAGAGGGAGGGGGAAGAGGGAGGGGGGGGGGAAGAGGGTGGGGGGGAAGAGGGGGGGGGGGGAAGAGGGAGGGGGGGGAAGAGGGAGGGGGGGGATGGGGAGGGGGGGGAAGGGGAGGGGGGGGAGAGGGAGGGGGGGGAGAGGGAGGGGGGGGTGGAGGGAGGGGGGGATGAGGGAGGGGGGGAGAGGGAGGGGGGGGAAGAGGGAGGGGGGGGGAAGAGGGAGGGGGGGGAAGTGGGAGGGGGGGGGAAGAGGGTGGGGGGGAGAGGGAGGGGGGGAAGAGGGAGGGGGGGAAGAGGGGGAAGAGGGGGGAGGGGTCTGTGCAGGGGGGGTCTGTGCAGGGGGGGGTCTGTGCAGGGGGGGGGTCTGTGCGGGGGGGGGGTCTGTGCAGGGGGGGGGGTCTGTGCAGGGGGGGGGGTCTGTGCAGGGGGGGGGCTGGTGCAGGGGGAGGAGGGGGGGCCTGTGCAGGGGAGGAGGAGGGGGGTCTGTGCAGGGGGAGGAGGAGGGGTCTGTGCAGGGGGGGGAGGAGGGGGGGGTCTGTGCAGGGGGGGGGAGGAGGGGGGGTCTGTGCAGGGGGGGGGGTCTGTGCAGGGGGAGGAGGTCTGTGCAGGGGGGGGGGGTCTGTGCAGGCGGAGGAGGGGGGGTCTGTGCAGGGGGAGGAGGAGGGGTGGGGGTCTGTGCAGGGGAGGAGGAGGGGGGTCTGTGCAGGGGGAGGAGGAGGGTGGGGGTCTGTGCAGGGGGAGGAGCAGGGGGGGTCTGTGCAGGGGGGAGGAGGAGGCGGGGGGGTCTGTGCAAGGGGGGAGGAGGAGGCGGGGGGGTCTGTGCAAGGGGAGGAGGAGGGGGGGGTCTGTGCAAGGGGAGGAGGAGGGGGGGGTCTGTGCAAGGGAGGAGGAGGGGGGGTCTGTGCAGGGGAGGAGGAGGGGGGGGTCTGTGCAGGGGAAGGAGGAGGGGGGGTCTGTGCAGGGGAGGAGGAGTTGGGGGTCTGTGCAGGGGGAGGAGGAGGGGGGGTCTGTGCAGGGGAGGGAGGAGGAGGAGGAGGGGGGGTCTGTGCAGGGGGAGGGTGGAGGGGGGGGTCTGTGCAGGGGAGGTGGGAGGGGGGGGTCTGTGCAGGGGGAGGAGTGGAGGGGGGTGGTCTGTGCAGGGGGGGGGGTCTGTGCAGGGGGGGGGGGTCTGTGCAGGGGGGGGGGGGGGTCTGTGCAGGGGAGGGGGGGGGTCTGTGCAGGGGGAGGGGGGGTCTGTGCAGGGGAGGGGGGATCTGTGCAGGGGGAGGGGGGGGTCTGTGCAGGGGAGGGGGGGGTCTGTGCAGGGGGAGGGGGGGGGTCTGTGCAGGGGGGGGGGGGGTCTGTGCAGGGGGGGGGGGGTCTGTGCAGGGGGAGGGGGGGTCTGTGCAGGGGGAGGGGGGGGTCTGTGCAGGGGGAGGGGGGGGTCTGTGCAGGGGGAGGGGGGGGTCTGTGCAGGGGGAGGGGGGGGGTCTGTGCAGGGGGAGGGGGGGGTCTGTGCAGGGGAGGGGGGGTCTGTGCAGGGGGAGGGGGGGTCTGTGCAGGGGGAGGGGGGGTCTGTGCAGGGGGAGGGGGGGGTCTGTGCAGGGGAGGGGGGGGTCTGTGCAGGGGGAGGGGGGGTCTGTGCAGGGGGAGGGGGGGGGTCTGTGCAGGGGGAGGGGGGGGGTCTGTGCAGGGGGAGGGGGGGGTCTGTGCAGGGGGAGGGGGGGTCTGTGCAGGGGGAGGGGGGGTCTGTTGCAGGGGGAGGGGGGGTCTGTGCAGGGGGAGGGGGGGTCTGTG